>NW_027507785.1:193888276-194153276 GCF_037356315.1 Lithobates pipiens | reverse complement strand
AAATCCCATCATGCCTCTGCCTCTAGGAGTCATACCTGTGATTGTCAGGGTCTTGCAATGTCTCATGGGACTTGTAGAGTAGCAAATCCTTTAATCCAGATATGGTAAAATGGTGTGTTGTGTTCCAAGTACAATGCCCTAAACATCTTCCCAGTGCCCTGCAGAATTAGTAGTAAGGTTTTTTTTCTTTAACAGGTAAAAAATGGATTAAAGTGTATGCTCAGAACCATAAAAATAGGATTTTTGTACTCACTGTAAAATCCCTTTCTTTGAAGTTTGACGGACACAGGGTTATATCACCCCTTTAGGAAAGGACTAGGCAGAAAGTGTTAAACAGAAACACTTGCACAGTACCGCCCAGGGGGCAGTCCTACTGGCTATAACCCTTCACATTGCATCCAGAAGCTCAGTTTGTCAAAAGCAGTACAAACAGAAATAGGAGTGGGTGCTGTGTCAGTCAATGAACTTCAGAGAAAAGGATTTTACAGTGAGTACAAAAATCCTATTTTCTCCATCGTTCACTGATTGACACAGCAGCTTTTCTTGACCTTAGGGACGTCCCCAAGCGGTGTCAAACAGAACTCTTACCTGCCAACCCGGGCGGATGAAAAATCCGCTTCTGAGCGGAAAAGGAGGGCCCTTGCCTACAGTGTGGCTCCTTCCCTTTTCTGGACTGTGGGAGTAACGTACTCTTACATTCTTAATAATGTCATCCAGCGAGCCTCCAAATAGCCTCTCTCCCTGGAAGGGCTAGTCTGCCAGTGCTTTCTTAGATGCCTGGTCCACAGACCAGCATTTCAGCCAAATCAGGCGACGTAGCACTACTGCTGATACTGAGGCTCTAGAGAGCAAGGGGGCCGCATCACAGACATACTTAAGGCCCTGCACCAACAGCTCCACGCAGACCAGGGAAGCCTGTTGCTTCTCCAATTCAGTGTGCAACAATTTAGCCCATTCAGTAAGCGTCTGTGATACCAGGGCCATGGCCAACACTGGCCACAATGCTGACCCCACCAAGGTAAACATGAATTGGGCAACCACCTCTGCCCTTCTGTTAGCAGGGTCCTTGAAAGCAGGAATCTTTCACCGGAATCGTTGTTACCTTATTTAACCTGGATACCAGGGAGTCAATAATCGGAGATGTCCATTTCTTCAGGAGACTCTCCTAAAAGAGGGTAACGCACTGCCATGTGTTTCAGGACTGAAAAGGTCCGCTGCAGTTTTCCCCATTCCTTGTAAATAAACTCATCCAAATAAGTTGGGTAAGGAAACACCTTAGCCACGCAGGCCGGCTTGTGGGACCAAACAGGGGCTAACACCTCTGTAGATGCCCCCGCCGTATCCTCCATTTTTAGGGTATCCCACACTGCTGTAATAAGTGCTCCTTCAAGTGACTTTTCCTGCGCTGACCCGGACACGGAGTCATCTTCACTGTACGGTCCTGGTCCGCATCCTCCGATACATAAGAGCAGGAGCCGCCTATCACAGTGGGGCCGGAGTCTGAATCAGAGCTTTCCCCAGAAGACTGGGGGGGGGGGGGGGGGGGGCGGGTGTTTTTTACTCCCCTTACGCCCGCACACCACTTCCACCCTGGCATCAAAGGCCCCTAGGACCGACAACAGAGCGTCCATAGGCACTGCAGGTGCAGGGGAACCAGTTGCAACAACATGGATGTCTGGGGAAGAAGCGCCAGCTTCTGACGCCATGCTGACCCACACTCACCTGTCACCACTTAGGGACCCAAGGCAAGTCACATAAAAAGTCCACCCTCCTAGCTGCACAGACTGAGGGATCCCTCGCAGGACACGCCACCCTGACCCAGGTACTGCACTGTGCTGCTGCTGTCCGCTTTCCCCTGAGTCACCCATGAGGTGTCTGTGTAGAAAAAGACCTGTTCTAGAAGGAAACAAGTACCCAGCGCTAGGGGTAAAACTACCTGCAGCTACTAGAAAATGGCTGCCGGCCGCCTCAGCTGGACGCATTCCACAGACAGACCCATCCCTCAAGCTGTACGGGGTGGCTGCTGGCCACGGCACACTGACACAGACAGCAGTAGCCCAGTCATATGTGTGCCTCGGAGCATATAGCTCACCGACCACCCCTGGATTAGACAAGGCATGTCGTGGCCAACCCAGCGCGTAGCTAGGGCCTTCTCGCGCTCGATGGCCAGGCTGGGGAGACTACAAGGATCTATATTATCCAGCCTGTCACCCAACCCAGCTGTTGATTGTAGATCACAGGAATCAAAAATGCAGAAAAAAGAAAAAATTCCCAGCACCAATGGTTCCATCGGGACCCAGGTCTTTCTCCTACACTAGGCAGAAAAAAAAACAGCTACTGGATGCAGTGTGAGGGGTTGTAGCCAGTAGTACCACCCCCTGGGTGGTACTGTGCAAATGTTGCCGTTTTAACACTTTCTGCCTAGTCCTCTCCTAAAGGGGCGATATAACCCTAAGGTCAAGTAGAGCTGCTGTGTCCCGTCAATGAACGATAGAGAAATATAATATAATATTATATAATATAAATATATATATATATATATATATAAAATATATTATATTATATATATTTGGGTAGAGTATTGATGAATTCAATAGTGACATTGCGGTGGAAGGAAGGAATGATTCACAGCTTGGAGAGAGGAACATAGGTATTCAACACTCCTGAAAGTTCAAAAGGGACTGACATAGGCTTCAGCAATGGAAATAAGGAGAGAGCAAAGGAACAAGAGTGGCTGAAAGGATGCGGACCGTTTCGAAGTGGAGGGTGTGGGGGTGTGTCCAGTGTAATTCACCTTTACATTTTTTTCTGTAAAGGTAAACTAACATTTTAAGGTTGGACATGTGGGTACAGTATGCAGTTTTGATGAATTATAATATTTCTGCTGTGAAGAATATTGTAAGAAATTTCATTATATGTAAACAAATAAAAAGTTATCTTATGTAAAATGTGGGCATTCTTAAAAACAGAAAGCTGGCAATTCCCATTACCACCCTCAAAACAAACTGAATACAGACGGTCCTTGCTGTTAGAACACAATGGAGTTGATTTACAAAATCTAATGAGCAGGGCCCTCTGATTCCTCTTGTACCAAATTGTAATGGAACTGTAATGTCTGCCTTTATTTTGTTACGCGCCGCGCAAACTGTGGGTGCTATATAAAACCAACAAAAGAGAGGTGTGTGAAAAAGGCCTAAAAACACCTACTCAGCGCCATATCAATCCCACAAATCTATAAGCAGAAATATATAGGATCCTTAAAAATATAATTATCACAATATTTAAAAAAGGTACTAAGCAGCTGTTAAAAAAAGGCAGGAAAAATACCAAACAGTAGTACCTGCAGGGAGACGCTCACTCCATCCAGGACGGCTTATTATGGTGATAGCACCCTCTGGGTCACATTCTTTTATATGCTTGTGATTTTTATCTTTATGTACACAGTTATTACTAAGGGGTCCTCTTTTACATGGGGGTTTTGTCTATAAACAAACGAGATTACACGATGTGCTGTTTTTCTTGTGTTTTATGATATCATTTTGGAGCCCCTATACTAGTGGATCTTGTTGGTGATGAGGACTTAGGATCTGAGTGGCTGTTGAATATCTAACCTTAATGCTGGCTCATTAAGAGGTTTCTGGTGAGTTTGACCCCCGGGGGGGGGGGGGGGGGGTGGGGGGGCTGCTTCACAAGGTGGATTTTGTTCACCATTTCTGGTGAAAGGTGCATGCTTGGACCACTGTGACTCAACATCCAAAACGCTTTGAACTGTCTCTACCACCATCTACTGCTTATAGACTTATTTGTGGGGAAGATCACATGTGATATTTTATATCATGTTTAATTTCAGCGCCGTTTTAGTATTTTAATGATCCTGTGTTTTGGCTGTTTATTTTTATACTACCGTTTGCTATATAAAACCTGTATTATAATAATAAAACTGCAGAATGCAAAATCTGGCACAACTTCATCAAAACCAATCAGATTTTAGCCTACGTTCACACTGATGCGGGTTAGAAATTGTGCGAGTTCAGCTGAACACGATTTCAAACAGGTAATGCAGTCCGACTTTGGGGCGAGTTGACAGACATCTGTGCAGGTTCATGCACAATAAAATTAGTTTTATTGAATATACTGTATATTCTTGTCATCTGTGTGGCACCATAAATATCCTCCTTCTCACTCCAAACTATACCTAGTATTGTTTTTATTTTTATCAGGATGGTGGGCATAATTAAACAAAAACAAAAAAGGGTAATGATTGCCCGTTGGCTTTTTTTATATGTACACTTACAATTCTATTGTTTTATTGTATTTTTTCTGTTGGTTGAAATAAAATTGTGTCTTTTAAACCCAACTTTGCAACAGCAACACTCCCAATAACTTAAAGTGTAAGTAAAGGCAAAACCTAACATTAAAGCGGGGTTCTAGCCTAAAGTGGAACTTCCGCTCATCGGAAACCCTCCCCCCCTCCGGTGTCACAGTTGGCACCTTTCAGGGGGGAGAGGGGTGCAGATACCTGTCTAAGACAGGTATTTGCACCCACTTCCGGGCATAGACTCCCACGGGAGTCTATGCCTCCTCCTGTCCCGGCACGGGTCCCACAGACAGCACGGACCATTCCTATTGCTCTGCGCGACTCTCGCATGCACAGTAGGGAACCGGGAAGTGAAGCCGCAAATTTTCACTTCCTGATGCCCTCTCCTAGAATGGCGGCGGCAGCAGCCGAGAGATCGATCAGCCTCGGCTGCCGACATTGCTGGACCCTGGGACAGGTGAGTGTCCATTTATTAAAAGTCAGCAGCTGTAGTATTTATAGCTGCTGGCTTTTAATATTTTTTTTCCCAGTGAATTCCCTCTTTAAACCTACTTTCAGCTATACTTGCCTGTTCTGCAGCCGCTCTGGTGTGGTCTACAGCGGTGCACTCTGTGTGCAGGAGAGAGCTGACAACAGCTGTGACCTGCCTGGGAAGGGACGTCACCCAAAAACTTACTGTGGGGCTTCTGCTGTGTGCTGCCTCTCCAGCACACCTACACTTTGAAGCCACCACATTCAGCTCAGCCTGGGACCAGAGCGGCTGCAGATCAGGTAAGTATAGCGATTTTTTCTTTACAGGGATAGATAGGTTAGGCTTAAAATGTGTCTGACAGTACGTTTAGAGCCCTTCCAGACTGGGGCACTGGGGGAGTCTGCATCCACTAGCGGCCATAAAAGGGTTAAAAGTTCCTGCAAAGCGCCGCTGTCCATTGATTTCAATGGGCAGGGACGCTTTAGGAGCGGTGTATACGCTCCTAAAGCACCTCAAAGATACTGCTTGCAGGACTTTTGACATCCTGTCAGCGCACCACTCCAGTGTGAAAGCCCTCAGGCTTTCACATTGGAGTGACAGGAGAGGCACTTTACAGCCAATATAGCGCTAAAAATGGCACCTGAAAGCGACTCAGTGTGAAAGGGGTCTTAGCCCTTGTACACGCGGTCGGAGATTCCGACAACCAAATCCGGAGTAATTCCGACGGATTAATTCCGGAAGTGATGTTGCATACACACGGTCGGACTAAGTTGTCGGAAAATCCGATTGTACATAACGTGATGACGTTATTTCGTTACGACGGGACTACGTTCACGCTAGTAGCCAATAGCTTTGGTCTAGGAATTTGATCTGAGCATGCGTGGTACTTTGTCCGTCGGAGTAGGCTACACATGATCGGAGTATGTCTGATAGGAGCATTTTGTGGGGAAATTTTACCGGCAAGTTGGAAAAATTGGTCCGTCGGATATTCCGACGGAAACAGTCCGATGCAGACCACACAAAGTCGGAATATCCGACAAAACGGTCCAATAGGAAACATTCCGATGGAATCTCCGACCATGTGTAAAAGGGCTTAGAGATAGTTATTATATTAAAGTGGAAGTAAAGGCAAAAACTCTTACGGATCGCCCGTTGTCATATGGTCGGCTGTTTGAAGAGGGATATCGTTATGGCAGCAGCTAGCTACCATAACCCCGGTATCTTCCTTCAGCAGGTGGTCCGCTTTCAGATAAAAGTGCCCTCTGAGGTGTTCTGGTCCTGTCACCTGTTAGATATGGAGATGAGCGAGGGGACCATTGCAGGGCGGAAGCAATGTCAAAACGTCACTTTTGCCCATAGCTCTTAAAGGATTTTAGTGTAAATATGAGATCTAAGGTCTTTTTGACCTCAGATCTCATATTTAAGAGGTCCTGTCATGCTTTTTATCTATCACAAGGGATGTTTACATTCCTTGTAATAGGAATAAAAGTGACTTTTTTTTTTAAAGAACAGTGTAAAATTAAAAAAATTAAAAAAGGTAAAATAAGAGAAAGGAAAAAAAACCACCACATTTTTAAACGTGCCCTGTCCCGACGAAGAGAACGCATATGTGAGTAGTGCCCACATATGAAAACGGTGTTCAAACCACGCATGTGAGGCATCGCCACGATCATTACAGTGAGAGCAATAATTCTAGCCCTAGACTTCCTCTGTAATTCAAAACATGCGACATGTAGAATTTTTTAAATGTCGCATATGGACATTTTTTATTTTTTTGTTTTTTTATTTTATTATTTAAGGATTGCAGGAAATACAAAAAGTCTGAAAACATACAAGTGTCCCAAGTTGTCTCAAGTTTGTACAGAGCACAAAGCTAATCAAGCTATACTAATACATAAGTAAGCTGCATCTTAAAATCTACTGAAATACCCTAATGAAGCCCCAAGATACTGGCTTATCTCTTCTCACAGCCAACCTCTGTGACAATTCCTAAACTACTTGGGGAAAGTCGGCAGTAGTATCCGTAAAGGGAGGCTCTCCCCCATACGAGTAGGGTGCCCTCAGAGTATTCCAAATGGCATCCATGGATTGTTAAGGGAGATTTGGGACTATTGCATATGGCGATTTTTAAGGGTAAAAGTTTGTAGCCGTTCCACAAGCGGGCGCAACTTTGACATGTTGGGTATCAATTTACTCAGCGTAACATCTTTCACAATATTAAAGAAATAGGGCCAATTTTACTGTTGTCTTCTCTTTTTAATTAAGAAAAAAAAAAGTGCACTTGTAAGACAGCTGCGCAAATATGGGGACAAAAAGTATTGCAATGACCAACATTTTATTCTCTAGGATGTTAGGAAAAAAAAAAAAAAAAAAAAAAAATATATATATATATATATATAATGTTTTGGGGGTTCTAAGTCATTTTCTAGCAAAAAAAAAAAAAGAGTTCAACTTGTAAACAAGTTTGAAAAATAGGCCCGGTCTTAAAGTGGTTAACACTGCCAAAGTGTCATGCAAGCATGAAAGTATGGGACCAAACACCTACAAAAACCTTTATCAGTTAAAAAAACGACGTCCAGGTTTTTCGTGTTAAGCCTATAATGTTTTTTTTTTTTTACAAAAATACAGCTGCATGTTAAATGCAGCACAAGAAAAAAAAATAAAACGTTAGCTTTATTACCTTATCTGGTGTTAACTTCACAAGTTCCAAATTTTCCATACTGTGACGCCTGCTTAACCGAGGCCGCGCACCTTTAAAAAACACAAACCTAAATTATGAATGATGCCATCAGTGATGTTTCAGTATGATAAAAAAAAAAAAAAAAAGTGGATAATTTCCTGTAGTGGTACAATAAACCTTTTAAAACATTTTCAACGTTTAAAAGTAAAATTCATGCCTAGGATCTCAAGGTGCCTGGTAAAGTTTTATTAGCAAATATCTGCTTAAATGGCCTTTCTAAACTGGTTTAACTTAACTAAAAAGGCACACATTCTTTGACTTTTTGACCAAAGCACCCTTACTAGTCATCAAAGCACCTTCACTGAACAGAGGTAGGTGGGGGATTTCTCTCAAAGTTAGGGATAGCGCATATTAAACCTAATAAAACCACCACATGGTACTTTCTTAGGAAGTACGTCTATATTTAAAACTGTAAAATGGCAAACAGGTTTAATAAAGCAAAGTGTACCCTATACTGCCAATTACTTTTGGCCACCCAAGCATAACCCCTGCCAATTAGGCATAGCTTCAGTTTTGTAGCAAGTCATGAAACAAAAAGTGGTTCTAAAAGGCTCAAGGTTTCTTACCTTCATGCATTATATGCATGAAGGTAACAAACCTATGTGTTGCCCAAACACCCCCACCCTCCCCAATACTTACCTGAGCCCCATCACGATCCAGTGATGTGCACAAGAGTCTCCACTCTCCAGGGGCTCTGCCTTCTCATTGGCTCCTGCTGCTGTCAATCACAGCCAGTGAGCCAATCCAAAGAGAGGGGGTGGGGCCGAGCAATGGCTCTTTGTTTGAATAGTGCTTCCACATCAAGTGGCTTGCTCTGGGGGCACTTGTCAGGTGATTCGAGCAGGCAGCACAGGCGCGGGTCCTGAGAAGATAAGGACCGGAGCTGCTCTGTGCAAAATCATTGCACAGAGAAGGAAAATAATGTTTTTTGTTTATGTTTTTTTTATATCACAAACAAAATACTTGACTTTAATATCACTTTAAGGAAAAGGTGTGGGATCCCAGTGTCCTGTGATGTACTCCAAGAAAAAGGATTTATAGGTAAATCAAAAATCCCATTTTGTTTATTGTACATCCCAGTATACAGGGTATCTTCCCATCCATTACCACAGATGCCCCTATTGACACTGCAACAAGCCAACAGGCCGAAACAACCGAACCGGAAAAGGTTAGAACCTAATGCAGCAGCCTGCAATACCTGCTGAGCAAAGGTTACATCCACAGAGGCCCAAACATCTACCTGGTAAAACTTCTTAAAATTTGGAACAGGAGACCAGGTAGCAGCCTTAAAGAGGCAGTAAGCTCAGTTTGCTGACCTGTATCGACAGGGAAGCTCAGAATAAAGCTTACCTGTAGATGCAAGGACTATCTGCAATACATGCACCATTTAGGAGATATTTGCTACTTCTGTCGCCTGTGATGCAGCAGCTGACAGGGCTTCCATCTTCACAGGCTCCAGCCATTTCAATGACCGAACCACAAAGACGTCACTCCCAAGCATGCGCACGGGAGCCACGGCATAGTGCTCTGATGGGACATGCAATACACGTGGTTGCATCGTGCTAGCATGGGGTCCAAGGAGAAGTCCAGCCAAAGCTTGTTTGGCTGGACTTCTATGGCTCACAGGCGTGCAATTAGTTTTGCACTCCTGTGACCTGTTTTCAGCAGAGAGCAGATGACACGGGTATCAGTCCAGGCACCGCGTCATCCAAATGGAAGTCTGGATCCGCCAGGTGCCTGGACTGACACCCCGCTCAGCCTCTGGACTGAGCCAGCCGCCCCCACCCCCTCCACAGCTCAGCACTCCAATGAACGAGGAGGGAGAAAAGCAGAGAGCTGTGAATGAGTCTACAGCTCTGTGCTCGGGGAACTATCAGAACCGAGCAATCGGCGATGTTCGATCACCCTGTTCTCAGTGCAGAGGCGGCGGACAGATGCTTCATCCACCGATGATAATGATAGCTGTGCACAGGACAAACAGAGGGTGAATTTCCCCAACAGGGGCACAGACAGAAATAAAAACTGACAGGTGTTCTAATCCTTCTCCACACTATCCAATAATAAAAAAAATACAAGCCTGCCTATAGTTATACTTTACTTACTTACTCAAATCTTGACATTTGGTGCAATGAGTTTCAGATGGCTGCAGGTGACCAAGTCACCATGGGCAGGCAGTGGAACAAGACTGGGGTCTGGCGATCTAATGGTGTTTCAGGAGAAAGATCAGCAATGGGATGGTGCTTTCTCCAGGTTGAATGGTGAGAAACAGAATACAAGCACGCAGCACTCCAAGTGAATCATATTAGCACTTAACTCTTACTGAGGTGAAGAGAAATATTGTCAGGAATTTTGAATTTGCGCCCAGGGGTGCACACCATAAGGTAGCTCCTGGTGCTTTAGCCCAACCGTACTTACCAAGTATTCAGAGACAGTGTCACAGCTGGAATTGTGCCATGCCTCTGGACTCGGAAAGCACTTCCATGGCCAATACTGCATACAAGTGTGGAAAGTGCCATAATACAGAGTCCAGTGCCTGAAGGTCACATTCCAGACTAGGCCAGTTCAGTCCAGCAGGGTCCAGCCTCCTAAAGCTATTGCTGAGGAAATAAAGATCCGGATTGCTTTTGTATATAGAGATCAGCTCAACAGTGATGTAATAATCTTGATTAGGTCACCAAAGAGAAAAAAAAAAAAAAAAAAACAATAGAATTTTGCTTCAGAGCTAAGAAAAAGGTCCACAACCTCTTAGGACGAAAAAAAAAAAAAAAAGCAAGTTGGGTAGGGGATGGTTTTGGTGGGTTGAGTGTTCTGGTTTAAAAACTTTTTTATTTGCCAGTACCCCAACCTAGATAGTCCATGGTTCTTCCTACTGGGAATTTTGCAGGGGTCAACCCTAGTTACTCCTTGCTTTGATCCAATTTAGGATGATGGTACCCCTATAATTTTCTAAATATGTACACGCATAGAGGCCTACATGCTGCTACTATAGATGGCAGAGTAACCCAACTGTGTCCCTTAATAGACAATGGAGAAATCCCTGTTTACTTCTTTAATCTACACACTATTAAAGAAAACAATATTCATGCAATTTAATGTGCAGAGAATCTCAAATCCTTTTGTAAATCAACTTCAATGTGTTCTTACCTAGAGAACTGGTGTCCACATCCTGCACTTCAGATAATACTGAAGTATTCGTGCTATAGCTAAGCCCCAGTACCATCTGTAGGTCAGACAGGTTCAGCTGGGCTGTCAGTTCCCCGTTTCGATCTCCTAACTTTTGGAAAAAAGTAAAAAAAAAAAAAAAAAATTATATATATATATATATATATATATATATATATATATATATATATATATATATATATATATATATATATATATATATATATAGTGTAAAAACATTATACAATGTGCTGTAAGCAAAATATCGTGCCACTAACATACCAAATGGCAGGCAAAATATGAATGTGATAAAAAGTAGGTCAGACCAAGCATAGTTACAGCATAAAAAGAAGATCAGTTGTTGGCAGATCCCCAATGCTGCAAACTTAAATCCCAATTTTTAAAACATCGGGCTTTGCACAAAAGCGGTTTGATATTTGGGCCATATCCAGACATGTAACCCATGACCATACACAAACAGAATGCAAAAATTTTAATACACATTTTGTTTAGGGCCCAGGTCAATAGGCATTAGTTTGACATGTTTCTCAGATTATTCAGAATTCAGGGGCAGGTGTATTTGACCTGTAGCTGATCAACTAATCTGAATTTAACCTGTTGCAAGTAGACATGTGCACTGATAAAATTTGTTAGTTTCACTCGTTTTTTTGCTTTTTCCTGGAAATCCAGATTTTCAAAATTCCGAAAATTCGAAAAAAGAAAGAATCAGTAAAATTCGAAATAACTATTAAATTATAGGTATCGGATTTCCTTTCAAATGTGGCTGTTTGTGAACGTAATACAAATTTATCTGAAGTTACGAATTATCTGAAATAACGAATGCCGCATCTAAACAAATGGAACAAATAAGAATAATAAATCCTTTTTATTTTTTTATTACTAGATTTGTATTCGTTACGTTCATAAACAGCAAAATTTGAAAGGAAATTCCAATACTTAAAATTTAATAGTTATTTTGAATTTTACTGATTTTCCTTTTTTTTTATATATAATTCTCGTAATTCGGAAATTCGTAATTCTGGAAATTTCAGGAATTGACGAATTTGTCAAAACTCATTAAAAACGAATTGGGAACTAAATGAATTGCACATGTCTAGTTGCAAGCAGGTTTTTGCATACCTATAGTCTTGTATGAGATTGCAAACCTCCTTCAAAAAGAGCAAAGACACAGGCCCTTAGCTTTACCAAAATGTAATGTTAGGGCCTACCAAAATATTTGTACTTGTATCCAGGCAGGCCTTTGTGCTACAAAGTTGTTGGTACAGTAGGTTTAAGAGGCGGTTCACACTGCTGCGAATTCTATTGCGAATTTGAGCCGTTGCAATCGCTCAAATTCGCAAGTCATTTTAATAACAGTTTTCTATGAGTGCCATTCACATCAATGCGTTGCGAATCTAAGCTGCATAAAAAAGGTTCCTGTCCGAGTTTGATCTGCATTCGCTGCAAATTCAGCCGCATAGACTGCAAAATTTGCAGTAGAATCGCAAGAACACAAAGAATTCGCAACGCAATCTGATCAAAATCGTGCAAAATTTGCACTCACTCACCCCCCCATCCACAACAAATATGTAAATTGCTTGCTTCTTTTACCTCTCTTGATATTTCCAAATGCCTCTCTGCAAAGTGCACAGCTTGGTCATGGTTACCTAAGGCAGTGTAAGCATTCCCCAGGCTCCAGCAAGCCCGCCCTTCTCCCACTCTGCAAAACAAAGATACAAATTTTGCAACAACATGAAAACAATTTGCAACTACTATTTCTATATTTTACAAACATTTCTGGTAAACATAAAAAAAAAGGCACAGCGGAAGGTAATTAGACCTATAAGCTGCAATCTCAACCTGAAAATAAAGAAAAAATACAAGACCTCTCAAATGCGGAAGGAAAAAAGAAGGATGGGGAACCCACCTCGACTCCAAAATTGTAATCAACATGTCAATATAAAGAAAGCTTCAAGAGACTCAAATTCAGCACACATTTACTATATCGATTTACTATTGACCCCACCCCAAATTGAATTTAATAAAGCAGTGCACATTCCGTGGTTGCAATTCACCAGCTTTGTAATGAATTTCTTTGGACATTGGGCATTTTTGCAAGTATAGTTGCATTAATCTTCCTTAGTAAACGTAATGTGGTAAAGCTTCACTTTGTAAGGAATACCCAATCAGGTGCAAGGAAAAATTAAGAGAAAAAACGCATTTGTGTGTTTGTGTCACCAATACGTGTCCATGTCAGACAGGCTGTGATTATGACAACCAAAAGGACTTGCCAGATGTCAACAGAAGAGGAAAAATATGTGGTGCTATTACATGACCATGGCTTAAAGCGGAGAGCTGTCTAATTTTTATTTTTTTAAGTCCGCAGCTACAATTACTGCAGCTACTGACTTTTAAAATAAGGACACTTTTCTGTGTCCAAGGTGCCCACGATGTCGGCACCTAAAGCTGTCCCATCCCTCGTCGCTCAGGTGGAGGTGTTGCCATCTTCGGTAAGGGAATCAGGAAGTGACGAATGTGAGACTCGCACTGCATGATCCTACTGGTCCCTAGGACGGGGACGACAATGGATGGAGAAGGCGCCGGAAGTGGCGTAGATACGCGCAGTTGGCTCGGATATCTAGGCCTGGAAGTGGGAGCAAAATACCTGTATTTGCTCCCCCCTCCACCTTGAAAGGTGCCAAATTTGACACTGGGGGGGGTTCCGAAAAGCAGAAGTTCCATTTTTGCGTGATACTCCTCCTTGCATTTAAGTATGCCCCCCCCTTTAAATCCAGCAATCAGTAAGAGGGCAGTCTTTCTCAAATAAACACTCCATTTGGGGTTTCAGAGGTGGTAGATTAGCTTGACACACATTATATACCCTCAAGGAATTAGACGGATTGGGTGTCCCTCGTGTCATGAAGTATTACATTGTAGATCAATTGACCCAACTACTCGAACTCCACCTCATCTATTACAGACCAGACTGGATCTTCCTTGAGGCTCAAGCTTGCACTCCACTACCAAAATTTAGTTATGTGGGTCTTCCCAAAATGATATTAGCCCCATGTTATTTTATTTTTTAAATCTGTGGGATTCTTCCTGTAGATTATGGCCTCTCTGATCTGCCCACATATTGGCGGCTCCACTATTTACTGATAGGGTATCTGGCATCCAATTCACAATGGTGTGAACCCAGCCTTAGACAAGCCTGTGAAATACTGGGCGAATATAGTCTAGTCAGATGAGACCAAAATTGGATACCATAATACACACCAAGTTTGGAGTTCAAATAGCACTGCACATCACCCCAAAAACACCCCAATACCAACAGTGACGTTTGGAGGTGAAAACATGGTGTGGGGCTGTTTTTCAGCACATGGTACTGGCAAACTTCACATTAATGAAGGAAGTATGAATGGAAAAATGTACCAAGACTTGATAAAAAAACTGCTGCAATCTGCCAGGATGAGGAAGATGAAACTAGGGTGGACATTTCAGCAAGATAATGGTCCCAAACACAAAGCCAAGGAAACTCTCAATTGGTTTAAATGAAAGAAAATAAAAGTTGCTAGAATGGCCCAGCCAATCACCTGACTTAAATCCAATAGAAAATCCATGAAAAGAGTTCATAGAAGAGGTCCACAGAACCTTTATGATTTGAAGACTGTTTATGTGCAAGAATCGGCTAAAATCACCTGAGCAATGCATGCGACTAGTTTCTCCATACAGGAGGAGTCTTGAAGCTGTCATTACCAAAGATTTTGTACGAAGTATTAAATACATTTCACTTAGTGTGTTAAATGCTTTTTCCCTGTGTCAATCCTTTAGAAATATATTTACCTAGAAAAATGGTGATGTGTTCAATATTTATTTTTGCCGCAGCGAGTATAATATATATATATACACACACACACACACACACACACACACATATACACATATACACACACACAGTGCCTTGCGAAAGTATTTGGCCCCCTTGAACTTTTCAACCTTTTGCCACATTTCAGGCTTCAAACATAAAGATATAACATTTTTATTTTTTGTGAAGAATCACCAACAAGTGGGACACAATTGTGAAGTGGAACGAAATCTATTGGATAATTTAAACTTTTTTTTAGCAAATAAAAAACTGAAAAGTGGTGCGTGCAAAATTATTCGGCCCCTTTACTTTCAGTGCAGCAAACTCACTCCAGAAGTTCAGCGAGGATCTCTGAATGATCCAATGTTGTCCTAAATGACTGATGGTGATAAATAGAATCCACCTGTGTGTAATCAAGTCTCTGTATAAATGCACCTGCTCTGTAATAGTCTCAGGGTTCTGCTGAAAGCGCAGAGAGCATCATGAAGACCAAGGAACACACCAGGCAGGTCTGTAATACTGTTGTGGAGAAGTTTAAAGCCGGATTTGGATACAAAAAGATTTCCCAAGCTTTAAACATCCCAAGGAGCACTGTGCAAGCGATCATTTTGAAATGGAAGGAGTATCAGACCACTGCAAATCTACCAAGACCTGGCCGTCCCTCTAAACTTTCAGCTCAGACTAGGAGAAGACTGATCAGAGATGCAGCCAAGAGGCCCATGATCACTCTGGATGAACTGCAGAGAACTACATCTGAGGTGGGAGAGTCTGTCCATAGGACAACAATCAGTCGTACACTGCACAAATCTGGCCTTTATGGAAGAGTGGCAAGAAGAAAGCCATTTCTCAAAGATATCCATAAAGAGTCTCGTCTAAAGTTTGCCACAAGCCACCTGGGAGACACACCAAACATGTGGAAGAAGGTGCTCTGGTCAGAGGAAACCAAAATCCAACTTTTTGCCCATAATGCAAAACGATATGTTTGGCGTAAAAGCAACACAGCTCATCACCCTCAACACACCATCCCCACTGTCAAACATGGTGGTGGCAGCATCATGGTTTGGGCCTGCTTTTCTTCAGCAGGGACAGGCAAGATTGTTAAAATTGAGGGGAAGATGGATGCAGCCAAATACAGGACCATGCTGGATGAAAACCTGTTGGAGTCTGCAAAAGACCTGAAACTGGGATGGAGATTTATCTTCCAACAAGACAATGATCCCAAACATACAGCAAAATCTACAAAGGAATGGTTCACAAATAAACGTATCCAGGTGTTAAAATGGCCAAGTCAAAGTCCAGACCTGAATCCAATCGAGAATCCGTGGAAAGAGCTGAAAACTGCTGTTCACAAACGCTCTCCATCCAACCTCACTGAGCTCAAGCTGTCTTGCAAGGAAGAATGGGCAAGAATTTCAGTCTCTCGATGTGCAAAACTGATAAAGACATACACCAAGCGACTTGCAGCTGTAATCGCAGCAAAAGGTGGCTCTACAAAGTATTAACGCAAGGGGGCCGAATAATTTTGCATGCCCCACTTTTTTTTTTTATTAGTTAAAAAAGTTTCAAAAATCCAATAGATTTCGTTCCACTTCACAATTGTGTCCCACTTGTTGGTGATTCTTCACAAAAAATAAAAAATGTTATATCTTTATGTTTGAAGCCTGAAATGTGGCAAAAGGTTGAAAAGTTCAAGGGGGCCGAATACTTTCGCAAGGCACATATACACACACATATATATACATATATATATATATATATATATATATATATATATATATATATATATATATATATATATATATATATATATATATATATATATATATATATATATATATATATATATACACACACACACACACACATACACACACACATACATATACATACATACATACACATATACACACACACACACACACATATACACACACACACACACACAGTTGTGCTCATAAGTTTACATACCCTGGCAGAATATGATTTCTTGGCCATTTTTCAGAGAATTGAACACAAAAACCTTTTCACTTATGTTTAGTGTTTGGCTGAAGCCATATATTATATATCAATTGTGTTTACTCTTTTTAAATCATAAGAACAACAGAAACTACCCAAATGACCCTCTTCAAAAGTTTACATACCCCAGTTCTTAATACCGTGTATTGCCCCCCTTCAACATCGACAGCTTGAAGTCTTTTGTGGTATTTGTGAATGAGGCTCTTCATCTTCTCAGATGGTAAAGCTCCCTATTCCTCTTGGCAAAAAGCCCCCAGTTCCAGTAAATTCTTGGCCCATCTTGCATGAACTGCACGTTTGAGATCTCCGAGTGGCTCAATGATATTTAGGTCAGAGACTGAGATGGCCAATTTATTCTGCTGTAGCCAATGACAGGTCGATTTGGCCTTGTGTTTTGGTTTGTCATGTTCTAATGTCCAAGTACATCCCATGTGCAGCTGCCTGGCTGATGAATGCAAATGTTCCTCCAGTATTTAACACACTGCATTCATCTTGCCATCAATTTCTACCAAATTTCCTGTGCATTTGTAGTTCACACAGCCTCAAAACATCAGCGATCCACCTCCATGTTTACAGTAGAAATGGTGTACCTTTCATCATAGACCTTGTTGACTCTTCTCCAAATGTATTGTTTATGGTTGTGGCCAAAAAGCAAAATTTTTGGTCTTATCACTCCAAATGACTGTGCCAGAAGGTTTGAGGCTTGTCTGTGCCGTTTGGCAAATTGTAAGCAGGATACTTTGTGGCATTTGCATAGTAATGGTTTTTTTCTGGCAACTTGACCATACAGCCCATCTTTCTCTTAAGTGCCTCCTTATTGTGCATCTTGAAACAGCATGTTTTCAGAGGGTCCTGTATTTCAGCTGAAGTTATTTGTGGGTTTTTCTTTGCATCTCAGACAAAATTTTCCTGGCAGTTGTGGCTGAAATTTTAGTTGGTCTACCTGACCATGGTTTGGTTTCAACATAACCCCTCATTTTCCACTTCTTGATTAGAGTTTGAACACTGATGATTGGCATTCTCAATTCCTTGGATATCTTTGTATATCCCTTTCCTGTTTTATACAGTACAACTACCTTTTACCACAGATCCTTTGACAATTCTTTTGCTTTCCCCACAACTAAGAATCCAGAAACTTCAATGCAGCACTGGATGAAAAATGGAAGGGGCTGTCAGGAGTCCAGAAACAAACAGACTACAGGTGAGAATGGTTACCTTTAATAGCCATCCAAACCCCCTTGTGTCAACTTGTGTGCATTTTATCAGGTCAAAATCACCAGGGTATGTAAACTTTTGATCAGGGTCATTTGGGTAGTCTGTTGCCATTATGATTTAAAAAGAGTAAACACAGATCACTGATAGTGAATGGCTTTAGACAAACACTAACTATGAGTGAAAGAAATGCTGTGTTATCATTCATATTCTCTGCAAAATGGCCAAGAAATCATAAATTCTGCCAGGGTATGTAAACTTATGAGCACAACTACATTGTATATATGTCCCTTTGTAAAGGGAGTGGCCTTTCCATTCTTGTATACCCATTTGGATATTGTTCTTTTACATCAGAGATCCCAAGGTGGAATTTGATCGGTACTGTTAGGGGTCAGAGTTGGAATTCACGTTTATACTATTTCTGTGGGTCCCACCTTACCAAAACATTTGGCTGTTAATAAAAAGGTTTATTTGCATTTGCCACAAAGCCACCTAAAGGTAAAACACCATCCATTACACACACACACACACACACACACACATACATTTGGTGAATGCCATCACAAAAAAAAAAAAACAAAAAAAAAAAAAACGAAAGATAGCCACTCCTGTGTTCCTCAATAAACGCTTTACAAGAAGCTTCTGTTTGTCCCACTCCCTCACACAAGTGACAATCAGACAAGTACATGTCAACACATGCCATGTAAACTCGTCTTTTACTGCAAATAAGAGACAAATACCAATACGTTCTTCTGAAGATGGCTCGTTACATGTGGAGACACCCACACATAGCTGCACCCTGCAGCTTATTGTGAATCCCTATGACTAAGACATGAACTGATTAAATTTAACGCTTAAGAGACAGTCACATATGTAATTTTAATGCTCACCTGTCACTTAGTTCCTTAGCAATGACCAGATGTTTCAGATGATAATCAATAGCCTTCTCAAAGTCTTGAAGTAAGGTGTATGTATTGCCCAGGCTGTAACAGCTCTGGGCTTCCACAGCCCTGTCCTTCAGCTGACGGGCCAGCTGCAATGTGCGCCTGCAGAAACAGAATGCAGACTCATGAAATCAGCATAGCTCAAAAAAACTGCATTAAAGTTATTACTGCTCTGCCAACACATAACTAATCTACCTACATGTTTTATATGGCTATAAAGCCATCACTTTACTCAAAAGGAAATCAATGACTATAGCTTATAAAATTGAAGATCCAATTGACAGCATGATCCCAAGAAGAGAATGACATATGAAAAATAACATAGAAGTTAACTTAAAGTGGTTCTAAAAGCTTAAAGCAGAACTACACAGCGTCTGAGCACCAAAAATAAAAAAACGATATTTGATTAATATTTACTATTCAAAGAAAAAGCCTCCATCCAGCTATGTCTCCAGGATTTATTTTGCTGAGAAATAATTTTAAAGAACACTCTCTAGCATTTCTGGCTGTGGCCATCTTAAGTAAGGGGCAGATTATTCATGTAGCATTTACTTCCTGGAATCCATCTACCTTTACCTCAGGCATGCAAGCAGGAGGGTGTGCTTAGCTGAGAAAGCCCCTCCTCCCCTCCTGAAGACCCCTGGATGTATGACATAATTTGCCTAGGTATGGAAACCAGAAAGTTACTGAAGAAATGTAAAAAAATAAAAAATAAATAAAAAAAGTTTAATAATTATACCTTTTTTTTATTTATTAATGCTAGCAGCAAAAGGATTCAAAATAGTGAATATTGACAGAGAGCAAAGTTCTGCTTTAAAGGTTTTTTACCTTATGGAAACTGAATTTAAGCAGAAGTAAACCCATCCATTTAAAAGTTAAAAAAAAAAAAAAAAAAAAAACACACACACACGTTACATTTCCAGTACGTGCCGGAAAAGTAACACTCATTGGTTTCTGCTCTCAACCAAACCATCCAATGGCAAGTGTCATAACTGATCACATGTGCAGCATCATGGCAGTTGTAAATTAAACAAAGGCCAAGATGGCAGCTTCCTTTCCTGAACGCGATAGGAGGGTTTAATTCCACTTTAAAGGTAAAACCTTCTGTTATTAAGATCCCCCAGCTCCCCTTATCCTTGCCCGAGCATGATGTGTCCATGGATGCAGGCAGCATAGCGCGAGTTTGAGCCCCTACGAGTGCCCCCACAGGAAATTGCTCCCTATGGGGACACGCACAGGAAGAGGAGTCAAGAGTGCCAGCAGAGGACCCCAGAACAGCAGAACCAATGCACAGAGCAGTTAAGTATGACATGTTTATTATACACTGCTCGAAAAAAATTAAAGGAACATTTTAAGCAGAGTATAGCATCAAGTCAAATAAACGCCTGGGATATTGATATGGTCAGTTAAGTAGCAACGGGGGTTGTTAATCAGTTTCAGCTGCTTTGATGTTAGAGTTGTAAACCCACGTGGTTTTTCACCTTAACGCAGTGTTTCGCAACCAGGGTGCCTTCAGAAGTTGCTAGAGGTTCCTTGAGCAAGTCAATTTCTGCCACTGAGATAAGTTCCCACTGACACCATTGATCTTTCTAGCCATCTGTAAGAGGTTAATTCTTCCCAATCACCATAAGTGTATGGAGTATTATTCCCACTGACCATCACACTAATATACCATGAGTTATAGATTTAATTTTTAGCAGGTGTTCGAGCCTGAAGAATTATTTCAAGGGTCCCTCCGTGTTGAAAAGGTTGAGAAAGGCTGCCTTAATGCATAGAATGCATTAAGGTGAAAAACCTGTGCTGCAGCTGCCCCCCAAAGCCCCCCCCCCCCTTTTACTTACCTGAACCTGATCTTTCCAGCAATGATTGATGAGCACAAGAGCTCCAGCCGGTGTCTCAGGTCATGATTGGATAGATTGATAGCAGCGCAGCCATTTGCTCCCGCTGCTGTCAATCAATCCAATGACTTTTTTTGTCCCTACTCATCTATTCTATCTGTTATTCACTAGTTTTGCATTTGGCTAGGGTCAGGGTCACTACTGGTAGCATGAGGCGATACCTGGACCCTAAGTTCCACAAGCAGTCTAACTCCTCCAGGATGGCCCATCAATATGTAGCATTGCCAAAAGGGTCTCCCAGCACAGTCTCAAGAGCATGAAGGGGATTCCAGGAGACAGGGCCAAAGAAGGTCCTTAATCCATCAGCAGGACTGGTATCTGCTCCTTTGTGAAAGGAGGAACAGGAAAAGCACTGCCAGAGCCCTACAAAATGACCTCCAGCAGGCCACTGGTGTGATTGTCTGACCAAACAATCAAACAGAATTCATGGGGGTGGCCTGAGGGCCCTACGTCCTCTGGTGGGCTTTGTGTTCATTGCTTGGCTCCGTGGAGCTCAATTGGCATTAAACACCAGAATTGGCAGGTCCGCCACTGGTACCATGTGCTTTTCACAGATATGAGCAGTTTCACCCTGAGCACAAGCGACAAACATGAAAGGGTCTGGAGAAGCAGTGGAGAAATGTATTCTGCCTGTAACATCATTCAGCATGACCGGTTTGGTGGTGGGTCAATTATGGTCTGGGAAGGCATATCCAAGTAGGGATGCACAGACCTCTACAGGCTAGACAATGGCACCCTGACTGCCATTAGGTATCAGGATGAAATCCTTGGACCCCCATCAGACCCTATGCTGGTGCAGTGGGACAATGCCCAGTCTCATGTGTCGAGAGTATGCAGCCAGTTCCTGGGGGGGGGGGGTGAAGGAATGGATACCATTGAATGGCCCCCATGCTCGCCTCACCTAAATCCAATAGAACACTCTGGGACATTAGGCTTTCCAGGTTGCACCTCAGTCTATTTAGGAGCTCAGTGATGCCTTGGTTCGGATCTGGGAGGAAATCCCAAGGACACCATTCGTTGTCTCATTAGGAACATGCCCCTACATTGTCAGGGATGCATACAAGCAGGTGGGGGCCAGACAAACTACTGAGTACCATTTTGAGTTGCTGCAATGAAATTTCAGCAAAATAGACTAGGACTTCTGCATCATTTTTTCATTCTGAGGTGTCTGAATTCAGCCCTCTGTAGGTTGATAATTTTCAAACAATATGGCATGTGCTCTTTCCTAACACATTACCCAGTCCATATCAGTAAGTAAGCTTAGGAATCGCTTTAATGATCTGTGGTTACACGTGTTAAACATAATTACAAAACAGGTTTTCCTATACTTAAAGCGGTTCTTCACCCTAAAGGGGAAGTTCCGCTAGTATTATCCCTCCCCCCCTCCGGTGCCACAATCGGCACCTTTCGGGGGGGAGGGGGGTGCAGTTACCTGGATAATCCAGGTAACTGCACCCACTTCTGGCCAGACCGCCACATGGCTCCGCCCACCGCCGCATGGCTCCGCCCCCCGTTGTGTTCTGGGAAACACAGTTCCCAGAGACACAGCGGGGAACCAGCGCAGCGCGACTCGCGCATGCGCAGTAGGGAACCGGGCAGTGAAGCCCTCTTGCTTCACTTCCCGATTCCCTGACAGAGGATGGCGGTGGTGGCTGCAGCGAGACGAGCGGTCGCTCGTCATCTGCCGCCGACATCGCTGGAACCTGGGACAGGTAAGTGTGATATTATTAAAAGTCAGCAGCTGCAATATTAGTAGCTGCTGGCTTTTAATATTTTTTTTTTGTGCAGCTCCTCTTTAAGAGTATGAGTCTCTTTTTTTGCTTTCATCTATTCTATGTGAGCTGCTGATGGCTATAAATCTTTCCAGCCCTCTCAGAAGTGCCCCCGTTCTGTTAAAATAAAGATAAATACCTGTGGGAGGGGCTACAGACTTCCATACAGTGTAATACAGACAATGGTCTGGCTCTGGAGTCTGGATCCACCCACTTTCCTGTAATTTTGCTTGATGTTGGCTATCTGCTCGCTCCCAAGACTTCAGAGACAGAGCGTAGCTGCGCCCTCCCTCCTCCAGAGGAACCCAGCAGAGATAACAGCCCTTCAGTGACTGTAAGGTGAGAGAAGTCACAGCACTATTTCTATCAGAGTGAAAATAATATTTTTGGCACCGGTGACTTACTCCCACTGTGCTCGATCTACGCCCCCGCCCCCCCCTCCCCCCGATCGTTCAGTATGCAGGCGGAACAGCAGTCTATGTAAAAGGCCTTCCCCAAGTAAAAGCACCTCCCCCACTACACTAAGACCCAGGCAAGGCACACAGTTAACCCTTTGATTGCCCCCTGATGTTAACCCCTTCCCAGACAGTGTCATTGGTCCCTATAAAAAGTGTCAGTGTCCAAATTTACTGCTACAATATCACAGTTATGCTATAAGTCACTTATTGCCTCCACTGCCAGTAAAAAAATTAAAATTACAAACATATATCCCATAGTTTGTAGACTATATTTTTTGCATTATACACACACATAGTGAGGTGACTAGCATTTGTCTGCAGTGTAAGAATGCCTGTTGCCACTAGGACAAAGAAAACCAATTTTTTACTATTTGCCCTTTTTGCACTACAATGCAGCCTGTAGCTGCAGTGCAGTTAGGTGTGATAAAATGCAAACATGTTGCATTTTATCTCAGCATATAGGAAGGTGCCACATGTTACTTTAAGACCTCTTTCACACTGAGGTGCTTTACAGGCACTATAGCACTAAAAAAAGTGCCTCTCCTGTCACTCCAATGTGAAAGCCTGAGTGCTTTCACACTGGATCGGTGCACTGGCAGGACATCAAAAAAAAAGTTTCTCGTCTCAGTTTCTTTGAGGCGCTTTAGAAACGGTGTATACATTGATCCTAAAGTGCTCCTGCCCATTAAAATCAAAGGGCAGCACCGCCAAAGCACCACTGCATTGGCACTTTTAACCCTTTTGACCGCTAGCGGCCGAAAGGCTCCGCTGGCGGTAAAGAAGGCTACAAATAGCGATGCTTTACCGCAGGCTCAGTGCGCGGCTCAGTGTGAAAGCGCCCTAACTGCTTTGTGACGGTCTCATGTAGGAGTGCAGTAACAAAGCAGCTCTCCTGTGTTGCCAGCACTTCCAGGTGGGGGCCGCGCATGTGCATTGCCACCTCATTTGCTGATCAGGAGGTCGCGGGCCAATTGACCTCTTGGACCCACTGATCGGCAAAGAGGATGACAATCCAGAGCTCTGTGAATGTAAAGAATGCAGAGCTCTGTCCTATCAGCAGGGATGTGCTGGTTTTTGTTTTGTTCCATGCAAAGCACATCCCTTAGTAATAGGAAAATTGACCTTTCATAACATGTAACATGCTATGAAAGCTCCGGCCCCTGCCCCCTCCTCTCCATTCTGCTAGCTGTCAAAAAAACATCTGCCCGCCCGGCCGCGTCACTCACGGTACTCTGAATGGAACACTACAAGGCCTGACAGCCTTAGTAGCGGTCGGGTTGTTCTCAATGAGCTACCACACCACCACACCACTGTGGATTGCCATGATAGTTAATTTATGCTTCCTGTTAGAATGTATTGGTTTCCTTGGATGCCAATACAGAGACAATTATGCAGGAGTCCTGCATGGCATCAGTGTTCTGCTGATCACTGGTGGAAAGCTTTACAGGCTCCTGCAACACAAAAAATAAGTAAATGTATGTTTATACCTGCAAACAATGAGCATTTATTTATTTTGGGTAAAAGGTGAACTTATTCTTAAATGTGTGCCTAACAGTGCTTTGGTGCATTCACTGTGAGGTGCTTTAAATCTTTGATCGCCCTAGATGTTAACCTTTCCCAGACAGTGTCATTAGTACAGTAGCTGTGTATAGTATTACCACTGATTACTGTATTAGGGTCATTGGTTCCCACAAAATTTCAGTTAGTTTCAGACTGCCTGCCACGCTATCAACGTCCTGCTATAAGTCGCCAACTTAGATGTTCCATGCATAGGCATTCCCATTAATTCTATTGGGATACAGGAGCTACACGGACACAGCCAGTGCTCCCAATTTGACACCCAGTAGGTGCGGGTCTGTGTTCAGGGTCTGCTTTATCTGCATTCTGGGGCCCATACTTGCAGCTCCACAGGTGTACCAGCTGTATCTGTGCAGCTGGTCATCACAGTAGACATCAATGGGACCGCCTGCCTGTGCGGAAAACCTGCTCATTCCCTGCAGGTAATAATGGACCTTTAGCCTAGGTTCACACTGACTGCAGAAAACACAAATCTATGCCACGGAAAGATAAGCATAGAAAAATATGCCACAGAGATGTAGTATCTGAATAATTGCAAATATATAAAAAAATATGGAAAATGTATTAAATGTTTGATAAAAACTATCCAAAATACGCAGAAAATCATTACAACCTCCACCGTTCACCATCTAATGACAATGTTGTCGATAGACAAACAAATACAGACAAAATAAAGGAACATCTTCACTGCACGTGTACCATAGTACAAGTCATAAAAAGCACTATAAAATAAATATGCAGTGTGGCAGCAAACACCGTGGGGCTGGGCAGTCCTTATAGGAGAGTATTGTGGAGGGGCAGAAGCCTGCACATATCAAGACCAAAAAATTCAATCAAAAAGTCAAGATCTGCAGTCTATGGTTATTGGGGACCTACAGTAGTAAAGGTAAGGAATGTAAGATAGTAAAGTTCCACCTCATAAACACTAATCTTTGCAGAGATCCAGAAAGCAAATAGAAAAACTGACATCATGACAAGCAAGTATAAAGTCAAGATAATTTCAGCAAATAGAGCACAATCGGCAATAGGTATACAAAATGTTGTAGTGTACTTTACCCAGGTAAAAAGGAGAGATGCTCTGCAGATGATAGACGTTACCATAATCTGCCGTGCTTGGTTGTCCGCAGGGATGAAGGTAACAATAGTGTTTAATGGACTGGATATCACTACAGCTGAGCAAGGGATCACCTCATTTTCCTATGCATTAAGATAAAAAAAAAAAACCTATGTGTAGCAGCCCCCCTCCCCTCCCCCCCAGAACCCCCCTAATTACATACCTGAGCCCCTTCTCTCTCCACCGATGTTCATGATCCCATTAGCCATCCAGGACACCATTTGCTCCTGCGGTTGCAAAGTCAGCCAGCCAATCAGGGGAGAGAGGGGACGGGGCCAGGTCAGGGCTCTGTGTCTGAATGGACACACGGAGCTCTGACTTGGCTTAGGTGCCCCCTGTAGCAAGCTGCTGGGCACTCAAAGGAGGGAGGGACTAGAAGCAACAAAGAGGGATCCGAGAAGAGTAGGATCCAGGGTGCTCTGTGCAAAACCAACTGCACAGAGGCGGAAAGTTTAAAAAAAAAAAAAAAAAAACCCACAAACCTTTACAATTACTTTAAGTAATGAACTGTAGATATGTTATCAGACTAAAGTAACAGGAAACACAAAAATAACAGACAGTGTATGCATAGCATGCACGCATCATGAACCTGTCTCAATAGATAGTTAAGGCCCTGTTCACATCTGGGCATTTGCAATCATAGGCAGAATAGCTGCAATTCTGCCAGCGATCCCAAAATGCTCTGCAAAACAGACAAATTGCCCCATGCTTGTTCAGATGCCATTCGTTTACAAAAGGCGCCTAAATGCGGGTGCAGTTCTGCCATGATCGTTGCATGATAAATCATGGCAAACTGCATTGCGCGAGGCTTGTTGCCCAAAAAGCTCCTTTTGAGCGACAAGCTTTTTGCGCAATTCAGATTGCAGAGCAATTTTATTGATTTAGGTGCCATTAAAATGAGTGGCACCTGAACAAGTGTGGTGCAATTTGTCAGTTATGCAGAACGCTTTGGGATCTCGGGCAGAATGACAGCGATTCTGCCCACTATCGCAAACACTCAGGTGTGAAGGGGGCTTTAACAAAAGTAAATAAGTTAAAGTGGGGAGGGGGTTGAAAGGTATATATGGTAAAGGGGTATTTCCTACTTGTAGTATTCCGCTGCCATTTCAAATTCACCAAGGAAGATAAATGCATTTCCAAGATTGCTGTAAGCTCTTCTTTCAGCAGAACGGTCACCAAATTCCTTAGCAATAAGAAGTCGCTGTAAGGGAAAAAAAATTGTTACCTCAAGCATTGACATTTAAAAATCACAAGAATGGCCTGCACTGGCAATCTTAAATGTTGGCATAGACAACTACCCTTATAGGCTTCGCTACATAATTACACATGTCCCCTTAGCGACCAGACTGAAGATAGCCCATCACTGGAAGTCCCCAGAACAGATCTCATGGAACATATGAACGTATGTTCGCTAAATCTGAGGGGCGTCTAGCCAAAACTGCGACATTTTGGGAAGATTGGGATTCCTGGTATGCCCAACCACAACCGTAATCTATCTGATCACTTCTAACCACTCTGCCTGTTCCTTCACCTGCAACATGACACAAGCTCTGCCTACCTTTCTCTCCCCCCCCCCCTTTTCCCCCCTCTTCTCTCCACTGTCCCCGTAAGCTCCTTCTATCTCTGTGCACCGCTGTGGTGCATCACATTGACTCACCTCCAAACTGGTCTTACCCTGCACATTGGTATCCTCAGATGGGGTACTTGTTAATTGTCAGTTCATCGTTCTATTGTTTCTTTTTTGTTTTTTGTTCATAGACTAATGATTAGCTCATTGTCAATCGCAACTCTATGCAGCTAGTTGATAACATGTTACAGCAACTGTTTCCAGTCTCTTATAAAATGCTCTAACGGTAGCTGTAAGTACTAGGAGGGGGGTCCCTCGCCTATGGGCACAGCATGTTCCCCTCAGGGGTGCCTGTAGACAGGACCTTCCATCCCCGCTTTCCCTTCTTTCTTCTGTCCCTCGTTTTTACCTTATACTACTACTTTTTATGTATATGTTTATGGAAACATCCGAATTTATAAAGTTGTAGTCCTACTAGGACTAGGGGTTGCTAATGCTATACTATGCTGTTGAACGAGCTGTATGAGCTGTATTTTTGATGCATTGTACGCTTTGTTATACAAAAGCGAATAAAAATCTATTGAAATTAAAAATCACAAGAATGTATGTTAAATGACAAACATGCAGACAAAAAAAAAATTATATATATATATATATATATATATATATATATACAAAATGTTTGAAGACCATGGAGTTGCATGCTATTGCTGATAAGAGGTGCACAGATTGAAAAGCGGCTTAAAAATGCTTCTAATGTGGCTAAACCTTCTGAAAAAAGAAACCTGAACAGAAATATAGTATACCTGCTCATGGGATACGACAGCTTTTTGGAAATTTCCTAGCAGATAGTGTGTGTTGCCAAGGTTGCCATATGCCCGTCCTTGGGCTGCTCGGTCTCCTAATTCCGTTACAATTAATAAATTAGCTCTGTTTGTGAAGAGGAGAAAACATTATATTTTTGCAAGCCCAAAATGTTTATAAAATCAATGAATTCTTCAGCTATATGCAGTCACAGATAACAGCTACAAATGCATTCTTTAATTGGATATTTTAAGCCATTTACACATACAATTTGATGTTCAGAAAAATTAAGTGGGCCCCTTCACATCTCTTGATTTGGGAGAGTGAGCAAAATTGCTGCAATTCTGCCCGCTATCCCACATTTTGTGGCACAATGCACTACATCACTTGGGTGCCAGTATCCTTTAATGGCACCCCAAACCTTATGTGATTCTGCTACAATGATTGGGTAAGGTTAACCAAAAAAGGAGCTTCTTTTTTCAGATGACAAATGCGCATCGGGCAGCCCATTCAGCAGAATCGTGAAAATCAGGGTCAAAATCCTTAGTGACTGAGAACTCAACACTACAAATGCATATTGTTGAATCATAGAACACTCTCACGATTTAATTTGTGTGGCTACTATGCCAAGCAGGAGAATGTGCTAGATTTAAAAAAAAACTTCCAGGTTTGACCACTCCATGCAAAATGCCTTTAGTTGTCTGTGGGTTGCATGTACTGCCCCTTTCAAATCCCCCCAGAACATTAGTTAGATTCAAATCAAAGCTTTTATTAGGCCAGGCCAAAAGTACTCCATTTCTACTTTGAGACATTCTTTTGTGGGTGTTCCAAGATCAATTTCTGGTTTAAATTAATTTTTCAAACAGATGGCCTCACATTCTCATCAAGCAAAATGAAATACGATACAGAATTCATAGCCAATTTGATGACTGAGCTGTCCAGGCTTTGAAGCACCAAAACAACCCCAAACTAATATTTTCACCACCTTGCTTTACAGTCGGCATTACGTTTTTACTGAAATGCTGCATTTCATTTACAAATGTCTAATATAACGATGGCCAAATAACTCCTTGATTCACCAATCCACATCCCTGGTCTCCGTCTATATGTTCAATGACAAGCTGCAGGCTGTAAATGTTTTTTGGAAGCAAATGCTTTTTCGTGGCACACTTCATATGTAGATTAAACTGGTGCAATCTCTGATTGTAGAGGCTTGCATTTTGACACCATTTGCTGTAAGGGTAGCTGTAGATTTTGAAAATACATTTTGGGGTTCTTAGAGACCTTTTAGCATTTAAAGGGTCAGTTCTTAGACTGAATTTGCTTGTTAACCAGTTCTGGACTAATTAGCCATCAACTAAAATCTAGGTCACTTGTAGATTTTCTTGGAATGATAAATTTCAAATAATTTTGCAAACTTTTAATGCAATGCCAGATTCCTAGCCATACAATTGTTAAGGCTCATAAAGAGCTCTTGATAGCGGCATAATGACACTATACGTCTCAAAAGAGAACTTTTGAACCTGAATATAGAGAATACAGTATCTCACAAAAGTTACACCTCTTACATTTTTGTAAATATTTTATTATATATTTTCATGTGACAACACTGAAGAAATTACACTTTACATTGTAGCAAAGTAGAGAGTGTAAAGTAGAGAGTGTAAAGTAGTAAATATTGTCCCCTCAAAATAACACACAGCCATTAAGGTTTAAACCGCTGGCAAAAAAAGTGGAGTACACCCCCTAAGTGAAAATGTCCAAACTGGGCCCAATTAGCCTTTTTTTTCCCAATGTCATGTGACTTGTTAGAGTTACAAGGTCTCAGGTGTTAAATTCTGTGTTATTGCTCTCACTTTGTCATACTGGTCATTCGAAGTTCAACATGGCACCTCATGGAAAAGAACTCTGAGGATCTGAAAAAAGAATTGTTGCTCTGCATTATGATGGCCTAGGCTATAAGAAGATTGGCAAGACCCTAAATCTGAGCTGCAGCACAGCGGCCAAGACCATACATTGATTTAACAGGACAGGTTCCACTCAGAACAGGCCTCGCCATTGGTCGACCAAAGAAGTTGAATGCAAGTGCTCAGCGTTATATCCAGAGGTTATCTTTGGGAAATAGACGTATGAGTTCTGCCAGCATTGCTGCAGAGGTTGAATGGATGGGGGGGGGGTCAGCCTGTCAGTGCTCAGACCATACGTTGCACACTACATCAAATTAGCCTGCTGAAGACAAACAGACTAAGGACATGGATTGAAAAGAAAAATATATGTTAAGCGCTACCTCCCTTCAAAGATGAAGAAATATTAGATAATCTAAACACAACCTAAAAGATTAGTGGAAGTGGAATTAGTGGAAGTGTTAAATATAGCACAAATAATGTCAAGCTGCTGCTAACAAAGCAAACAGAATATTGGCATGGATTAACTCCAGGGATAAAGCGATAATTCTCCCACTCTGTAAGACTTTGGTACAGCCTCACCTGGAGTATGCTGTCCAGTTCCGGGCACCAGTCCTCAGGAAAGACGTGCTGGAAATGGAGCGAGTACAAAGAAGGGCAACAAAGTTAATAAAAGGGTCTGGAGGACATCAGTTATGAATAAAGGTTCAGGGCATTGAACTTTTTCTCTCTGGAGAAGAGACGCTTGGGAGGGGATATGATTTCAATTTACAAATACCATACTGGTGACCCTACAATAGGGATAAAACTTTTCTGCGAAAGGGATTTTAATAAGTCACATGGCCACTCATTAAAGCTTGAAGAAAAGACGTTTAACCTTAAAGCGGAGTTTCACCCAAAGACTTCCGCTCGTTTGTCTTTTCTTCCTCTCCGGTGTCACAATTTTCACCTTCTGGGAGCCCGTGCCATGGCCCATGACATTGTGGGACTCCCCCCCCCCGTCGCCAGGCCAGGAGGAGAGAGGAGAGGGGCCTCGCGCATGAACAGTAGGGTTCCCGGTGTGAAGCCTCAAGGCTACACTGCCGTGTTCCCTCACCTGCAGTGGCACCCGACAGCTGATGGAAACATCAGTTGCGGTGACGACATTGCTGGACTACAGGATAGGCAAGTATCCTATTAACAGCCAGCAGCTGCTGGCTTTTACATTTTTTTTTTTGGGCAGACCTCCACTTTAAACTACGTAGAGGGTTCTTTACTGTAAGAGTGGCAAGGATGTGGAATTCCCTTCCACAGGGGGTTGTCTCAGCGGGGGGAATCAATAGTTTTTTTGTTTTTTTTTAAACTATTAGACAAGCACCTGAACGACTGCAACATACAAGGATATACAATGTAATGCTGACATAATCACACACATAGGTTGGACGTGTGTCTTTTTTCAACCTCACCTACTATGCAACTATGTTTTATAGTATTACACTATGCCATCTCCTTTTTTACCCTTACGTTGCCATCATCTATGAGAGACCAAGCTTGCAGGAGCCCAGTGTTGGGAGCTCAAAAGACACTGGATGGAGACCAATGGGAAAGTGCTACTTGGCCTAATTGGGGGCCTTTTTGGGAGGTGAGCACATAGTGCGACTGGTGGCGGGTCCACTTGGTGTTATTCACTCATGGATTGTGTGTTATATTTGTTTCCACTAGAGGTCACTGGTTGCTCACATTTATATTATTGTGTTTCATGTAATATTATTTGTGCTATATTAACACTTTCACTAATGTTTTAGTTTGTGTTCATATTATCTAATATTTCTTCATCTTTGAAGGGAAGTAGCACTTCATACATTTTCTTTTCACTAGGGTCTGCTAATAAAAATTGGTGTATAGCAGCAACCGCCTATATTTAAACACTTAACTTTAATAGTAGCGCAGAAGTACACTATTTATAAAGGACATTGATTACTGGAACCATGTCCTGTGGTCTGATGAGACCAAGATAAACTTATTTGGTTCAGATGGTGCCAAGCGTGTGTGGCGTGGCGGCAACCAGGTGAGGAGTACAAAGACAAGTGTGTCTTGCCTACAGTCAAGCATGGTGGTGAGAGTGTCATGGTCTGGGGCTGCATGAGTGCTGCCGGCACTGGGGTGCTACAGTTCATTGAGGGAACCATGAATTCCCAACATGTACTGTGACATACTGAAGCAGAGCATGACCCCCCCCCCCCCCCTTCGGAGACTGGGCCACAGGGCAGTATTCCAACATAATAAACCCAAACACACCTCCAAGACTACCACTGGCTTGCTAAAAAAGCTGAGGGTAAAGTTGGACTGGCCAAGCATGTCTCCACCAGACCTAAACCCTATTGAACATCTGTGGGGTATCCTCAAATGGAAGGTGGAGGAGAACAAGGGTCTCTAACATCCACCAGCTCCATAAGGTCATCTTGGAGGAGTGGAAGAGGACTCCAGTGGCAACCTGTGAAACTCTGGTCACACACCATGCCCAAGAGGGTTAAGGCAGTGCTGGAAAATAATGGTGGCCACACAATATATTGACACTTTGGGCCCAATTTGGACATTTTTAGTTAGTTATTTTGAGGGGACATCAGATTGACAGTTATACAAGCTGTAAACTCACTACTTTACATTGTAGCAAAAGTGTCATTTCTTCAGTGTTACAGTGAAAATATATTTACAAAAATGTGAGGGGTGTACACACACACACACACACACACACACACACACACACACACTGCTCAAGGAGGTTCTAATCACGACACCTAATCTGGAACAACCAGTTCGAATTTTCATGGAGCTGAAATGGCAGTACATGCAGCAGTATAATTACGTTTTTTTCCACATGACAAATCTTCAGTTTGATACGTTTAGATTATAAGAACAAATACACCATGCTAATTTTATGTGTCATTTGTTCGAGTAAATCACCTTCATCTATAGGCACGGTTTGAATGATGATCTTGTATTTGCTAGCTCATATAGGTTGAAAAACTCAAAATAATGAGGTGTACTTCACATGACTGTATATAATCCGCAAACATAAAAAAGCAAAGAAAAATCCACACTCATTCTTCCAGTTAAATGAGCCAAATACTAAATTTTTACCTTATACGCTCCTCTCACAGCAACAGAGGCAGTTCTGGCAATCCAGAAAACCACATGCTGGATTAGGTGTGGCTGGTTGCTTACTTGCAAGCTACAGGTGAATCAGAAGTGACCATACGGATCACCAATACCTCTGCAACTTTCTTTTCAGTGTAGTGCAAGCAAACACAGCCTAAATGGGAGTCACAACTCTTCTCTGAATACAGGAAAAGAGCAGCATTGTTGCCACAGCATCACAGGAAACTGCATTAGGTGGACATCACTGGCAGGTTCAACATATTTGTCAGACTTTACAGCTGGACTAAGAAAACTATAAGTGCAGATGCAGCACATTTTCCTTTTAGAAGGGAGGCCATAGTTCTGCTTTAAAAATTAACCATTTAGATTATTAGGCCTGCTATCCTCAAAAGCACAAAACATTTCCCTCCTACTTACTCATAAAAATCCACAGCCTTCTGTAGAGCTATTTTCACCTCTTCTGGAAACTCTCCAGGATCACGTGTCCCAATGCATGCCAAGCTTTTTCCCTTTGAGTGGTACACATTTCCCAGGTTGTAAAGTGCTCTAGCTTCCCCAACCTGTTTGGGTAAGAAAATAAAAGTACTCAGCATCTCATTAATCTGATCAGAACAGATCAGCATTAAACAAGTTCAGGAAAAAAAATAAAACAATACGAACCCTTTGATATTGACCATAATGTAAAACAAACTATAAACACCAATGCCTGAGTATTAAAACAAAGCAACTTCAAGCAACAAGTAAAGTCAATGACTGAATGGCTATTGCAATCTATGAAATACTGCAAATCTGTTTAACCACTGAGCACTTAAAAGCGGTAGTAAAGCCGCTGAGTTTTTTTTTTTCATACCTGCAAGGGAAAAGGCATAATGAGCTAGTATGCACCGCATGCTAGCTCATTATGAAATACTTACCTTATAACGAGGCGCCGACATCTCGCCCGATGCAAGCCGAGGGAGCTGACATGTTCCCTCAGTGTGTCTTCCAGGTATCGGATATCGTCACTCCCGCGCATGCGCACAGGAGATTTCTTCCCGGCAGGGTCTGGCGTCTGCCAGACTTTCAGTCGAGAATCCCCCGTGTGCATGCGCCGCTGCAGTCAGCGGCGCATTGCGAGGGCAATATCTCCTAAACCATACAGTTTCCATTATAAAATTTTGCAAATTAGTAATTTTTGTTCATATATTTTGGCCAAAATTTATACTGCTACATTTCTTTGGTAAAAATAACCCAAATCAGTGTATATTATTTGGTCTTTGTGAAAGTTAGAGAGTCCACAAGCTATGGTGCCAATCTCTGAAAATTGATCTCACCTGATGTATTGATGGCCTCTCTCATTTCTTGAGACCCTAACAAGCCAGGAAAGTACAAATACCCCCCAGTTGTAATTTTTTTGGAACGTAGACATTCCAAGGTATTTAGTAAGATACATCGTAATTTTTTTGAAGTTGTAATTTTTCCCCACAAATCAAGATTTTGTTTACTTTTTCGCAAAATTGTTATATTAGCCGGCTATTTCTCACACACAGCATATGAATAGCACAAATTACACCCCAAAAAAAAAAAACATACTACCCCTCCTGAGTACAGCGATACCACATGTGTGAGACTTAAGCTGGATTCACACCTATGCATTATTTGTGCTTTTTGCATTTTGCAGATTTGCACTACAGAATGTGTTGCATAGGAAACCATGTTAAATGAACTGTAGTGCAAATATGAAAAATACAAAAAGCACTAAAAATGCATAGGTGTGAATCCAGCCTTACACAGCGTGGCCACATACAGAGGCCCAACATGCAGGGCGTTCTTGGAGCATAAATTAGGCATATAATTTCTTGACTATCTAACACTTTTGAAGGCCCTGGAGCACCAAGACAATGGAAATGCCCCAAAAATTACCCCATTTTGGAATGAAAACACCCCAACATATAATCTATGTGGCATAATGAGTCTTTTGAACATGTCATTTTTTTTCTCCAAGTTTCTGGAAAATGTGTAAAGAAATTATTATTTTTTTAACACAGTTATCCATTTATACAATATTTCTAACACATAGCATGTACATACCAAAAATTACACCCCAAAATAGATTCTCCTACTCCTGAGTATGGCGATACCACAGGTGGCGGACTTTTACACAGCCTGGCCACAGAGAGGCTCAACATACAGGGAGCACCATCAGGCATTCTAGGGGCATAAATGTCAAATCTAATTTGACTACCTATTACACTTTTGTGAGGCACTCCAGTGGCATGGATGAGTACCGATTTGGCATGGATGGGGATGGCCGAGTATGGATGGGATGGCTGGGTACGGCTGAGTATTGCTGAGTATGGATGGCTGAGTATTGCTGAGTATGGATGGATGAGTATTGCTGAGTATGGATGGATGAGTATTGCTGAGTATGGATGGCTGAGTATTGCTGAGTATGGATGGATGAGTATTGCTGAGTATGGATGGATGAGTATTGCTGAGTATGGATGGATGAGTATTGCTGAGTATGGATGGATGAGTATTGCTGAGTATGGATGGATGAGTATTGCTGAGTATGGATGGATGAGTATTGCTGAGTATGGATGGATGAGTATTGCTGAGTATGGATGGATGAGTATTGCTGAGTATGGATGGATGAGTATTGCTGAGTATGGATGGCTGGCTGAACATGGATGGATGAGCATTGCAGAATATGGATGGCTGGCTGAGCATGGATTGCTGGCTGAATGGCCGGCCAAGTATTGATAGATGGATGGCTGGCTGAGTATGGATGACTGGCTGATTGGCTGGAGTGGGCACAAATCGGCGCTGTGGCACTACACATCCAGCCCACAGCGCTGCAGCAGCATCTTATCTCTCCCCTCTCTGTACCGATTGGGGAGAGAGGAACCGGACATGATGCCGATTTGTTTACAAGTGATCACTCCGTCATTTGACGGAGCGTTTACGCGGTAAACGGCCACTGTCAGCGGTCACGGATGTTCCCAGGGGGGCATGGGAGCAAGATTCTGGGAGGACATAGATGTATACGCCCTCCCAGAGTCATCGAGCTGCGCAGTAGCCGTCATTCGGCTATAGCACTGTCGTTAAGTAGTTAAAGCGGAGTTCTGCCGGCCTCTTTAACAATTAAAAGTCAGCAGCTACACAGCTGCGGACATTACATTAGGACACTTACCTGTAGTCCAGCGACGTCAGCACCACAGCCGATGTTTTATGGCCGGGTCCCTACTGCGCATGCTGCACTCTCTCACTGGCCCGGCAACAGGGGAGGGAGGAGGCGCTACTGACATAATTCCCCACGGCCCGGTCTCTCAGAAGTGGGGACAGGGTACCTGCAAAAAAGGATCCGCTCCCCCTTTCCCCCAAGAAGTGCAAATGTGACTACGGAGGGAGGGGGGTTGGAATCAGATAAGCAGAAGTTACACTTTTGGGTGAAACTCCGCTTTAAGTTAGTGTCCCCACTGGAATAACTGTATCTGGAGATTTCCAGTGGTTATATTAAAGAAAATAAATAAACAAATCAACCTCCTTTGCAGCCTGAAACGAAGACCGAAACCGTTGTTTTAGCCAGCTGTATTTACCAGTGCAACTTATAACACACGCCCGCCTATTTTGTTGGACCACATTTTGCTTTAATTACAGCCTTTACCCTGGGTTCACACTTGTGCGATACGGGAACCAGCACGATTTCAGCGCCGATTCCCGCATCACTATTTTTTTTTTTTTTTTTTTAGAGACATAAAGAAGCAACACTATGGGTGAAGCATAAATACTTGTAGACCTTTAGCCAAGTAAAAAGTTAATTTATTGCACTTCTGGGAAACAAACAACAACTTGTCAACGATAAAAGCTTGCAGGGGTTGCAGAGGCAATCATAAAATAATATAGTCAATGTAGATACTAATGTAAAAGAATATTAAAAGGAACGGTACCACTGTAACATCCAGGTGGGGAGGGATTAACATCAACCAATCAGCTATGAACAAGGAAAGTGATGTAGTAATCCATGTCAAGAATGATGGAAATCCAGTAATTGAAAAGGGGTGGTGGTATCACAACCTTTTACCTCTAGCTAGCAGTCAGACTCAGCTGGTGTCCAAGATGAATAACCACCTTAGTTGTCAGCTCTATAGCTGATCGCGGGTGTGAATCCCGCTGAGCTGCGGGTGTATGATATGATGTCCACCGTTGAGGAATGGAACCAGGAGAGCTGAACGATCTGGCTGGAGCCGGGCGCACAGGAGGACGTTGGCGTTGTGCCAAATATGAAGAGAAACAGTATACCCGTCTGTCGTGGTGGACCGCAAGCTCTGGGTTGCCGTAGCTTACATGTTTCGTGTGCATGTGCTTTTTCAAAGTACTTTGGAGGTGGGGAAACATGCTCCTGAGACTCCATAGGAGAAGGGGCCCCACTACACCAAGAGCAACCACTGCTATGGGACACCCCCCGCGCCGGTAGCGGCACCAGATACCAGCCTGCAGCAAAGAAGGGACCCCACCAGACTCACCACCCCACCAGCGTAGCACTTGCTGTCTCAGATGTAGTCCCGTGCACACGTGGTGTCCGAGGAAGAAGCCAACCACACAAGTCAGCACTGGGATAAAAGAAGGAGCTCCCGCCTGCTAAAAACTCTGTTCTGGGCTACACAGCAATGGCCACAGCTGCCTGAGCACAGTATCCACAGTATCGTGGCCACTGGACTACACAAACATGGCCGCCAGTCATAGGAAGTTAGCAAGCACTAGGAGAAAAGTCGCCGGCTATGGCAAAATGACCGCCACCTATTCAAACCCACCAAAGGAGAGAGGGGGACAAGTATACTGTGGCCGAAAGCCGAATCCTCAGCTGCTCGAACATCCACTTGATCAAATTTTGTGAATGTATGCACTGAAGACCAGGGAGCAGCCTTACAAATCTGAGCCACAGATACCCGATGGCGAAAAGCCCAGGAGGTTCCTACACCCCTGGTAGAATGACCTCTCATCCTAAAGGGAGGAGCTTTACGTTTCAGACCATAGACCTGAATGACCAATTGACTGGCCCAATTGACAATGTAAGGTGCCTTCCCCTTCTTGAGTCCTTTTGGTAAAACAAAAAAGGAGTCTGATCCTCAGATCTCCACAGATCTAGACAAATAAACCTTGACTGCCTGGACAACGTCCAAAGAATGCAGTCTCTCTTCCCCCAAAAGCGGCTGAGAGAAAAAAGAAGGCAAAATAATGTCCTGATTTAAATGAAAGGCCGACACCATTTTTGGCAAAAAGGATGAAACAGGTCGTAACTAGGCTTGCCACCTCATTCCTTTAAATCCGAACGCACATAAATTACAATTAGGTTCTGAGGCCAATTTAATACAGATAGGGCACAAATTAAGTTTAATTACCACCTCAATCATCCACAGAACCTGTGTAATTCATGTGTTCGGGTTTAAAAGGGATGAGGTGGCAACTCTAGTCGTAGCACGACCCTGACGTGGTGAAGGATCAAGTATGGTTCCCTGCACGAAAGGGCTGCCGACACAGACAACCTTCTAGCCGAGGCGATGACCATCAGGAAGGCTAGCTTGCGGAGCAATGTCCTCCTCTAAGATTTCTATAGATATCCTATTTTATATTTGTCTAACAGTTCCAGATATAACAAGCTGCTCTGTATCAGTGAATGCATGTAGATGCTCTGCAAGCTGATCTACATCATAAATAGAAAATGAGGGTGATCATCAGAAGGATGCACCTAAGCAAACATGAAATTTGAGATAAGCCCAGCCACATATTCAGAAGGAAAGAAATTAAAAATGCTACAGCAAAATTCTAACACATCATTTAATATACCTTATCAAACAACTCTCGGGAAATGTCCAAGTGCCTCTCACAGCATAAAATAGCTTCATCAAAATTACCCAAGACTTTCAAAGTGTTGCCAAGGTTTCCACTGGCTTTGGCTTCCCCAAGTCTATCACCAATTGTTCTGCAATATCAACAAAAAATAAAAATATGTTATTTAAAAACAAATTCACAGAACACTCCAATGTTTTAGAAGTAGAAGCTCTATAAGCAAGAGAAATAATGTATAGCTTATCTTGCTTACATTACAAGCTGGTTAATTTGAACAAACCTTTAAAGTGGTATTAAAGGTTTGCTTTATAAAAAAATAAAAAACCCACACCAAACGTGTTATACTTACCTTCTCTGTGCAGTTGTTTTGCAGAGTAGCCCCGACCCTCCTCTTCTTGAGTCCCCTTGTCAGCCCTCCTGGCTCCTCCATCTTGACCAGTGCCCCAATAGCAAGCTGCTTGCTACATATAGTATGCAGCTACAAAGACTTCCCGCCTCACTCCCAGGAAAATAGAGTCAGGCTGAGCATCACTCAGCCATTGACCGGAAGCTTTGTAGTCTTTGAATGAATACAAAGCTTCCCCTGATTGGCTGAGGTAGAAAGGCAGATGACATCACAATCGCCAGAGAAAGCCTTGTTTTCATTCATAGAATCGCCGAGCAGTGCTCAGCCCAACTCTATTTTGTTCCAGGAGTGAGACAGGGATAACATACTATGTAGCACTGCCAAAACAACGCTGTATAATGTATGTATAGCTGAGGCTACATACAGTAAATTCCGAGTGCCTAGCAAGCACACCTGTTAGAGTAAAGATTTTGTTTGGGACAGCTTGGCCCAAAGAAACTATTTAAAGAACCATTAAACTTAGGGATCAGTTTTAATGACATTCATAGATTAATAGGTATGTTTTGCAGAAAATTATCAGAAGCCAACATATTTCACGTAAAGCAGTTCTAGTATGGAGTGCTCCGTTCTAATACCCATCTAAGAACTCGGAACATTAACACTCCTCAGTGATGACTGTTATACACTGGATCACATGGATTTCTCCTCCATTACTTTTCTGGGGGCAACCCAAAATTTTGTATTTTTTTTTTCCCCCCATTTTCAATGATAAACAGGTCAAATAAAGAGGCTAAATCTCTAAATGGGGGGCACAGACAGCAATGGCTATGTGCCGTTAGGACAGCCGACCTCTTGAAGGCTTCAACAAGCCAAAAAAAAAATAAAACGTGGCGTGCCATTGGTACCATCTGGTGGATCATAGCAGGACAACGCTGGAATTGCTGGAAGGCAGAGTAGGCTATTTCAGCTCAACCCAGCTAACAAGGTAAGAGAGGGTTAGGATCAAAGTTAACACTGGGAGAGGACGGGTGAAGTCTTTTTAAAACACTCTAAGGGGTTGATTTACTAAAGGCAAATTCACTTTGCACTGTAAGTGTACTTGGAAGTGCAGTCGCTCTAGGTCTGAGGGGGGAAGAGCTGCTGATTTCTATCACCAATCATGTACAAACAAAAATGCGGTTTTCCTTGCATGTTCCCCTCAGATCTAGAGTGATTGCACTTCCAAGTGCACATGTAGTGCAAAGTGCAAATAAACCCCTAAGGCACCATTTACACTTGAGCTGAGTGAGTGCCTTTAGTAATTTTTCAGGCCTTTTTATTTGTATGCATTTCAGGCTTGAGCTATTTTTCTTTTTGCCAATTTTTAGCCAATGGAAAGCTAGGCAAGAAAGTGTGAAAATGCCGGAGTTCCCAGTGAAGTGTACCAGGGTCAAAACAAGTGGTTTTAACCCCCCCCCCCAAAAAAAAAGCCAATTTACATTTTGGAAAGACAAGTTTCAAGCAACATTATGTTGAAAGTGTCTCGAGTTGCAAATCGCTCAGGTGTGAACAGCACTTAGAGCAGGTAACTGTCCAAAAACACATTTTGCCATGAATATAGGTGTGATCCTTCACTTTAACAGTTCATTCATTATTCTGTATGGTTGTATCAAGACTACAATTACTGTTCACATGCAAGTTTTTATTTAGGCTTCATCATGTATAGCAAAACCCTGATACCTAATAGTAATCCTAGAAAGCAGGCCATGCATTCCTTAGACAATCACGCACCCTCTTCTCTCCAACAACATTTACAATCTCACTCTTGTATTTACCTTGCTAGTGTTAGATCATGATGGTGGTATTCCAATGCTTTGTTGTACTCATGCAGGTAGAAATATGCATTGCCCAGTTGACTGTATATGGCACTCAGAGTTTTCAGGTCTTCAGTTCCCACCTGCACGGCCGCCTCAAAAAACGAAACTCCAGCCCGACAGTCTCCTGCCTTGCACAACCGTTCCCCTTCCAAAGCCAGCTCCAGACAGGATGCCTCCATTCTTAAAAACAGAATATTGTTTTTTTATGAGACCAAGGAAAAGACGGCATATTCCAGAAGAATAAATCAGTACCTACGATGACTATTTGCCATGCACTAACATGGTCCCACATGCAAAGGGTTAAAAACTGTAATACTGGATTTGTCTAAGGATTTGAATGATTAATGATGTTTCAGCTGTGAAACAGCAGGGATCTTCACTTACAAAGGTCTCAGTGCATGAATTAATAAACAGGAGCAATGCCAACCAATCAACATTTCAGAAAGTAGAACAGAGTATTTGTAAAGGTCACATATACAATATACACAGTGCATTTTATATGGAACATATCTCGCAATTCCCACCCACCCACACACTATACAATGTCAAATACAGCCAATGCATTCCTCCTAAAATGCAATCGCAAGAAAATTCCAAAAAAAGAAAATCTAGTGCCGGTCACCCTTTTACCTACTGAACAACAACTCCTTGTACAACATTATATACCTTTCAAAAAAAAAAAAAAAAAAATTACCAGGATGAATGTTTTTTTTAAATAAAGCCCAAAAAATGTCTAAGAAGTGTACTAAAATAAGGGGATATTTGAAATCATATTTCCCACTGTCATACTGTAGAGAGCTCATTTTTACAAACAGCTGCTAGAAAACAAGCGGTCTCTTTCAGATAAGAGGCATGTAATAGACGCAGCCAACAACTATAGGTTTAGAATAAAAAGGATACCAACATTTACTTAGAAACAACCAAAAAATTAAGTAAAAAATATAAAAATTATCTGTAGACTAAACTCTAGACACCTCATTAACACAAAAATGAATGTGTGATATTTTTTAAGAAAATAAATAAATAAAATAAACCACCAAGAATATTTAATTAGATGTTTGAAACAAAAAGTTCCACTTATCATAAAATAAACTGGTAACTGCCATATTTAGAAACAAATAGCATCTGATACAACACCAAATGCGGGCAAATATATTTAAAGAACACAAAACATAAAGAAGACACATTGGATTTAATACCTTGGAGATTTTCTACAACCTAGGCAGAACGTCATGGCAGACATTCTCAGAACGGAGCTCTTGATGTCTGCTTGGAGGGGTAAAAGCCAGAAAAATTCAAAAACCTTGTGGAAAATGCCATGCCTCTTTAGGCAGGAAGTCTTCAAGGAAAATCCCAAACACTGGAACCATGGAAAGCTGCTCAGGGGATTTCATGGCTTGTACAATTGGGAAAAGGAGGAATGATTTTGAAAATATGCTTTGCCACTGGGAACTGGGCACAGATTAAAAACACAACATGGGTAATCTCAGCTAATCTTCTCCCAGGCTGTCTGCTCTGGCCACCACATGTTAACTGACACTATTAATTAACATCAGTATGCGTTTTTTCTTGATAATTTCTCAAGCTTATATCATACAAGTTAATTTTTTTTTATAACTTCTGCCAGTTTGTGATCAGACCTGTAACTCTTCACTTTTTCTGCAATACGTCACAAGCCATTTGCAGACGTTCCGCTCTAATTGGCTCAGACAGAATGAATGCAAATGGTGAACTAGTCAACTCTCCGTGCGCAAATCATTCTTATCGACCCGATGAGACAGCACCGCGATAAATACATGCTTTTCCAGTCAGTTTTCTAAACTATTAAAAAAGGTTAATGTTCCTTTTTAATATGTGAAAATACACAAATCAAGGAATAGGTTATACCAGATTTTTTTATAGGCCAAAAAAATAAATAAAAATGTATATTGTCAATTGCTGCTAAGTGCTGCTCTCCATCCTAGTCAACATGTTCATGCTAAAAGGAGCAAAAATAAATAAATAGATTTCCCGTCAATCATTAAAAAAATACAGGCAGTAAATGACTTTGCTGTAGTATGACCAGCCTGTCTCAAAATTTTAATCCCAGGAGGAACCCTTAAAAAAAATTCAAGTCTCAGGAAATCCTGGCTAAAAATGTATTCAAGTGTTAATGAAACTGGACTCAACTATGCAGGTGTCTTGTTGAATACTGTCTCCGTCGGATAGCGTCCGCCCTGTACTGCGCTTGCGCCGTATGGACGACAAGGAGACTTTGAAGGTCTCTGAAGATGAACGACGCTTGTGCACCGAGTATAGGTTCAAGCCCCACCATCCAAGTGGACAGAGTTAGAATAAAAAAATGCGGAGTGAAGAGAGGCCGTGCTCGAAGCATGGCGAGTGGCCCTCTTACTAAGTGGTGTTTAACATCATCTACCATATGTCCACTTGCATGGTGGGGCTTGAAACTGGACTCAGAGCACAAGGTACTATTAAGTGCGCAGGAGCCGTTCATCTTCGGAGACTTTCGGCGTCTGTCCTTCGTGCTGCACCTGCGCAGTACGGGGCGGACACTATCCGATGGGGGGGGGGGACAGTTCACGGCAGAGGACCATCAGATTGGGGGGGGGGGGGAGAAATCAATTGACTACAGCTCAAGGAACCCCCAGCTACCTCCAAAGAAACCTTGGCTGAGAAAGGCTCATGTAGGCGGTTATTTCTAGAATCAGAAATGAGATATTACAGTGTTATCCAAACCATAGAGTTTCCCAAACTAGTCAACTGTGTGTGAATCAAGTTAACTTTACTGTATCTTCACTTACTGAACAGCTTACTGAGGAGGAACAGGAAGTGAAAAATTCAGACAGACAAAGAAAAAAAACAAATTTAGAAGGGAAATCGGAGGAAAAAGTAAGTGAACCAACAATGCACTAGCTTAACCACTTGCCGCCCGCCCTATTACAAATTGACGGCGGCAAAGTGGTTTCATAATCCTGATCGGCAGTCATATGACGTCCTCAGGATTATGAGCTGCTGCACGCCCCCGGGGGCGCGCATCGTGGCGATCGTTGTTGCGGGGTGTCAGTCTGACACCCTGCAACTACGATCTCGGTAAAGAGTCTCCGACGGAGACTCTTTACCATGTGATCAGCCGTGTCCAATCACGGCTGATCACAGTGTAAATAGGAAGAGCCGGTGATCGGCTTTTCCTCATTCGCGTCTGTCAGACGCGAGTAGAGGAAAGCCGATCGGCTGCTCCTCTGACAGGGGGGGCCTGTGCTGATCGATTATCAGCACAGCCCCCCTGAGGATGCCCACACTGGACCACCAGGGACGCCACCAGATCACCAGGGATGCCCAGGATAAGGTATGCCACCCTAGACCACCAGGGATTCCAGTCAGTGCTACAATGGATGCCAATCAGTGCCCATAATGGATGCCAATCAGTGCCCACAATGGGCATCACTGATTGGCATGCATTGTTTGGCACTGACTGGCATCCATTAGTACAGTATATTATAATACAATGCCGCCTATCAGTTCCCATCCGTGCCGCTTATCAGTGCCCATCCATGCCCACCTGTGCTGCCTACCCATGCCCACCTGTGCTGCCTACCCATGCCCACCTGTGCCGCCTACCCATGCCCACCTGTGCCGCCTACCCATGCCCACCTGTGCCGCCTACCCATGCCCACCTGTGCCAGCTATCAGTGCCAATTTGTGCCACCTATCAGTGCCCATCCGTGTCGCCCATCAGTGCCACCCATCAGTGCCGCCTATCAGTGTCCATCAATGCCACCTCATCAGTGGCACTTCATTGGTGCCACCTCATCGGTGCCCATCAGTGCCGCCTTATCATTGCCCATCAGTGTATCCCCATCAGTGCCCATCAGTGAAGGAGAAAATTTACTTATTTACAAAGTTTTGTAAAAAATAAAAACCACAGAGGTGATCAAATACCACCAAAAGAAAGCTCTATTTGTGGGAAAAAAATTATAACAATTTCATTTGGGTACAGTATAGCATGACCACGTAATTGTCATTCAAAGTGCGACAGCGCTGAAAGCTTAAAATTGGTCTGGGCAGGAAGGTGTTTAAGTCCCCGGTATTGAAGTTGTTAAAAGGAACCCATTTAGAAAAAAAAAAAAAAAAAAAAAAAAAAAAAAAAAACACCTTTACAACCCCTTTAAACTTTGAAGAGGGTGCCAGGGATGTAAAGCAAGGTAATAACCATGCGGTATCAGGTGAAGCTGGAATACTGCTACTTGCCACAATTCTATTTTTTTATTATGCTGCAGTTTAAAGCAAAGAGTTAACTTAACTGCTTCTATAAGCCATTCTGCAATGTGATTCCATTCATTCTGCATGGCACCCCAGTGTGTGATTTGCAAAAATTGTTCTTTGTTTGGCAGTGAATTGGTATGCTGCAACACACATGCAACGAAAAGGGGTACAATTCAGAATGAATCACATCAATGCATGCAACATGCATGTCTGCACATTGTGGTAAAGTGTAGTACCACAACCCCATAATGTGAATGGGCCCCTTATAAGAGTTTGAGGTATGTGCACTAAAAGACATCTTTTAAAGACAGTGTGATTGAGAACATAGAAGTACTGACATTAAAAGCACTGCAACAGATTTAATATTAATGCTCAAGGCCATGAGTATTGTAAAGAGTAACGTACAATCTGCTCTTTGTAATGAGTACATAAAGTACCAAGTTTTATCAAGCAAGTTGCCAACAGACCAGTCACATGTTTAAATAAAAGCAAGCCATTTAGATTAGCAAAGGGTTTGCAACATTTTTGTTTGTATTTGTGATCCCAGAATCTGCAGCCTAGGCAGCCAAGAAATACAACAGTTTACAACTTAACAAAATCAGGGTGGATTTGATTTAAATCAGTAGTAAAAAGGTTTAAATTAAATCATAATTTTTAAAGCGCAACTGTCATCTGTCCCGCAGCGGCTCCTCCTTTGATCCGCTGTTGACTTAGACAGTTTTATGCACTTTAATGGGACAGCTGGTGATGCGGCAGTGACAAAAGGCGAGGGACGTGGCGGCAGAAGGTGAGTGGATGCCCACTAGCAGGCACTGCCATGATGGATCTGAAATGACAGGTGCTCTTTAAATGTAAGGACTTATTCTTGTTGGTAGTTAGAATCCTTAATATTTGCAAAAAAAAGCTTATTAGGGAACCTTCTTCTCTTTCAGGTTAGTAAATATTCCCAAACTGTCTTTTTTACAGCCTGCTGTCATTTTGCTTCTCAAGTTAGGAGTAAAGCCCTTCAAGATATGTGCAGAAAGATCACAAGCTTTATAAGCTGCTTAGAAGGTTTCACATTCATTTTTACTGCTTGCCCTTCCTCCTCAGAGCCTAGTACAGATGCATTTCTCTTCAAAAATACTCGGGGTGATTGTAGCTGTATTAGTGCAATTGTAACAGAGAAAATATCACACACAGTTTGTAGTGTACATTAGATTTGCAAAACAATGGGATAAAGGAATATTCCTGAACTTTGTTTTATCTCATGGTTACTGTGAAATTGTGTGAATGCATCAAAGCAGTGCATGTTATCTCAGCTCACAGAGCTTGAATGAGTTTACCAAAAAATTTAATATTGCAGAATATACAGCCTCATGCTATATCACTAAGCTCCATTTCATGCTGAATAAACTAAATTATTAATGTATCCTAAATAGAAAAAAAATATCTTTAGATGTTTACTACCATTTTTTTTTATCAATTTTCATAAGAAATGTTTTTTTTTTTTGTTTTTTTTATCAAAAAGGCATCGATTTTTATCCACCCTGAAACAAATGTATATTCATGCACTATTTATAGCTATGTGCTCTTTAATAAGCATTTTGTTTCATCCATTGGCCAGTATTGCAATAATGTAAAACTGAACTCAAAAGATGAAGGTTGGGAATGTTATAGGGAATATCAAGAATTGTTAATTGCACCTATACAGCAACATACCTTTAGTCTTGAATTTCTCCTGAAAAAAATATATAACTGTGCACTTCTCGGTTTGTAAAAGTGCTTGGGCACTCCAGTGCCTACAAATCTTATTTATGTGAGATGTAAGGCACTACTACATCTGACTGTCAGTGTTAGGAGATTGAGTGTTTAGGCTAAAGAGATTTTGTCCATGTTGCAGTTCCCTATATAGGGTCTATATTTTGTCCGCCACTGTGGACATAATCCTGAATGGGCCTTCAGAGACTAGGTTCCATAGGGATGGACTACGGCCCTGGACCTTTATAAAGCCCTGCGGCTGAATACACGCATCAAAGTGCTAAGGAAAGCGCCCTTGCAGAATTCAGTGCCCAAATCAATATTACAGACTGTCCCCATGGTGTAGGGTTCAAGTAAAATTCTCAAAGTTAGACTGAAGTTACATCAATTCAGAAACACTGCTTCCATGGTTGTATTAAAATACAGTGAAGCGCTGACCAAACGTTTCAAATACAATAACAAACAAAAAGGTAGCTAAGAGTGATTTCTTCATAGGAGAAGAGATCCACCTTAGGACCAAAAAATAAAAATAATTGTATATTTGTTTGAACTAGTCCCGTTAATCCACCATGTAAAAAAAAAGATATATAAAAATATATAGATAGATAGATAGATAGATATATATATTTTTTTTTTGCAGCTTAACAGTCCTTAGATGTGGTAGCTGCATGTTTTATTTTTTATTTTTCTTTAGGGGCCAGAAACATTAAAGTTCAGAAAAAAATTGTTAATCTTGCCAGAAATCTGTACGAATAAAACCACAAACCCTTACCTTCTTGGGTTTAGATACCCTTTAACAGGATTTGTCAAATTAAGAAAACCAAAAGCTGACAGGTATAAAAAAGTACAGGTACCTCCACTTCGCTTCACTCGAATGCCAGGTTGTTCAGACACCATCTCAGCACTTGTGTACAGTCAGAGCTTTCATGGTCCCTCCCACCACCAACACTACCATGTTCCTATAGGCCCGCCACTATGAAGTACTGCTTTATAGATCAACAGAAATGTGCAGGAAAGAGCAAACAAGTACAGCTATTACTTGGTCATATTACTTAAAAGAAACCTGTAAGAAAACAAATATGGAAGCCCCTCCTTTATCGATTTGTCTTTAACCACCTCCTGCCCGGCCTACAGACAAATGACGGTCAGGCAGGAGCTCTGTCAGTTTGGGTGGACGTCATGATGTCCTCCGAAGCTCATGTGCAGCGATGTCACGCCGGACACAGCAGATGACAGATCATTGTACTAGGCCACTGCCGGTACCATGTGATCACTGTGACCAATCACATGGCAATAATACACAATGAAAGGGTTCCCTTCATCATCATCCTTGTGTACTATTGTGTTGATCACTGTGATTGATCACAGTGACCACATGATACAGACAGGGTCAATCACAGCCCATCAGTAGAATGTGATTAGCTGTGACCAATCACAGTAGTCATTCATTAAAAAAAAAAAAAAAAAAGGTTCCTTATAACAGTGATATTTGCTGTTATAAGCAACCATGGTTCAAGTTCTGATCACCTCCCCAGAATAGTACGGTGTTACATTGTATTGGTCTGGTCCAAATTTTTTTTTCCCTTCGCAAGTATATTAAAAAAAAACTGTAATGAAAAATACTGTCACCAGCGTTCCTGATCACCGCCATACCAGTTATAGAATAACACTGTAACAATAATAATATATATAGCTCTATTTGCGTGATAAAAAAAAAAAAAAATTGTGTACAGTGTTGCAAGACCAAACAATTGTCATTCAAATTATGACAGTGCTGATATCTGAACTGGCCTGCGCAGGAAGGGAGAAAAAGTGTCTGGTATTGAAGTGGTTAAAAGCTGTAGGCTCCAGGGTCATTATCCTCATTTGAGGTTCAATACCAAGTGAGCCACAGGGCTGGAAAGAAAAGTCAAAAATTTTGAACTTGGGTCAATAGGCCAGGGTCAGGATTACATGACCTGAGCCTGCAAGTTAAGTTTATGGATAGCCAAAAACTTTTTCTTCTGCTTTACAAAACCAAAAGGGGGGATAAAACCCATATTAAGTTATTTTGTTGCCGCTGGTGTCCTGTCATTGAAATGCAATAGTGGAAATTTCTCCACTGTTAGGTAAATTCCCATCTTAAGTGTCGTTGTGTCCTCTAAATATGTTCCCTTAACTACCTGCTCTCATGATAACTCTAGATTTTTGTATTTACCTTCAATTTAAATCTCAGTGCCAAGTGTCACCAAAGTAAATAGCGGGATGCATCTCCCCAGCATGGCAGAGACAGAAATACAAACTTTCCAGAGGGACTAACCCTTGACCACTTGATCCAAAACCATATTAAAAAAATAAAATAAAAAATATTATATATATATACATACATACATACATATATATATATATATATATATATATATATATATATATATATATGGCTTAGATCAGTTGCCCACATCTAAAACCTTTGTAGATAGATAACACACTCATCTTTCTACCATTTCTGTAAAAAAATAATTCACATACACGTTACAAAAGAAATGCTAATTGAGCCGTTAATAAAAACAAATACAATAAAAAATATATTTGCCTTCCATAAAACATTTTTAGACCAAATGTGTGCCTACCAGATATACTGGAATAAATTAATGAAGCTTTTAAAATATAGAAAATATTTTAAAAATTTAGCTGGATTGTTGGATATTAAAAGAAAAAAAAAAAAAAAAAACGTATACAGGTTTTTGTATGGGAGCGTCGTTGCCCTCATTCTTGCTATATGGGGTCTGGTTGTACTGTGTCTGAGGCTTCAGGTTTTGTGTGGGTTTATGCTACTCTTTCCTTTATGTACTGGAAATTAATATTCCTTCATTCTTTAAAAAGAAAATGAAAAGTAGATGTAGGTGAATTCTGAGCCATTTCACAAAACTAAAACAAATATAGCAAAGGCAACACACACAAAAATGAGCACACAAGTATTTAATACATTTAGTATGACTGTGTGCACATGCCATTGACGTCAACCCTTCAACAAGAAAAATGTATGAGAAAAAAAAAATCATAGTAATAATAACTAATATATAATAAAAATACAAAAGGAAATACAAAAAAACGTAAACAGAGAAAAAGAAAAAGGAAAAGCATATAATTGGGTAAATATAATATAGACTAAATATAATTGGAATAAAATATCTTGATTTCAAAACCCTCAGAAAAGGTTTTATTTTCCACATATGAATTATTTCTACAACTATGACTACATCTACAAAAGCACAAAATACTTTCTTACCTGTAGCGAACATGAAAGCTAGGATCTTCACGCATGCTTATTAAAACTTCAGTCCCCTCCATCAAGATGCATTCTCAAAACCATTAAATAAGAATTTAGAACAATAACTATTCACTGTTTTGGGTTTACACCAAGACTTTTTTCCTCTGCAACCGAGAAATAGTTCCAAAGTACAAAATGTCAGGTATTGAACGCACCCAGATCTTCATTTACTTAGGTGTAAAGTGCTGCCCACACCGGTCCCTGGTTCTTGAACCCTTTCCGGATCCATTCGGTTTCTGCTCTGTAGAAGGAACACAAGATGCTTGGCTTGAGGATTCACTTTTGTCTTTCCGTCAACAGACCTTAGCAGCCCTCAGTGTGGAAAAAGCAAAGTGATCCATGCTGACTGAGCAGTCAATGACTTAGACATGTGTCGCACAGTAGCTATGGTGACAAAGGCAAGCAGAATTCTGGGATGCGAAGAGAATCATTTTCAGCAGAGGTAGCATGCTGGCCAAGTTTTAAAGAGGTTTCAGATTGCATCAAAGCTCTTTAGAATCATCTTAGCTGTGGATTATATAATTAACGATGATGTCATAACGCATAAAAGCAAGCACCCAGCATCAAGAAAGCTGATTACTAGCAATTCAAGAGCACAGCAACAAAAGCTTATTGCACATTACATTGATCAGATTTCAGAGATGTGGGGTAATAGGAGGAAAGATTGAAAGGTAGTGTCAAACATACAACCAAATACTTCATTTAATATTGATTACTAGTCACAGAACATTTTTTTTTTATATATATATATATATGTAAAAGTATAGCTATAAAACAGTTGGGGTTATTTACTAAAGGAAAATACACTTTGCACTGCAAGTGCACTTGGAAGCGCAGTCGCTCTAAATCTAAGGGGTAGATTTGAAATGAGGGGAAGCTCTGCAGATTTTATCATCCAATCACGGGCAGCACAGTGGTGTAGTGAGTAGCACTCTCACCTAGCAGTAAGAAGGGTTGCTGGTTCGAATCCCAACCACGACACTATCTGCCTGGAGTTTGCATGTTCTCCCTGTGTCTGCGTGGGTTTCCTCCGGGTACTCCGGTTTCCTCCCACACTCCAAAGACATGCAGGTAGGTTAATTGGCTTCTGTCCAAAATTGACCCTAGTATATGAATGGGGGCCTTGGATTGTGGGCTCCGATGTGAGTGTGCGATGTACAAGGATAGGGACAATTGTAAACACTCACTCAGGTTGAACTGGATGGACTGGTGTCTTTATTCAACCTTACTAACTATGTAACTATGTGCAAGCTAAAATGGTGGTTTTTTATTTTCCTTGCATGTCCCCCTCCGATCTACAGCGACTTTACTTCCAAGTGCACTTTCCTTTACTAAATAACCCCCAGTGTCCAACGATGGTTATAAACAAACCTTTGTAAAATCACTGATCTCCAAGACAGTACCAAGAGAAAAAAATCCCACTAAAAACAAAAAGGACTATACAGCATCTCTTCTATATTGTAATAGGACATTGCCTTTATTAGTTACATACATCTGTCCTGCCTTCATTTATTTTTTCTTACATAGGTAGTGTAAAGTTTACAGATTTTGTTAATCAAAATATATTATATAATACACAGCTCCTTCACCGATCCAAAGATGTTGCTAGTAGGACTTTTCACCGTCCTGCTAGCGCCCCGCTCCAGTGTGAAAGCACTCCGGCTGAAAGGGGCCGGTTTTTCAGGTGATATTTTTAACACTGTAGCACCTGAAAACTGCCTCAGTGTGAAAGGGGACTAAAGCAAAATATAAAGATAGTCATCATTTACAAAAATCACAATGTTGCTTTGAGAGTTTTTTTTGAGAGATGATTAAATTAGAATCTAATGTAATTATCTCCAACGATTAGATAAATGGTGTTCACTTGCCTCATCCTCCTCATACATTCCTACCCTCATTATCCTGGGCTTTCCCAATAACCAATAGGGATTAGCAGTAGGCAGGGGCGTAACTATAGGGGGTGCAGCAGTCGTGACCGCAACCGGGCCCTGTGATGCAGGGGGCCCATGCAGCCCCCTCTACATATGGCCGGTGTGGTAAAATTTCATGCGACTCCATAAAACTTCCTCATCCCGTCACTTCCGGTGAGGCTCCGTCACTCTAACAGCTGACGGCGGGCCTTTACTGCGCATGCGCCAAGTCCGTGATCTGAACGGCGCATGCGCAAGATCGTAAGTTCAGCGGTGGTTAAAAATTATAGACAGAGAAATGCTGGTGGGCGGGCGGAGCTGAACAGATGCTCAGGACGTCAGCAGCAGCCCCGCCCACCCTAGTAACATGCCCCTGAATCTTAAGTGGTGGTGAAAAATCATACTCATGTGGGCGGAGACTTGCGGGTGGGCGGGCGGAGCTAACGATGACTTTAGTATATCATCGGCAGCACCAATATGTATATATTTATTAAAGCTGAACAATAAGCAGTGTATTTATTAAAGCTGAACAATAAGCAGTGTATTTATTAAAGCTGAACAATTAGCAGTGTATTTATTAAAGCTGAACAATAAGCAGTGTATTTATTAAAGCTGAACAATTAGCAGTGTATTTATTAAAGCTGAACAATTAGCAGTGTATTTATTAAAGCTGAACAATAAGCAGTGTATTTATTAAAGCTGAACAATAAGCAGTGTATTTATTAAAGCTGAACAATAAGCAGTGTATTTATTAAAGCTGAACAATTAGTGTATTTATTAGGCTGCTTTCACACTGGGGCTGTGAGGGCGTCGGCGGTAAAGCACCGCTATTTTTAGCGGCGCTTTACCGTCGTTTTAGCGGCGGTCTGCGGGCGCTAGCGGGGTGGTTTTAACCCCCGCTAGCGGCCGAAAAAAGGGTTAAAACCACCCGCAAAGCGCCGCTGCAGCGGCGCTTTGCCGGCGGTATTGCCGCGCTGTCCCATTGATTTCAATGGGTAGGAGCGGTTTAGGAGCGGTGAATACACCGCTCCTTCACCGCTCCAAAGATGTGGCTAGCAGGACTTTCACTGTCCTGCCAGCGCACCGTTTCAGTGTGAAAGCCCTCCGCCTTTCACACTGGAGTGACAGGGGCCGGTTTTTTTCAGGCGCTACACAGGCGCTATTTTTAGCGCTGTAACGCCTGAAAACCACCCCAGTGTGAAAGGGGCCTTAAAGCTGAAGAATATGGGCACAATATTGGGGACAGTGTGTGCGTTTGGGGACAGTGGCTGCATTTGGGCACAGTGGCTGCGTTTGGGGCACAATGTCTGCGTTTGTCGCACACACTGTCCCCAAACGCAGACATTGTGCCCCAAACGCAGCCACTGTGCCCAAATGCAGCCACTGTCCCCAAACGCACACACTGTCCCCAGTGTCTGTATTTGGGCACAGTGGCTGCATTTGGAATGATCACAGTCAATTGCGTGGTAAACGGCCAATGGCTGTTTACCAGCATCAGTGGCGAGCAGTGTTCCCGGGAACACGCCGCCACCAACGTGCCCGCGCAGAGCGCGCCCGCGATTGCCGTAGAGATGTGGGGCGGCCACCAACGTACACGCGCAGAGCGCGCCCGCGATCACCATGGAGAGGTGGGGCGGCCACCAACGTACACGCGCAGAGCGCGCCCGCCGTGGAGGGGTGGGGCGGAACCATCTGTGATCACGCGGTAAACAGCCTCATGGCTGTAATGGGGCCTAGTCCTCATGTGATGGGGACCAAGGCCTGATGTGATGGGGGGTCCTGTGATGTGATGGGGGGTCTTCTGATGTGATGGGTGTCCTGTGATGTAATGGGGCCTAGTCCTCATGTGATGGGGACCAAGGCCTGATGTGATGGGGGGGGGGGTCCTGTGATGTGATGGGGGGTCTTCTGATGTGATGGGAGTGTCCTGTGATGTAATGGGGGGCCTAGGCCTGATGTGATGGTAACCAAGGCCTGATGTGATGGGGGGTCCTGTGATGTGATGGGGGGTCTTCTGATGTGATGGGAGTGTCCTGTGATGTAATGGGGCCTAGTCCTCATGTGATGGGGACCAAGGCCTGATGTGATGGGGGGGTCCTGTGATGTGATGGGGGTCTTCTGATGTGATGGGGGTGTCCTGTGATGTAATGGGGGCCTAGGCCTGATGTGATAGTAACCAAGGCCTGATGTGATGGGGGGTCTTCTGATGTGATGGGGGTCCTGTGATGTAATGGGGGCCTAGTCCTCATGTGATGGGGACAAAGGCCTGATGTGATGGGGGGGTCCTGTGATGTGATGGGGGTCTTCTGATGTGATGGGGGTGTCCTGTGATGTAATGGGGGCCTAGGCCTGACGTGATGGTAACCAAGGCCTGATGTGATGGGGGGTCTTCTGATGTGATGGGGGTCCTGTGATGTAATGGGGGCCTAGTCCTCATGTGATGGGGACCAAGGCCTGATGTGATGGGGGGGGGGGGGTCCTGTGATGTAATGGGGCCTAGTCCTCATGTGGACGTGTGATGTGTTGCCCTGAGTTGCTAGGTCACATGGCTAGCTTCTATCCCAGGGACATCTGGCTGCTAGGCTGCCTGAGGGACATTGTGGGAGAGCAGCGTAGGGTTGGGACTTACAGCTTGTAGTCCAACCAGAAGCAACAGTGCTCCTGTCTGGGAAAACAAGCTGCGGTCGGGAGGTAAAAAGGAACAGCTGTCGCCACAAAGGGACCATACACCGTGGTACCAGAGACCATTGTGAGTAACTAAAGCCATTACCCAAGCAGTCTTCTCACTAACCAGAGATGCTGAAGTGGGAAAACTTGAGTTAGTGCCAAGCCAGGGACCTATCTGAGGAGACGCTTTGAGAGCTCCTTTGAGTGCTGGTCACCTGAGAAGGTCGGAGATGCTACACTGTATCCAAATTAAATTTTTATAATTTTTTTCCCACAAACAGAGCTTTCTTTTGGTGGTATTTGATCACCTCTGCGGTTTTTATTTTTTGCTAAACAAATAAAAAAAAAAGACATAAAAGTTTTCTCCTTCACTGATGGGGCTGCAGTGACGGGTACCGATAAGGCCACACTGATGGACACTGATGAGGTGGCACTGATGGGCGACACGAATGGGCACTGATAGCTGGCAAGGATTGGCATGGATAGGCGGCATGGACGGGCATGGATAGGCGGCACAGATGGGCATGGATGGTCACTGATAAGCGGCACTGTATTGTATTATATAGTACTGATGGATGCCAATCAGTGCCAAACAATAATGCATACCAATCAGTGATGCCCATTGTGGGCACTGATTGGCATCCATTGTTCGCACTGACTGGCATCCCTGGTGGTCTAGGGGGTGCATACCTGGTGCTGGGCATCCCTGGTGGTGTCCCTGGTGGTCCAGTGTGGGCATACTCGGGGGAGGCTGCAATGATAATCGATCAGCACAGACCCCCCCCCCCTGTCAGAGGAGCAGCCAAACGGCTCTACTCGCGTCTGACAGACGAAAGTGAGGAAAAGCCGATCAACGTCTCTTCTTATTTACACTCTGATCAGCCATGATAGGACACGGCTGATCATGTGGTAAAGAGTCTCCGTCAGAGGCTCTTTATTGAGATCGTAGTTGCGGGGTGTCAGACTGACACACCGCAACAACGATCGCCGCGATGCACGCCCCCGGGGGTGCAAAGTGGATCAAAATCATGAGGACCTCATATGGCGCCCGGTCAGGATTTTGAAACCACTTTGCCACTGTCATTTTGCTATAGGCCAGGCGGCAAAGTGGTTAAGAGACAATAAATCTCTGTGCATTAAAAAAGTGTCTAGTGCCCATCAATTCTTTTTGCACTGCACCCAACTTGCCTTTTAACCCACTCTACACAGAAGGATGTCAGCTGTCCCTAACTCTTAAAGTCACCAATATGCCTCCAAGAGCCCAGGACTCTACTACAAGAGGAAAGAGCGCTACATAGAAACCCAGGTATTAGTACAAGTACCACAAGTAGGTGAGGTATCTTTGGAGTGTGGCACAGTGCACACACTCCTAAACACTAAAAACTTCCTAACAGCAGCATCAGCCACACTGTGATGTAATGGGTTCTTGATACACCAGCTAGTTGCATTGATCGAAAAACAATCATGATTTTTGACCATCTGGCCCCCGGAACAGTACGCCCTTGCTTCGCTGTTACAAGTCTCCTATCACTGGACAATAGGGGTGCAACGGATCCAAAAAACTCACGGACCGTATCGTTCCTCGGATCTGAGTCACGGATTGGATCAGTTTTCGGATCAGCCAATAATAATTGAATTTGCAAAAACCTGTTTAATGTGATTGTAGCCGTATTAGTGCAATTGTGACAGAGAAAATTGAGTACTGTCCGTGATACTTTTTTTATTTGCACTAACATACAATTTTTCCGGACAAGCTTTCGGGGTATGTCCCCTTCTTCAAGGTCCAAGCAGTACTGATTTACAAATTTTTTTAAATTTGTAAATCAGTACTGCTTGGACCTTGAAGAAAATTTGTAAATCAGTACTGCTTGGACCTTGAAGAAGGGGACATACCCGAAAGCTTGTCCTGAAAAATTGTATGTTAGTGCAAATAAAAAAAGTATCAAAAACCTGTTAAAATTCCACCACAACATAGTCCCCACTGTAATATATATCTCCCCCACTGTAATATTGGCTGAGCATGGCTGGGTACGGCTGGCTACCGCCGAGTATGGCTGGATATTACAGGGTATGGCACAGTATTGGCTGGGTACGGCAGAGTATTGGCTGGGTACGGCAGAGTATTGGCTGGGTACGGCAGAGTATTGGCTGGGTACGGCAGAGTATTGGCTGGGTACGGCAGAGTATTGGCTGGGTACGGCAGAGTATTGGCTGGGTACGGAGGGATGGCTGTGACTGCACTTGTCACAGAGCAGTTCTGTGGACACAACAGATGCAGCCCGCAGCGCTGCTGCCTTCCAATTTCTCCCCTCCACTGTACAGATCAGTACACAGAGGGGAGAGAGGAACTGGCGTCACTATGACGCCAGTTTGTTTACAAGTGATCGCTCCGTCATTTGACGAAGCGATCACATTGTAAATGGGTGCACCAAGATGGCCGCCGCTACGGAGCTAGGCCGAAGCCACGGCCTTTCCTAAGGCCGAGGCTGCCGGGGCACTCCGCGGATCGTGGCGTGTGCTGATCTGAACAGGGTGACCTGTTTGCATCACGGATCGGTGATGATCCATTGCACCCCTACTGGACAATGCAAGTGCATTCCCTTCCCCCATCACATCAGGCCTAGGTCCCCATCACATGAGGACTAGGCCCCCATTACATCACAGGACCCCCATCACATCAGAAGACCCCCCATCACATCAGGCCTTGGTCCCCATCACATGAGGACTAGGCCCCCATTACATCACAGGACCCCCATCACATCAGAAGACCCCCCCATCACATCACAGGACCCCTATTAGTGACCATCCATGCCCATCTGTGCCGCCTATCCATGCCCGTCCATGCCGCCTATCCATGCCAATCCTTGCCAGCTATCAGTGCCAATTTGTGCCACCTATCAGTGCCCATCCGTGTCGCCCATCAGTGCCACCTCATCAGTGCCCATCAGTGTGGCCTTATCAGTACCCGTCACTGCAGCCCCATCAGTGAAGGAGAAAACTTTTATGTCTTTTTTTTATTTGTTTAGCAAAAAAAAAAAAACGCAGAGGTGATCAAATACCACCAAAAGAAAGCTCTGTTTGTGGGGAAAAAAATGATAAAAATTTAATTTGGATACAGTGTAGCATCTCCGACCTTCTCAGGTGACCAGCACTCAAAGGAGCTCTCAAAGCGTCTCCTCAGATAGGTCCCTGGCTTGGCACTAACTCAAGTTTTCCCACTTCAGCATCTCTGGTTAGTGAGAAGACTGCTTGGGTAATGGCTTTAGTTACTCACAATGGTCTCTGGTACCACGGTGTATGGTCCCTTTGTGGCGACAGCTGTTCTTTTACCTCCCGACCGCAGCTTGTTTTCCCAGACAGGAGCACTGTTGCTTCTGGTTGGACTACAAGCTGTAAGTCCCAACCCTACGCTGCTCTCCCACAATGTCCCTCAGGCAGCCTAGCAGCCAGATGTCCCTGGGATAGAAGCTAGCCATGTGACCTAGCAACTCAGGGCAACACATCACACGTCCACATGAGGACTAGGCCCCATTACATCACAGGACACTCCCATCACATCAGAAGACCCCCATCACATCACAGGACCCCCCCCCCCCATCACATCAGGCCTTGGTCCCCATCACATGAGGACTAGGCCCCCATTACATCACAGGACCCCCATCACATCAGAAGACCCCCCCATCGCATCAGAAGATCCCCCATCACATCAGGCCTTGGTTACCATCACATCAGGCCTAGGCCCCCATTACATCACAGGACACTCCCATCACATCAGAAGACCCCCCCATCACATCACAGGACCCCCCCATCACATCAGGCCTTGGTCCCCATTACATCACAGGACACTCCCATCACATCAGAAGACCCCCCATCACATCACAGGACCCCCCATCACATCAGGCCTTGGTTACCATCACATCAGGCCTAGGCCCCCCATTACATCACAGGACACTCCCATCACATCAGAAGACCCCCCATCACATCACAGGACCCCCCCCCCCCCATCACATCAGGCCTTGGTCCCCATCACATGAGGACTAGGCCCCATTACATCACAGGACCCCCATCACATCAGAAGACCCCCCATCACATCACAGGACCCCCCATCACATCAGGCCTTGGTCCCCATCACATGAGGACTAGGCCCCATTACAGCCATGAGGCTGTTTACCGCGTGATCACAGATGGTTCCGCCCCACCCCTCCACGGCGACCGCGGGCGCGCTCTGCGCGTGTACGTTGGTGGCCGCCCCACATCTCCACGGCAATCGCGGGCGCGCTCTGCGCGGGCACGTTGGTGGCGGCGTGTTCCCGGGAACACTGCTCGCCACTGATGCTGGTAAACAGCCATTGGCCGTTTACCACGCAATTGACTGTGATCATTCCAAATGCAGCCACTGTGCCCAAATACAGACACTGTCGCACACACTGTCCCCAAACGCAGCCACTGTGCCCAAATGCAGCCACTGTGCCCAAACGCACACACTGTCCCCAATATTGTGCCCATATTCTTCAGCTTTAAGGCCCCTTTCACACTGGGGTGGTTTTCAGGCGTTACAGCGCTAAAAATAGCGCCTGTGTAGCGCCTGAAAAAAACCGGCCCCTGTCACTCCAGTGTGAAAGCCGGAGGGCTTTCACACTGAAACGGTGCGCTGGCAGGACAGTGAAAAAAGTCCTGCTAGCCACATCTTTGGAGCGGTGAAGGAGCGGTGTATTCACCGCTCCTAAACCGCTCCCACCCATTGAAATCAATGGGACAGCGCGGCAATACCGCCGGCAAAGTGCCGCTGCAGCGGCGCTTTGCGGGTGGTTTTAACCCTTTTTTCGGCCGCTAGCGGGGGTTAAAACCACCCCGCTAGCGCCCGCAGACCGCCGCTAAAACGACGGTAAAGCGCCTAATAAATACACTGCTAATTGTTCAGCTTTAATAAATACACTGCTAATTGTTCAGCTTTAATAAATACACTGCTTATTGTTCAGCTTTAATAAATACACTGCTTATTGTTCAGCTTTAATAAATACACTGCTAATTGTTCAGCTTTAATAAATACACTGCTTATTGTTCAGCTTTAATAAATATATACATATTGGTGCTGCCGATGATATAATAAAGCCATCGTTAGCTCCGCCTGCCCACCCGCAAGTCTCCGCCCACATGAGTATGATTTTTCACCACCACTTAAGATTCAGGGGCATGTTACTAGGGTGGGCGGGGCTGCTGCTGACGTCCTGAGCATCTGTTCAGCTCCGCCCGCCCACCAGCATTTCTCTGTCTATAATTTTTAACCACCGCTGAACTTACGATCTTGCGCATGCGCCGTTCAGATCACGGACTTGGCGCATGCGCAGTAAAGGCCCGCCGTCAGCTGTTAGAGTGACGGAGCCTCACCGGAAGTGACGGGGTGAGGAAGTTTTATGGAGTCGCATGAAATTTTACCACACCGGCAGCAGCATAGGCAGCTAGGGGTACCAGTGCACCATGCACACATGTGGCTGGAGGTGGAGGGTGACTAGCAGAGCTCCATGCTCGACTATTGCACTGGCTGCTCTTTAGGCCCCTTTCACACTGACGTCCCGTTCAGGCCCGCCTGTCAGTTTTTCAGGCGGACCTGAACGGGTGCTCCATAGAGCTCTATAGAGCGTCGGATGTCAGCGGTGACATGTCCGCTGACATCCGACCCGCTCCAATCCAAAAAAGTGTAACGGAGGAAAAAGCTATTTTTCCATCCGTCTGCGGATCGGGTGACGACGGGCACTGAGGTCCGTCATCATCCGATCTCCCATAGGGGAGAGCGGCGCTGTGACAGGTCTGTCCCTGCGCAGTGTGCAGAGACGGACCTGTCATCTCCCTGCTCAGCGGGGATCGACGGAGTGATCCCCGCTGAGCAAACGGATATCCACGGGGCGGATCAGAACCCGCCCCGTGAGAAAGGACCCTTAGTTGTGCATTCCCCGCATGACCTGTGTCCTTCGGCAGGCTCCTCAGAGTACCCCTCTCCTGCTCCATGCATTGCTGCTCAGTCCGATGTCTGTTCTCCCCAGCCAGAGTCCCGCCCCCCCCTGAGTCCGGCCCACACTGCACTGCATACTTCTCCTGGGTAAACAAACTTTAAGCACACAGAGGCAGGGCAGCCCTATGAGAGCCCCCCAGAGGACACTGCAGGCTTGTCTGCCAGCCCCCTTACTCCCCCGTCATACACAGATGATGAAAGGTCTTTCTGGGAGATATGCTGATCGCCCGTCCAGCACACTGGATAGAGCCCAGGCCAACATGGATGAGTGCGCGGCCTACAGCTTGGTCATGGTGAGTAAGAGGACCCCATGCCCCACACACTATTACATACCCCCTCCATCTCCCCCTGGGGACAGGGACCTCTTCTCACCTGGGGGCAGTAACTTCATCTGCCCTGGAGAAAAGGACCTAATTTCTTCTGGGGACGGGGACCCCATCCTGCCTAGGGACAGTCCCCCAATGGGGCACCTTAAAATGTAAAAAATAATAATAAAAAAAACCTACTGATACCAGTGATGGAATTACAGGGCTCACAAAGGTCATACCTGTGACCACGCCCTGGAGTTCCACCGCCGGACTCAGAGGGAAGGGCCCTGGCTGGGGTTCAGGGGGGCCCTTCATGGTTTCTTGCATCGGGGCCCTGAAGGTTCTAGTTACACCACTGGCAGTAGGCATGCAAGCATCAACACTACCAAGAAGTTTTGAAACTATTCCAATCAGAATGACCAAGGATTCAGTTGTAGTAGCAGGGCTTCAAGGGCTACTTGCAGGTATGTGTTGGAGATGGGCTTTAACGTGACATTTCAAAGAGAAGTGAGGGGTATGAAAAATAGATAAATATTCACCTAGTTGGATGCAGCATAAATCCGATGCTGAATCTGTCCCCCGCCAGCTTATAAGACCAAGAACAGAGCGATCAATGACCGCTGATCTCTCAGTTCAGGCACGGCTCTGTTCTGCTCCTCCAGCACCAGACTCTGCAGGGGGTGGGAGAGGCTGGTTCAGGTTTTCAGCAGCCTGATTGGTGGATCCCAAGATTAAAGTTGGAATCCCTCCAGACTCTGGACTGGCTGAGTGACATCAGCCGACAGCGGGCTTTAGCCCATTGTCAGCTAAATACAGGTCACAAGAGTGCACTCATGTGAGCCCTGGAGAAGTGAGGTCAAAAGAGCTTTGGCCCTACTTGTCCTTTACAGACTGCAGGAAAGACTATTTCAAGAACCTACCCTCTTCCATCAGCTACATCCACCCCTCAAAGCACCCCAAACTTTAAATAAATAAAAAAAAAATACACACTTTTCCCTGCAGTCTTTAAAGCAATTGTAAAAACAACTTATTCAGTTTAAAATAGAAATTAAATGCAAAACTTTTGTATAGACAGACATTACAAACTTTTTTTTATAAGGGATCACATACCCTTTGTTCACAGCTGCATAAGAGCTGGGGGAGCTGGAGGAGAAGCAGCAGTACACTGATCTTCCCAGCGAATGGCTGATCATTGGAGAGCAGGCCCCCAGCATAGATAGATAACTGACCATGATGTGCTCTCCTGCTTAGTGTGGTCAGTTTTATTGGAAAGCAAGGGAACTGGCAGGAGCACCAGGGACTTCACACTTCATACAAATACATGGTACAACAGGCACAGATCGGGAATATGAAGTATCGGGGTAACAAATGATTTTCTTTAGGGCCAAAGTTCTTTTGACCTCACTTCTCTTGGGGATCACAGGAGTGCACTTTGTTCTGTACTCCTGTGACTCGTATTCAGCCGACAGTGGGCTAAAGTCCACTGTCAGCTGACATCACTCGGCAGATCCATGCTTTGGAGAGATCCCAACTTGAATGTTGGGATCCTCCTAGACTGGCAGCTGGCACAGCCTTTCTCAGCACAACGCTGAGAGCCTGAGCCATCAGCACTTGTGCCCTCCGCAGCTCAGCGCTCCAGTGAGCACTGGAAGGGCAGAGCAAATAGTTCTCTGAATGAATGAATGACTTGTATAGCGCTACCTATGAAAACTCAATCACCTCAGGGCATTTTTTGCCACCGGTGTCATCTATGGTATAGCGCGGTCCTTTACCCCTCCTGACGCGATTACAAACACACGACAATTTTTTTTTTTCTTATACAGGATCTAATTAATCTACCAGTATGTCTTTGGATTGTGGTGGGAAACCGGAGTACCTGGAGGAAACCCACGCAGGCACAGGGAGAACATGCAAACTCTAGGCAGATGGTGTTGTGGTTGGGATTTGAACCAGCGGCCCAATTGCTGCTAGGTGAAAGTACCAACTACTACACCACTGCACTGCCATAAAAGGACATGAACCGAGTGATCAGCAGTCTTTGATTACTCAGTTTTTCAGTCTAGAAGCAGCAGGGGGACCGATGTGACATCCACATAAGCAAGTATGAATGTTTTTATTTAGTTTTTTGTCTGTACTCCTCTTTCAAAATTATGTCACAGCAGTTTACCCTTCTTCCTCCAGCAATGGTGGGCATCGGGCGACCTGCCCATGTAAGAACTTTTGGGGGCAGGCTGGGGAGAGGACATGCAAAGTCTACTCGTAGGTCTTGAAATTAAGCATCTTTTCTAAAAATTGAGGACTTCAGTATACCATAGAAGCTGGAATGCATAGGTAACGTTTTGAAAAAGTGATGCAAAGGTGAACTAACCCTTTCAGATTCCCTCTATTATAAAATGATTATTTAAAACTTAAGTTTACGTGAATACTAGGGCTGCAACTAACGATTATTTTCATAATCGGTTAATAACCTTAAAAAAAAGTGTGGTGTCTAATTTAGTTAATATGTAAAGTTTAAAAAAAAGGCAAATGTATTCTTAAATATCTCTATGCAGTGGTAAATATAAATAACCAACTATATGGTTAGGGAGCAAAATATCTAATCTACTCTGAGAATAACAGAAGAGATATACTGTATATACTATTAGAGGAGATATACTTTATATACTATTAGAAGAGATATACTGTATATACTATTAGAAGAGATATACTGTATATACTATTAGAGGCGAGATATACTGTATATACTATTAGAGGCGAGATATACTGTATATACTATTAGAGGCGAGATATACTGTATATAAACTATTAGAAGAGATATAATGTATATACTATTAGAGGGGATATATACTGCATATACTATTAGAGGAGATATACTGTATAAACTATTAGAGGAGAGATATACTGCATATACTATTAGAGGAGAGATATACTGCATATACTATTAGAGGAGAGATATACTGTATATACTATTAGAGGAATGATATAGTGTATATACTATTAGAGGATATATATACTATTAAAGGGTCAATCTAGTAAATATCAGACTCATTAAATTTAACCCCATTTTGTTACTGGCCGATTAATCGATTATGAAAATAGTAATCGATTAATTTCATAATCGATTAGTTGTTTCAGCCCTAGTGAATACACTGCATCACATTGTGCCACAAAAGTGCGGGGAGATACCATGAGCCTTAACAGAAGAGAATGCCAGGAACATCATGTCACAGAAGCATAGTGCAGCAACTGCGCCAAGAAACGCCAACATTTATAGGAAAGGAGCGCCACTCTACCCTATTATAAAATATGGGATATTAAAATTGTCAGTATTTAGAGATTTGATTACCGTAGATCCTTTAAGGAACTGAAATGTGTATTTCATAAGCAGAAGAATGACAATGGTAAGGGTGTGGCAGTAAGACTTTATGATGACATTTACATGCATAACACAATATTTACAAAGATCTGCATTATATTAGTTTGTGGCTGCATGAAAGAACACATTACAGAGTTGTTTGTCACGAGTCCTAGAAAATGTTCATAGTGATCACATTCACGCATTAAAGTTTGTCTCGTTGGCTTTTTATTTTAACAGGCATGACAGATACCAATTTACGCTTTGAACATACCACATTTATACCCCATACACACTATACAACTTTTGTTGTCTGATTTCCTTTAGATTTACCAAAAGCATGTAGTGCAAGGGCCTGCCTGATTGCATGCAAATTGAAACTCTTAAGCCCGTTTCACACCTGAGCGTTTTGTAACTTGAAGCCTGAAGCTACAAAACGCTGGAGGGGAAAAAAAATCTATTATTCTCAATGGAGATGGTTCACATCTCCACTTCAAGTCGCCTGAAGCCGAACGCTTGAAGAGCAAACAAGTTCTAGACCCTTTTTGTCGCTCGAATCGGGCAAATTTGGGCGTTTTTATTTTTTACATTGGTGACCTTTTGCCCTGCACAAAAATCGTGGCAAAAAAACGCTGCAAAATCACTGCCTGAAAACTCTATGCTCAGGTGTGAATGGGGCCTTAAGGTTTCACCTCCTATTATAGGATTTTGGTAAATATAAAAAAAATAAAGAAAATTGTATAGTGTGTATCCAGCTTAACTGAGTGAAATGTTTCCATGCAACCTTGGAGAAGAGAAAAGTGCTACTCACACATAAGTGTGGTATCACTCTCCCCAGAAGTCTACCATAAAGTTACTTTGTACATTTTTTTTTTTTAAGAGCGGAGCTTTGTGTGGTTTTTTAACTGTGATTTTTGGAGCAACGCATTTCTGAAATGAAACGCACAGATGTCAAATGTGAATGGAGCCTCATTGTTCTTGTGTACACACACCAAATTTCACTTTCATGCCCCATTCACATCCGAAACAGTAAGAGCGCACATTGTGGCGCCTTTTTTCTGTGACACATAGGGCAGGCCGTTGATTTCAATTGGCGGCACTACATGTGGCTCATGGGACATTTGGGCGTTTTATGTATTGCGTGTTTTTTTAAGTGCGTCTTGCCACTTTTTTCACATGGCAAAATGTGTGTTTACCTCTGTTTGGGGTGACGTTAATTAATGGCACTGAAAGCGCAACTAGTAATTTTAGGTGCATAAAGATGGCCACACACTATACAATCTAATTGTACAAACATTCATGAGGACAGGGAAGTGTCTGTAGAATTAATGGAAAGCTTTGATATTTTTGAAAAATTACATTAAGGCGACGTTTCCACTATTGCAATCTCAAAGTTGTGCGATTTGGAGTGCAGCTTAAAAAAGTGAGTTCCGGCTCTGTGACTTGCACGGGAGGCTGTGATGTGGATCCAAGTCATAGCACAAACAGGACACTTGGACCTCTGCTGGAAGAAAATTTCACTGACCGGACCCCCATGAATTTTAAATTCCCAGTGCCCTAGAGAATAAATTGGTAGGTTTTGCAATTTTTATGTCACATAGTATTTGCGCAACGTTTTTTTCAAACGCAATTTTTTTGAAGAATATTACGCTCAGTAAATGGATAGCAAGCATGAAGGCCCAACACACAGATCTGTGCGTTTTAAGTTTCTCCCTGATGTCCATGTCCCATTAGTCCTCACACGTACATCATTATTGTGCATGCAGAGCAAATAGCAGAGTGTTTCTACGGTTCACTGACATGTTAAAGTGGAACTTTAGTGAGAAAATGAAGGCAGCCATTTTTAGGCAGGGCTGTGTTTGTAGAGGCCAATCTGGTTCACACTTCTGTAATCTCAGAGATTGCATGTGATTCACGCCTGCACTGCAGGTGCCGATCACATGCGATCTCTAAGCAATGCCAGTTCAGCCATACAGTTGTATGGCTGAACTTGCACAGAAAATAGTGCAGGGTGTTTTTTTCCTGCACTAAAAATCAGATCGCATTGGGCGTTTTCACCAAGGATGAGCTCCGGCGTGTTCGCACACTCCGCGTTCAGAGTCCGCTAGAAGTCATTACTGCACTAATCACAAGCAGTGAGACATTTTCCTGATGTGCGGCTGCAGAGATTGTGAAATGTCTCACTGCCTGTGATTAGCGCAGCGCCGTGCCGAACTCCTGACGGGCTCTGCGCGTGGAGTGTGCGAACACGCCGGAGCTCATCCTTCGTTCTCAACTGAGTCCTGTGCAAGTTCGCATTGCGATCTGTGAACTGAACTGGGGGCGTCATTATTAACACCCACAGAGGTTCACAGAAGGCAGTGTGACCTGCCTGCAGGAGAGGAGCTATGCGGGAACCAGCATTGGAATTGCGCTGGTTCCCGCAGCGTACTAGTGTGAACCCAGAGTAAAGCAGCATTAAACCCTCCTATGCTTTACAGCAAGGGAATCTGCAACTGCACTAAAGCTGCACGTGTGATCAGTTATGATGCCAGACATTTGATGGTTTGACAGTTTTGCTGAGGGCACAAGCAAATGTGACAGGTAGGCTATTTTCACACTGGAGGCTTTTTTCAGGCGCTTTAGTGATAAATATAGCACCTGAAAACTGCCTCACCTGCAGACCCAGTGTGAAAGCCCAAGTGCTGTCACACTGGAGCGGTGCGCTTGCAGGACGAGAAAAAAAAAAAAAAAAAAGGTCCGGCAAGCAGCATCTCTGGGGTGGTGGAGGAGCGATGTATACACCGCAAATCGCTTTGGCAGCGGCGCTTTGAACCCCTTTGGGGGTCAAAAGGGCACCACTACCAGCTGCAAGGTGCCGCTAAAAATGGCGGTGCTTTACCACTACCACCCCCACTGCCTTAGTGTGCAAGTGCCCCAACATTCCTGGAATGTCGGGATTGCTAACAGTTTTTGAAACTTAAATCAATGGGTTTCGTTTCGCTTTATACTTTACTGCTGTTCAGGGGCTCTGCGCTTCAGCAAAATGGCAGCCTCCAAATTAACAGGTTGGAAGCAATTTACAGCACACACACTAATTCTGGTAGCATATTTATTCATGTGGAATGTATGTTCCTTGCCAAAGAACATTCATTTGTATCAAGTTGTTATGGGTAAAGTATCACTTTTGTAAATCACAGTTGGTGGGTAGGCCCAGCCTCCCTTTGCCACTTCTGCAGAGCAGCAACGAGTCTATATAGTCCTTGGGAGGGAGTGGGGGAAGGGGTGGCATCCATACTGAAGTGGCTCCTTCTGACCGGACTGGTAATGGGAGCCACTGCAAAAAAGTACTGGTAACAATAAAAAATAAATAAATAAAAAACAACCGGGTGGAAAATTCACAACAACGAAGATGACATGGACTATCAATAAACGTGGCTAGGTAGAGGTAGTTTCTCTTTTTCTAGCGGAGTTCCAGCCACAAACATTTTTATTTATCTTTTTAAAAGTCAGCAGCTACAAACACTGTAGCTGCTGACTTAATAAGGACACTTAGTGCTCATGCACACAGACGTTTTAAAAAACTGGCTGCAAAGCTAGCTCCGATGCCTGGAAAAATCGTCGTTAAAAATGTGATTTTTACCGCGTTTTGCATTGGCGTTTTTGCGCGTTTTTTAGCATTAGCGTTAAGTAGCGTTTTTTAAGAAACACATCTCTTGGCTATAGCACTCAGAAAACAAAGAAAATATGTTGCGTGTTTATGCGCGTTTGTGCGCGTTTCCCGCGATTCGCGTTTTTACAGCTCTAGCTCCACGCCACAGAACGCACTGGTCCTGGGTTTTTTTTACAGCTTAAAAACGCCTATGCCATTTGCAGCTCAAAAACGCCTAGGTGGGCATGAAGCCATAGACTAACATGGACAGCCGTTTTTAAGCTGCAAAAAAAGCTCAAAAAAGCGGCTGTAAAAAAGTCTGTGTGCATGAGGCCTAACTGTCCAGGGAGCCCGCGGTGGGGCACACACACACACACCGGATCTGATGCAGGTGCCAACATTGTAACTAAGGGAAACTGGCAGTGGAGCCTTTGCGGCTTCACAGCTGGTTTCCTAATGTGCATGCGCAAGTCGCGCTGCACTTTGTGAATGGCCAGCTTGTCTTCCGGGACATACGCAGGTCCCAGGGGGAGGAGGGGGGCTCACTGCAGAAGAGGACATGACGTTCTGGGCCACAGCCGACCTAGGACGGAAGTACACTTAGCAAAAAAAATAAAAAATGTATTTAAAATATCGAAAAATGAGGGATAGTCTTTTGTTTCAGACCACCTTTCAAAAGTGGGTGGAACTCCGCTTTAACACTTTAAAAGTTCCTTCTGTGCTATAAAAAAGCAAACAGTATCCCATTACTAGACAACAGCAAGAAGCATATCAGTTGCCGCCTGTAAACTTTTCCTAACAATTATAAAAAAAAAAGTATCTTCAAAAGGCAGTAATTCCTGCAGCCATTATAATCACAATAAACATGCAAGTCTGAATAGCGTGGCAATGGCGTGCTTCAACTTGTTTCAACTGAAACAAGCAAAACATTTTAGCTATACATTGGCAACGCATAATACGCTTCACTGCTTGTTTTCTCCCTAGTAAATATAGCAAACCCTTAGACTTGCCTAGATGAATAGGGCAATAAACATAAAAAAGGTTCAGGTGTCCTCCCAAAACACTAGCAAAAGAATTAAAAGGCTGCCTAGCAGACAAAGTGATTCGAATTAAAGTGGTAGTAAACTCTGAGTTTGTATAACCTACAGGTAAGCTTACCTGTAGGTAAAATGAATAAACATGCACCATTTAAGAAATATTCTGGGGAGCAGGAGCCGGTGACGTCACCAACGCATGTGCTCTGAAGGAATGGCATATCTGTGCCACAAACAGTGACTCCAACAAGCATGTACGGGAGTGACATCATTGCGTCTGCACACTGCTGGATGGCTGTTTTTCAAGGTAAGTTTTTCATAATGTGCTAGTATGCATTATGACTTTACCTTGCAGGGTTTTCTTCACCATATTTTTACTAAATGATGTGTCCATAGCATTTAAAATGGTACTAAGGTGCCTTTCACACTTGTGCGACCTGAAAGTTGCAGGATTTTGCAGCGATTTTAGCACAATTTTAATGTGACTTTAAGCAATGCCTGTGTAATCTTGAGGTCTAATCGCATCAAAGTCGGACCAAAGTAGTACAGGGACTACTTTTTAGTTGCACAGATAGGAATGGTACTCATTGGAAATGATGGGGTATGACTTGTCATGCGACTTTGCAGTCCCAAGATGTCATTTTAGTATGTGTGCACTGTAATCTTTTCCTCGGTCTGTCGGTCTCATAGCTGCACCATCTAATGTTATGCATTCTTAGGGTGTGCCCCCCAATTCTATGTTTGTTTATTGTAGGGGTCCTGACCAGATCCCTTGGGCTGGAGCACCCCACCATTACCTCTTATTAGTGTTCCCCATGTTATAGGATGAATCCTTTAGTTCTCACAGAGGAGTGCATTTCTCCCATGGTTGAGAAGCAGGATCTTTCATTCTATGAATAGTGAAGGAACCACTGATAACTTTGACGCAGTAGTGGGCTTAAGCACTATGTGGTCATATAGTGTGACCAAATCCCATTTTTTTTTGCTTATTTGCTGAATATGTTCAGGTGTTTTAAATAGCCTTGCAGGATTTAAATGTAATTTTAGTATGTGTGTATTGTAATATTTTCCTTGTCATGAGACTGAAAAGTCGATTGACAAGTCGTACCCCATGATTTCCAATGAGTACCATTTATATCTGTGTGACTTCAAGATGCAGCGACTTCAAAGTAGTCCCTGCACTAATTTGGTCCCACTTTGATGCTACTTGCACGGGCATTGCTTCACGCCGCGGCAAAATCATGCGACTTTGGCAACGCAATAGTGGAAACATAGCCTTATAGCTGCATCATCTAATGTTATGCATTCTTAGGGTGTGCCGCTCCCCCCCCCCCCCCCCCCCTCCCAAGTCTGTCTGTTTTTCCCAAGTCGCACAAGTGTGAAAGGGGCCTTAAACACAAAAGTTTGCATGTTCTCCCTATGTCTGTGTGGGTTTCCTCAAGGTACTTCGGTTTCCTCCCACACTGCAAAGACACACTGGTAGGTTAATCAGCATCTGTCTAAATTGGTCCTAGTATGTGTATGTATGCATGTGAGTTTGGGACTGATCTGAAAGTACAATATATGTGTTAAGTGCTGTGTTAAAAAATAAATAAAAAATTGGGATTTTTTTTTTTAAACTCAACTTTAAATGCCTGTTGCTAGGGGGTCCCTTGTAGTCTGCCTCCTTCAGTGCCTGGGCTGGTGACATCACTTCCCCTCGGTGCAGGAAGGGCTCAGCTCTGCCCCTCCCTCCTATCAGTCATCTGGGACACGTGACAGGTCCCAGGTGACTGCGTGGCCAATCAGGGTGCGCTGCGTCGCTCGCGCATGCGCAGTGGGTGTCCGGCTGTGAAGCCACAGTTGCAATGCCGGTGCCACCGAGAGGAGGGGGGGGGCAATTGGGGCTTCGTTCCCCCACATCGCTGGACCCTGGGACAGGCAAGTGTCCGATTATTAAAAGTCAGCAGCTGCAGCATTTGTAGCTGCTGACTTTTTTTTTTCTTTTTTTTTTTTTTTTAAAGGAAAACTCCACTTTAAGTACCTGTAATAAAATAAAGCAAATTATATTGCAGACTTCCAATTCTTAGATGTGATGTCTGCATTCATTTTAGGCTCTTTTATTTTCACCAGCTGACCCCGACAAGAAGTCTGTTTTTCAAAACAACTGTCCTGCAGACATAGTTGGGGGGTTGAGGTAAATCGTTTAACACTTACAGGGACAGGGACAGAGATTGGTCATTACAGATTTGTATAGGAAAAGAATGTTTTCCCTTTGAGCTACTGACTTCCCACTAGGCCTCATTCACATTATGACACCAGGCATCGTGCATATGTGCATTTACTCACTACATGTAAAGGGCAACCCATTCATTTCAATGGGTTACCATACACACAGCAAAGTAACTTTTTAAGCAGAGCTTTACACTTTTTTTTTTTTTTTTTAACAAAACGCTATAGTGTGATCGCAGCTTTAATGCAATATTTTCATTGGCTAGTCTGAAATGAATCAAAGTCCAAAAGTAAATGTAGAGTAAAAGGAGTCTGGAGACATGTTAGATACATATAATAATCCTAGAACAGCCACAGTATGGGACATGTACTCACTATCAAAGCTTGGAGTTTATTAAGGCACAGCTACTGGTTGGCTCATTATCTTCTGACAGATAACATGTGTGCCAATGCTACTGTGCAAGCCACCAAAAGGCTAGAGCAGAGGATAACCAAATACTAAGTTCACTTCCCAGTGTTGGGGACAGGACCTCAGGAAGCGGATAAATCATTTCATAACAGACGGTTTCTCTTGATAGACCATCCATTTATATCTTCGCCATGCTCCCCCTCACCTATCTGTTTATTGAATGGAACCCACGGAAATAGTCATCACTTCTGAGTACTGGGAAGAAGGCGACCTTCTCCTCAACACCTTTTCTATTATTTGACCAAAGATGCAATGCTTGACCTTGACAGCCTTCAGCCAAGCTTTAACACTGTCACATGGGGAAGGGGAGGTTATTAGCCCTCTGTAAACAATGACAGACAGTTTACATAGAGATTAGAGTCAGGGTTCCAACAGACAAATAGAGAGGAGAGGGAGCACAGTGAAGGCAAGCATCAAAGTGTGTGGAAGGCGAGCTTTCACAAGACCCTATCCCTATGCCTTAAGGTGGTTGTATACCCACTTTTTCAATTTTTACCTACATGTAAGCCTATAATAATGCCTACCTACCTGTAGGTAAAAAATAATATCTCCTAAACCTGTACGGTTTAGGAGATATTCACTTTGCATGCAGCAGCTGACGTCAGTGGCGCATGCGCTGTGAAGGCCCAGCAGACGCTGCCAAACCTTGCTGGGAAGAAAACTGGCATGCGCAAAGGACGGCATCGCAGTTCCAGCCACTCACAGCACCGGAGCAGCGAACCCAGAAGACACGCCAAGGACAAAATGTCAGCTCCCTCGGCGTGGACCAGCCTGCGTTACGTGGACCTCGTTCTAAAGTAAGCAAGTATTTCATAATGAGCTAGTATGCGGTGCATTCTAGCTCATTATGCCTTTGCCTTACAGCATTTTTTTTTCCTGAGGGTATACAACCGCTTTAAACAGATCATCTATTCGATTTCCTGGAAGATGCTTACAAACCTTGGATGATATGCATAGTATTGCTGTCAAATGCGACAATAAAGTACCTACACACTCAGCTTAGGTGTATACTATATCCAAGGAGGAGGGACCAGCTGAGCATCTATCCAGTCAGAGATCGATTGGCCTGGGGTTGTCTGCTAGAGTCAGGGAGGACCCACAGGCACCAAACTGGCTGTACACTATACAATCTCCAACACTATGCAATATGGATACAAATCTTCAGTTTGTAGCAAATCTGGCAAGTCTTTGCACTACATAGTGATACTATATAGCGATTGCACAATGAGACTGTATAGTTAAGGCTCCGTTCACACCTGAGCAATCAGAATCAAGGGTGGAATTGCCGCAATTCTGCCCATGATTTGAAATTGCAGTAAATAGCGGGATGCTTGTGTGATGCCATTCCAAAAAGTGTAGCTGCTGACTTTTAGCCTCCCTGGCGGTATGATTATGTCAGATTTTTGCGTCTCAAAGCGGTAAAATTATTTTGCATAGAAATTTTGCGTTTTACATTGTAGGCCTGTAATTATTAGCAAAAACACTTAAATCTGTCCAAACAAGAGTCTAGTAGATATCCCAGGTATAATGAAATTTGAAACACAAAATCATAAATATAATAATAATAAAATAAAATTTCACCCAAGATTCACTATCGCTCAATTCTGCAAGTGTTCTAATTTAGTATCGCTGTTTTCTAGCTGGTCTAAAAACACTTTGGATACTTTTTGGCTGCTATGAACAATCTCCAGTTTCCAGGCAGAAAGAACAGTGTAATATATATATATATATATATATATATATATATATATATATATATATATATATATATATATATATATATATATATATACATATATATATATATATATATATATATATATACATATATATATATATACAACTGCATGCAGGGTATTGGACAAAGCGCTAGGGTCAAAAAAGGATGTGAAATAATTTAAACACAGTAATGTAATCTGTAAGATTAGTGTACTTCGGCCCCTTTCACACTGGGGCATTTTTCAGGCGCTGCAGCGCTAAAAATAGCACCTGTTTAGCGCCTGAAAAAAAACATCTCCTTTCACCCCAGTGTGAAAGCCCTCACACTAGCAGCATCTTTGGAGCAGTGTATTAACCGCTCCTACCCATTGAAATCAGTGGGGCAGTGCAGCTATACCGCCCAGCATCTTCTAGGAACTGTGATGTGTCCCAGAAGATGAAGAGGGGGAGAGGAGCACATCCACTCAAGTTGCTGTGGGAGCTGGGTACCTGTCAAAACTAGGTACCCATTCCTCCCCCCCCCCAAAAAAATCCAAATGGGTGGAGCTCCGCTTTAACACCATTTTAAATAGGTTTGAAAGGAGCAGAACACTATGGACCAAAAGGAAAAGACAAGGGCAGAGCCGCCAAATGTGCATCATATATTACAAATTAAAGCATTTGTCTGAAGCAGTGGAAAGCCAACTTCAGCTTGTTCAATGAAGCTTTGACAATAAAACCTGGAAGCTGATTGGTTTACTGTGTGAGGAAAGGACTGCTGATAACCAGTGTTCTGTCGAGAAATTGCCCCCCCCCCCCCCCCCATCGGATAGTGCCGGGCTGAAGGGCGCATGCGCAGTACATAACAGCACAACAGCTGATTTTAACATCAGCTGTTGTGACGGAGAGACGGCGCACAATAACTAACAGAGTTTTTATTTTTGTCAGATTGTGCCCCACGCTGCCGGGGTGAGTTCATGTCCATGATGGGCGTATTTATACATGTTGTGGGCAGATTGTGGGCGGAATTAGTGGCTAGTGCAGCAAAAAAAAAAAAAACGTTATGGGCACATTTTTACATTTCTTGTGGGCGGATTTATAGGCACTTTGGGGTGGAATTAGATGGCCAGTGCAGCAGTTATATTTTTTTTACTGCACTGGCCATCTAATTCCGCCCACAACATGTAGAACTCCGCCCATCATGGACATAACCTCGCCGTGGGAGTGTGGGGTACAATCAGCTGTTATGTACTGCGCATGCGCCCTTCAGCCCAGGCACTATCCGATGGGGGGGGGGGGGCGTTTCTCGACAGAACACCAGCAAGTCTGTGTACATGCTGTGATTGGACACACCTGATCACATGTTAAAAGGCTGCTGTGATTGGCCCTTTACCGCATTCTGTGATCAGCTGTGTCCAAACACAGAAGTCACAGAGCGCGTTCTGGGAGGACATCCATGGACGCCCTCCCAGAGCTGGGGAGCCACACTGTAGCTGTCTTTCAGTGGTAGTGTGGGCGAGACGGGGTAAAAAAAAAAAAAAAGATTTGTAAAGTGCAGTCAAGGCATGCGTTTTATAATACTGTGCAAGAGTTGGGATATTTGTTTTAGGGAGATTAGCGTCACTTTAACCATTTTTTTGGGCGCGCATAACCTGGCAAAGCATCGCACCCATGGCACCAAGTGTAAACAAGCCCTTTGTGATACATGGGGTCTCTGTGCTGGAGATTGCTGTTTTATCACAAGAAAAATGCAGAGCTTAGAATAAAAGAGCAGTTAAACCCATCCTCCAATCTGCTGCTGTCTACTGCGTGTCAACGCACTTCGGAGCTGTGTGCAGCCAGCCCACAAAAGGTGAATGCAGATGCAGTAACTGCACTGACACAGCTGCATGCAAAAACAGAGCTGCAGGCAGGAGCGGGTACTCTGATCTGTATGCAGGGTCTATGTTTGCATCTGTGCACCTACTTCTGCCCACATGTCAAATTTTGACATGCGATTATGTCCATGCACCTGCTGCGTCTGCATCCACTTCTATGGGCTGCCTGCACACAGCGGCTCAGATTGGAGGAGGAGTCTATTCAGCCATGTGAAGGAGCCCTAAACATGGACTTAGGCCTTGTTCACACATTCCGCAGAGATGTCGTGTTTTCTGCACGGGCACATAAAAAACAAACAATTGTCCTCTGTCAGCCCTTTTCACACCACACCATTGGTATCCCGTGCCAATTTTTTTCTGTGCAGGAATCTGGAATGTGTATGCAGTTTTCTTTGCGGAAAAAAAAAACTGACGTGACATCAACGCTGTAATCAGGACACATAACTGACGCGCGTGAAGGCTGATGTTAACTTGATGTAAACGCATGTCTCTGCACGCTTTTGCCACTAATTTTCATGCATGCATGGTGTAAACAAGCCCTTAGGCTGGGTTCACATATGCGGAAAACCGCATTCAATTCGGACAGGAACTGCAATTCCTATTCAAATCACATGTGACCCTCTGCAGTGCGATTTGAAGCCCATTCCTTTTGTATGGGCTCAATTCACAACATACAAAAGTTTCAGGCATCTTTTTCTTTTTGCCGCACCAGAATCGGATCCGATTCTTGCAATCGCACTGCATTTTGTGATCGGTTTTGGGGTGTCATTAAAGCGGAGCTCCACCCTAAAGTGGAACGTCCACTCTGCGGATTCCTCCCCCCCCTCCAGTGCCAGGATTGGCACCTTTCAGATACCTGTATAATACAGGTATTGGCACCCACTTCCGGGCATAGCTGGCCGCAGATGCACCATTTTTTGCCCGTTTCTCATGCCTAGGGCAGCCCATTGAAATGATTTGGTTGCCCTAAATGCAAAAGTACAAAAAAACCTTGCAGGTTGGAGGTACTTGGAGCCTTGTAGTTATCATCAGGAGAACAGGAGACTGGGGGGGAAGTGACATTTGTTCTAGTGATAGCTAACAGGGTGACTACCCTGTAGAGATTTCCTCTCACTTCCTATTATGTCCCCTGGACAGGAAGTGAAGATAATTCTCCGCGGGACACAAAAAAAAAAAAAATATATATATATTATAATAATAAGTCAGGTATTTTCACCTCTTCTATTCTATTCAAAACAACAACAACAACTTTTAGCTTTACCCCAACTTGCTGTCATTGTAATCCCTGTACAGGAGATAGAAGAGGGAGATCTGTGAGGAACATTCCCTTAGTAATCGCGGCTCCTCACAGCACAAAGCCACCCCCGTCCCCATAGAGCCGGTCACACATGTCTGCTGCTTTGTTATTATGCCACCATGCAGCATACAAGGGGTTACACGGCCTGCTGACCACCACAGCTTAGCAGAGACCCCCCGGCCATGAAACAACAGCAAGAACCCCCTGCCTTCCAATGTTTATACGAGTCTCAGCGGCCACTTACCTCGGTCCGGTAACTCCTTCCTATGTGTCTGTGCCCTCCGCTCCCCTCTCTTTCCCTCCTCCCCCCCTTCGTCCCCACAACACGCCCACCCCCAGCAAGCCACGCCCCCGGCCCATTTGAAACTCTAACTACCGCCCCATCCAGAGCGATCCTGAGGTATAGAATGGGGCGCGACATTTGGACAGACCAATCACAGAGGCAGATAAAGCGTGTGGTGATTTGTGATTGGTCGCCTGAAGTTCAATGAACGTCTCTGTTTGCTGATTCAGGCTGTCAGCTCTTGTGTTCTGTTGGAACTTGGTAGGACGAGGAGTTTTGACGGAGCGCTGTGTGTGAGGGAAGCTGCCAATACATGACGGTGTGCTGAGGGAGAGGCCAGGACTTCACCGAGGGTCTTATATATTCGTATAGTGTAACTAAGGGATAAACTCATAGTTTAGTGCTGGATAGAGTGGAGAGGGATTAGAAGCCCTGCCAGGTTTATATTGCTGACTGTCTATCCCACCACTTATTTCCATGACAACATCCAATTCAATGCTGGTCACTTTTCTTCATATGGGGGGCACAAGTGCTGCCATTCTCCTCACCAAGGGGCCCCTGGCTCCACATGAAACACGTGTACCTCCTGAAAGTAGTTTCAACACTACTAGAAGTAATGCCTGTGTAATCTTCAGGTCTATGGGCTACAAGTCGCATCAAAGTTGGACCAAAGTAGTTTACTCATTGGAAATCATGGGGTATGATTTGTCATGCGACTTTGCAGGCCCAAGTCACACAAGTCACGTGTGAAAGGGGCCTTAGTGTCCGAGACAGCAGACATGCAGCACGGTATAGTTAAAGTCTAGTACACACGTGCTGAATGTCGGGGGCATCGGACCGTTCAATACAAAGCGGGCAACATTTGGCCCGTGGGTACTGCAGCCAGTCCAGCTTCTGTTAATGAGGTATGACCAAACAGGGTCTGTCACTCGGCTCCCGATCAGTGATCTCAGCCAATGGCTGACATCGCTGACTGAAATGTTTACAAAATTAATAATTCACATGAAATACATACATATACAACACAAAATATTATATTGAAGCAATATGGGACACAGTGTTTAATCCCAGAGATAACACTACAAAAATACTGTATGGCACTATTGAAAAAATGCCAGAGACTGACTGCAGACATGATACAAGAGATGGTCAGAGACTGCATTCAGACATGATACATGAGATGGTCAGAGACTGCAGACATGATACAAGAGATGGTCAGAGACTGCAGACATGATACAAGAGATGGTCAGAGACTGCAGGCATGATACAAGAGATGGTCAGAGACTGCAGGCATGATACAAGAGATGGTCAGAGACTGCAGACATGATGCAAGAGATAGCCAGAGACTGCAGACATGATACAAGAGATGGACAGAGACTGCAGACATAAGAGATAGTCTAACGGCTAAAGCCAGCAGCCAGTACTCCATACTTATACTCTTTGACCTTTCTGCTGCGTTTGACACAGTTGACCATACACTCCTCATCAACAAACTCCACGCCTTTGGCCTCCATGACTCTGCTCTTTCCTGGTTCTCCTCCTACCTATCTCAGCACACTTTCAGTGTCACATACAACACCATCTCCTCCGCTCCTCTTCCTCTTTTTGTTGGGGTACCCCAATGTGCCATCCTTAGGCCCCTTCTATTCTCTCTCTATACCTCTTTCCTGGGCCAGTTGATAACCTCCCATGGCTTCCAATACCAAATCTATGCTGGTGACACCCAGATCTATTTCTCCACTCCTCAACTCACCCCCTTAATCTCCTCACGTATTACAAACTTAGTGAGGGACATATCGGTATGGATGTCACACCACTGCCTCAAACTCAATCTTTCTAAAACTGAGCTTGTAATGTTTCCTCCTACCCAATCCCCCCCCCCCCCCCATGACTTTACCATTGAGATCAACGGCACGACCATTGGTCCCTCCACACATGCCAGGGTGCTAGGTGTAATTTTGGACTCTGACCTCTCCTTCAGCCACCACATTGGCTAAATCTTGCCACCTTAACCTCTGCAACATATCCAGAATTTGACCCTTTCTGACTAATGACACCACAAAGCAACTTATTCACTCCTTGCTTATTTCCTGCCTTAACTACTGCAACTCTCTTCTCACTGGCATACCTTCACAGAGGCTATCCCCCCTTCAGTCTATTATGAATGCTGCTATACTCATACACCTTACTAACCGATCCGTCACTGCAGCCCCTTTCTGCCAATCCCTTCACTGGCTTCCCCTACTCCACCATATAAAATTCAAAACACAAACCACAATATACATAGCCAACCACAACATTGGCCGCAGCTACATTACCAACCTCATTTGCAGATATCACCCCAAATGGTCCTCTCCTATGTTACTTTCTCCCATGCTCACCTCCAGGACTTCTCCAGAGCCTCTCCCATCCTCTGGAACTCCCTGCCCCAGTATGTCTGGTCAGTCCATACCCTGTCTGCCTTTAGGCGGACCTTGAAAACACACTTATTTAGGGATGCCTACTCCACCACCACCTAAGAACTGTACCTGAGTCACCTCCATCAGATCATCCCGCAGCTATTACCTTTTGCACCACCTCCCTTTAGACGTTAAGCTCCATGAGCAGGACCCTCCTATTCCTTCTGTATTATAGTTGTACTGTCCCCCCTTCACGTTGTAAAGCGCTGCGCAAACTGTTGGTGCTATATAAATCCCGTATAATAATAATAGTCAGAGACTGCAGACATGATACAAGGGATAGTCAGACACTGCAGACATGATATAAGATATAGAGACTGCAGATATGATACAAAAGATAGTCAGAGACTGTGGACATGATACAAGAAATAGTCAGAGATTGCGGACATGATACAAGAAATAGAGACTGCAGACATGATACAAGAGATAGTCAGAGACTATAGACATGATACAAGAGATGGTCAGACTGCAGACATAATGCAAGAGATAGAGGCTGCGTATATGATACAAGAGATAGTCAGAGACTATGGGCATGATGCAAGAGATAGTCAGAGACTATGGACATGATGCAAGAGATAGTCAGGGACTGCAGACATGATGCAAGAGATAGTCAGGGACTGCAGACATGATAAAAGGAATAGTCGGAGGCTGCTGATGTTGTACAAGAGATGGTCAGAGACTGCAGACATAATACAGCAGATGGTCAGAGACTGTGGAAATAATACAGGTGATGGTTGGGGACTATGGACAGAATACAAGATATGGTCAGAGACTGTAGACACGTTGCAGGAGACTGTCAGAGACTGGGAAGATGCTATAGGAGACTGTCAGAGACTGGGAACATGCTACAGAAGTTGTTGGAGACTGGGGACATGCTTCAAGAGAAAGCCATAAACTGGAGACCTATTACTCAAGACTGCTGAAGTTCACTGCTATAAGGAAACACAGATTAGTGTCTGCAGGGACCCTGAGGGCCACACAAAGGCCTGCAGGGTGGGCACTAGAGATCTAATGTACCAATAGTGAGTAGTACATAGAATACTATAACTAAATGATTACTACACATGTATAAAGTGTGTGTAGTGTGTGTAGTTGCTGAGTTTTAATTTTCAAAGGGGCGGGCGGAACTCCACTATAATTGAGCTAGCGGAAGGTAGAAGCTGATTGGCTTCCATGCACAGCTGCACCAGATTCTATGTGCTCCAATTTTAGTAAATCAACCACGTTGTCATGGTCTGGATGCAGCACACTAAAATTTACACTGCAGGTTGGTTCAGCAGGCAGTAATGCTGTCCAATGCAACCTATTCAGGTGAATGGGACTGGTCTGCAGCCGTGTGTAATGTGCACATTGTGGCAGAATTTCAATAGCTAACACAGGCGTTAAGAAGGTGACATATCATCTACGAGGCACCTATCAAATTCCTCTAATAAGGGATCCACCGCAGATCACTTTTCAGAAGGGCAGCAATGAAAGCCACACATGTAAATCAACTTTAAAAATTAAACTCCAGGATACAACTTCCACACATTTGAATATTCAAAATGGAGCTTATTTTGCAAAATTCAGTTTGAATATCGAAACATGTGAAAAAATGCATTTTTGCCAGCACATGATGAAAATAAATGAACACATTTGAGGCATTTACTAAAACTGGAGCATACACAATCTGGTGCAGCTGTGTATTGTAACCAATCAGCTTCTAACTTCAGCTTGTTCAGTATGTCCGTATTTCATCCATCTGTTTGCAGATGAAATACGGACATACAGGCATTCCTATGGGATAGCGGGTGTCTGCAGATGAACATCCGCAGACACCCGCTATCATCCGCCTCCGCTATTGTCCGATTCTGCAGACGGAGGAAAATCCTATTTTTCTATCCGTCTGCAGAGCGGATCGGATGAACACGGACAGACGGTCTGTGCTCATCCGATCCCCCATAGAGGAGAGCGGAGAGTTGACAGGACGGTCCCTGCACAGTGTGCAGAGACCGCCCTGTCCGCCGCCGGCTCAGCGGGGACAACGGAGCGATCCCCGTTGAGCAAGCGGATCATCACGGGGTGGATCATTACTGATCCGTCCCGTGGGAAAGGGGCCTTAAGCTTTGACAATAAAACCTGAAAGCTGATTGGTTATTATGTACAGCTACACCAGATTCTGGGTGCACCAGTTTTAGTAAATCTCCCCTGTTGCTTTTTACTAACAATCACTTTGCAAAGTGGAGGGCCTCTATTCCTTTAGGAAATCAACCCTATTGCTTTTCTCAGAGAATAATAATGTAGAGGTTGGTGCTAGGGGAACTTTCATGCTCTAGTTTTCTATTTGGTACGCCAGCACACTGCAGGCTTTTCCCATATTATAAAGTGCACTAGACAAGTGAAAACTGGAATCAAATTATTCACTCTGCAATGCATATTAAAATTTTCCCCAGAATTGTAAACCTAGCCCATACAATGTTCACTATGTAATAGATTTTATCTTGAAGATTGTCTCAGTGCCTGTGGCTCTTTGTTAGCACACCCTACATGCCTCACTTTAGATATTTAAATTGTCCCCTTTATATAAAACAGCTATGCTGTGCTTTATAAACCTCACCAATTAGCGTAAGTGTATGTGAATAGGACAACAGGGAAGTCTTGAAGAATACATACCCTCCAGCTGTAGGTATGCAACCAATGCTTATATATATACAGTATATACCTGCTTCTCATAAATATGAATAGATGAGATTCAACTGCTGAATCCAGGGTAGAGCTCCTGGAAGAGGCTGTTGCTCCCGAGGCTGTTGCTTCTCTTTTCGGCTGGACAGAAGACAGGTAGTGTGGTCCCAGCACCCGCTTCCCCTAATAGATAGGCCGCTACTGATATAGAGTGAAAAAAGTGTTTTAGATACATCATAGGTAACATTCTACTCAGACAGAGCCTTTGCTTTTTTAAGTTTTCTTTTTTTATTAAATATATATTATTTTATTGCTAAGAGCCTGTCATACATACACACATTTATGCGCTACTGAAAACTGTTATCAGAGACATACCGTCATTTTCCCGTCTTCATGTTAGCATACCGTGATTTAACTCCTCTGACCCCCATAGGACCACCCATAACATTGCTAATAAAAACAGAAGGTAGATACCACCTGTGTTCCTTCATCAGAACTTCATCAGAACTTATGACTGAACATAAAGGGCAGGATTGTATTTGAACAGGAAGATAGGCCAGGCAAAGAAAATTCAATAAGCATCTTGTAACATACTTATACTCATAATATAGTGATATTAAAAGCATAAACTTTAAAAAAATAAAGTTGACTTTAAACCATTCAATATTTTTTCAGATATAATATCCCGCAAGAAAGAGGCCAGTTCTGCGTAAAGGTTAAGAAGCTGGTGGTGCAAATGTTTAAAATGTGGTATATATTCATATACATATATATATATATATATATATATATATATATATTACATTGTTAGTCCATAAAAAATTAAATTTTGTTATATTTTCTACATTTGGACTATACTATTTTTTTCTACTATGCTGTGAGGCAAATTGTTTTCTGTTAACCCCTATAGCTAAGCTGCATAGGTAACACATAAAAACAAACACATGTAAGCACAATTAAATGTATACAGTATGTGTGTGTGTATGTATATATATATTTCTTGACAAGTTTTAAAGGGATCTTCCATATCTATTAGGACAGAGCTGCACAGACATGTACAGAAATTGAAAATATTTTAAATAAAAGAATAGAAATATTCTTAGAAAATTGCAGTGCTGTCATTTGTTTTAAAATATCCAATAGTAAAAAATAAAATAAAAAATATCCAATAGTAAAATAGAAATAGAAACGTATAGTCTGCATGAAATGACAGCTTTTTTAGGTATAGATAAGGCAAAGGGGACAATATTATACTGGAAAAAATTTGTGTGCCTTTAGATGTTGCCAAAATGAGAATAAAGAAAACGAGAAGTCCCAAATGCACACCATGTGGTACAAGTTACCTAGGGTCAGCAATATGGGTGCTGTAGTGATCAGAAGGATGGCAATGTTAACATTGAACACACTGGGGTTGAATTACTAAAACTGGAGCGTGCAAAATCTGATGCAGCTCTGCATAAAAACCAATCCGCTTCCATTTTTTTTGTCAACGCTTAATTGAAAAAGCTGAAGTTAGAAGCTTACTGGCTACCATGCACAGCATACAATCCTACTTGGAACATTGATTCTACAGGTGACTTTAAAATAAAGTTAGTTTAAGGAACATTTTGGTTTGCGGGTAATATGTAAGTGAGTCCAAGTTACCATACATCAACAGAACTACTTTTTTGGGCACTACAACATACAAAAGGCATTGTAAAACAGGGTAAAACTTAGCTATGGTTCAGGTCCTGAAATGTATTGGGAAGGGGAGACATTGAAACCTGAATGTCCATAGTGCTAAACCCCTCTTATAGCCACCTATTTTATACAGTAGATTCTTCATCTCTCTTTCACACGAGTGGACCAATCAGGTTCACCTGTTAGTTTTTTAGCGGACCCGATGGGACCATCTAGTGCCCTCTATGGAGTGGCAGATGTAAACTGACATGTGGCCATTTACATCCGCTGACATCTGATCCGCTAAAAACAGACAGATGGGGGATCCCAGCTGTCTGTCCGATGGGATTGGATGACAGTTGGATGTAAACGGACAGGCAGTCCGTTTACATCCGTTCGCCCATAGAGGAAAGCGGGCTGTGTTTGTGTCTGCTCTGCATAAGCGGAGGGGACACGTACCTGCTCAGTGGGGGGTCACCAGAGATATCCCCTACTGAGCAGGCAGATCGGATCCCGCCAGTGTGAAAGAACCCCTATTGTTTTCATGACAGCTTGAATGCTGCCTGAACAAAATAATTTCCACCTCACTTATATGTTTAGTAATTGAAGTCTGATTGGTTGCTATGAATTACTGCACATTGCGCTCCATTGCTCTTAGCAATGACCAGAAAAGGTAGGGGATGTTTTTTATCCTATTTGTTTTGCTTTGCTCGATGTTTGTAGCAGATTGAATAGAACAATGGACTGAATAAAGCAGCATATGTGATTTGATGCTCCTTCTGTTCTCTTGTCTTTCCACAGGTGGTAGTTAACATGAGAGTATGTGAACATTGGCCTGCATGCTGGTAAATAAACCCTTGTGTTGCATTGCTTAAGGGTAAGCCTCACCACTTCTTTCAGTAATTACTGTTTCTCATGGAATGTTTATTTCTTATTGTCTTAATTTTCCTTTTTTCTATGTTACAGTGCACATTGTTCATAACACAAATGGATTATTATAGGGTTCTTTGTTAGACATTGGGTGAATTAAAGTAATAGTAAAGTCACAAAAAAAAAATCAGCCAGCCCCTTTTGCACGGTTAGGAGATATTCATTGTAACTACAGGTAAGACTTATTGTAAGCTTACCTGTAGGTATAAGTTTAAAATGAGACTTTACTACTGTTTTAATGTGACTACATTGATCACAAATATTTGTTCTTTCTAACCTCTTAAAATCCAAACTTTTTTTTGGTTCATATAGATTTTTACATTAGTTATAAAAATGTCCTCTCCAAATATCCTTATAAAAGGGTTGCATTTATTTATATGATTGCAGCGACTGCTCACGTCAGACAAACCCATGCATAATCACAAGGAATATATCCCTCATCTGCATAAATAGAGTCTGCCTTGTTACAAACCTAAGACGTGATGGTAATTTATGATCTTTGATTACATTTGTCATTTTATGAGCTTTGTACATGTTTGTTGGACCAACTGAAAAATGCCCAAATTCAAAGCTGTCACGGTGTGTCTAGCCCCCCTGATGGTTAGTTGCTGGTGATTGCAGGATTTTCTAAAGCTGGTTGCTGGGTTACAGCGTCCTGGTAATGTGTAAAATAACAAAGTAGAAACAGAAAGCTAAATGACAGGGTGTATCATTACAAACTATAGTGGAACCAGCAAGCCATGTGAGATGAACAGTGCAGGCAGTATTACAGCACAGGTAACCTGATGCAAGCATTGTCAAATGAAGAGCACAGGCATCATGCAAAGTATTAACTGGTTTAGTGAGACTGTGAAAGCACCAGAAAATAGGAAAGTGAGTATTACATTGGTAAGAGACAAATGCCGGTTATTTCTATTTTAAGGTTGTTTTACACGTTAGTAGCTTCAAAGATATTAGAGATTCCTAAAATATTACTTTGTACTTTTAACTGAAATCCCTGAAATATTGCTGTGTACTTTAACTAAGATCCTCAAACATTACTAAGTACATCATTGCAGCTCCTAATTTACTGGTATGTCACCTGTCCAAGCAATCTTCATATTTCATTACTTATCGTCATCTTTCATTACTAGGTTATATAAAGTAATGTAAAGGCTTTTTAAATTTGGATATGTGACTAGCCCTTGAAATAATTTTAATAATATATTACAATGTAATTCATAATATAATTGCTACTTATAGTGAAAAGGTATGTAGTTTCTACCCATCTATTTCACGGCTGTTATATTGGGATCACTAGACTAGAGTATTATTATAAAAGGGGTACAGTAAGCAGCTTACAACAGCTTCTCTGCATAGCTACTGTAGGTTGGGTAGCAAAAGGAATAGTAAGAGTAATTTTTAAAGGGTCAGTCCTCACAATGTTTATATTTCAATATTGGGAGTATGTTACTTATCTGAATCCCTCTTCTTGCCTCTTGAGTACTTTAGCCATAAACTCTTCCAATGGCAATTTACAACTCTGCTTTAAAGTTTTACTTATTTTCTTGTAAATTGTGGTATTATAAACGTTCACCACCAAGTATCATGCTCAATTTGTTAATTGCTAAAAAAAAAAAAAAAAAAATGAAATTCAAAGTTTTAAATACAAGGATATGCATCCTAATATCTTGATTTTTATTATTTATTATGCATCATAAATTGTGTATTATATTGAAATATTTTTTTATACATATTATACAGTATTATATACAGTGGTGTTATATTTAACATATATATATATATATATATATATATATATATATATATACACACACATTACACAAAATTATGAAATGCATTTTACAACATGAATGTACAAGGATTTGGCTTGCTTTTAGCAATAATAATTTCCTTTGCCATACACATCACCTTTTTTAATGATAAGCTGCTGTATCAGTTTGTTGTCTACAATATATACATACCATGGCTTTGTATTCTTACTGTTTTAAAGCACCTTCCTGATGAAGTAGCCAGTGTAAGTCGCAAAACACGCTTACAGTGTTATATGTGTATCCAATAAAGAGCCTATTTTACCACACAAGTTATGTTCAATTATCTCCTCTTTTATGGGTGCCTATTTTTGGGGTTTAATTCCTTAACCACATACCTATAGCTTCTTAAACTGATAGTTTTATTAATTTTATTACATTTCTTAGAGAATAGAGACATTTTCCTTCACATCCCATCCCACAGAGGCAACAGGAAGTGAGAGGAAATCTCTCCAATGTGGGGAGAATTTACCTTTTATACAGTTGTTGCTGAAACAGGTAAACCCATTGAAAAATCTTTTCTTCACTTAATGTTGCCGTGACAATTGTAATATTTTTTTTGGATTTTCTATCACTTTCTGTCTGAGTGGCAATGGTCATAAAACAGAGAGTAGAAATATCCTCATTGGCAACACAACAAAACAGAAGTCTTGGTGTTGGCCTAAGTCTTTTCTCACTGCTATAATTAAAAATGAGAAATAATTTTTAGGTGGATGGATCTTTTTAAGAGTGGAGATACATTTTTTCCTCAAGTATGACATTTTTGCATGTGTACATTTGTCCATGAATCTATCATATAAATGTGTCTATTCATTTATCAGAAGTTTTTTTTTTTTTAGGGCTCAACTCAGATTTTATATATGCTCTTTACGCCCTTCACATGGATATTGCTGCAAGTAGCAAAGATAACCATAACTGCCAGCAGCCAACCAATCATCTTGAGTGGTCATGGGGCCACTCAGCAGAAGATGACGCTGCCACTGATGATGAACAAGAAGATCTGCCTTTTGATGGGATTCTTGAATGTTATCTAGTTCCAAGCTTAAATCGTGATCTACAAAACAATTCTGTTGTTTCTTCTGATTATCCCCAAGAATTGAACAAAAGCCTGGAAGAAGGCCTGCCTGTTAACATTAGCATAGCATCTGCTACCACAAGTGATGAAACTGTTTATTCTTTGGACAGTAACAGTGAATTTAGTTTGTCTGAGACTATAGCTAAACCAAGTGAGGCCAAAGAAGTCACTGAACACAGCAGTGATATCTTAGTCTCCATTCCTACAATAATACCAGATATTCTTCTGCGCCATTTTAATGAGGACAGTCTGCTAAATCCATATGAGTTCATTGATTATGAGACAATACCAGAAATATCAATTGCAGAGAGCAGCGATGAAACCATTATTAGCAGAAAAAGTTGTATTAAGCATAGCCAGTATGGTGTCCTTAATGATGAAGATTTGAGAATGGAAAGTTTCAAAATAGGTCAAAATGAAAACACTGGTGACCAAGAAGACATTCTTATTAATGAAGTGAATTCTGATACTGATGAAACATCGCTTAAAGAGAATGTATCTGAATTTGATCAGGGAGGCAAAGAACTGAATGAATTACCAACTAACAATATGGACAAGGAAGTCCAACATCCTAGACAAGACCAAGAAAGAAGACTTTCTTCTAGTGAAATAAAGTATGGTCAAGGACAGGTTCATTACAAGCTCCCTGATTTCTCTAAAGTACCACCAAAAGTAAAAATACCTAAGGGTGATACTGGTAATGTTAAGCCAGTTTCTTTAATAAAGAGAGCTACATCCTCTTCCAATTTATCAGGTCAATATTTTGTTATTCAAGATATACTGGATTCAATGCAACCATTTACAGAACACGGGTTGATGGAGGATAGTTCCGTATGTTCTGACCATCTACATGTACAGGTAAATATTACATTTGGTATATTGTTCATTAAAGTATTATAGAAACAACAAAAAGTGACGGCAGAAAAAAGATTGAGTAGTCCATCGAGTCTGCCTGTATTTATTTATTTTTTCTTATACATATTTTGTATTTTTTTTTTCATTAGGTTTTTTTTGGTGTCTTTGTATAAATCTATGTTTGTCCCAAGCATGTCTGAAGCCAATTACTGTTGACTGGCTCACTACTGCTGCTGGTGGTTTACTCCAGACATCAACTACTCTTTCAGTAAAATAATACTTTTTAAAATTAGTGTTGAACTTTCCTCCAGTTAGTTTGAGGTCATGTCCCCGTGTTCTTGATTTCAATTGTGTCTCCCCTTTCCCTTCTTTCTTCCAGATTATATAAGTCACTATCAATATGTTTTATCCCCCAGTTCTTTCATCATTTTTGTCTTTTAACACATTTATTATTATTATACAGGATTTATATAGAGCCAACAGTTTACGCAGCGCTTTACAATGTTTGGGGGGGGGGGGGGACAACACAATAACAGTACAGTTCAATACAAAAGGTACAGGAGGGCCCTGTTAAATCAGAACACATGTTCTGTTTTAACCTGCTGCAATTGATTAGCATGTGGTCTGAAGACATTAACCACTTGATGCCCGCGCTATAGCCGAAAGAGGGCTACAGCACAGGCCTCAATTACCGGGACCATGCCCATTTACAGCTTTTCATGAACACGCTCCCCGCACGCCTGGGAGGGCATGCATCAGGGGGAACAGTCATGGCTGTGTCCTTTGGACACAGCCAATCACAGATCGTGGTAAATGGGCAATCACAGTGGCAATTTAAGACATGATCACGTGTCCAATGAGAGATGAAATGTAAACATATGAGATCATCTCTCATTGACAGCTTTCCTTCCCTCACACAGAAACATTCTGTAAGATCGTAAGTTATCTGTTACAGTTTGTTACAGTACCCAAACAGTGCCCAGTGCCCACCAGTGTCACAGTGCCTTCAGTGTCATTAGTGCCATCGGTGTTACTGTGCCTCATTGCCATCAGTGTGACCCTGCCACAGTGTCATCGTGCCTCAGTGTCATCAGTGCAATCAGTGTCACAGTGCCACAGTGACATCAGTGCCATTAGTGTCACATTGTCATCATCATCAATGTCACAGTGCCACAGCGTCATCAGTGCCACAATGTCCATCATTGCCATAGTGTCACCTTGTCATCAGTGTCACCGTGCCTCAGTGTCACCATGCCTCAGTGCCATCAGTGTCACCGTGCCTCAGTGTCATCAGTGTTACAGTGCCCATTGTGTCATCAGAGTCACTGTGCCTCAGTGTCATCAGAGCCACAGTGTCATAGTGCCATCAGTGTCACTGTGCCATAGTGCCATCAGTGTCACATTGTCCATCAGTGCCATAGTGTCACCATGCCATCAGTGTCACCGTGCCTCAGTGTCACAGTGCCCATAGTGTCATCAGAGTGACCGTACCATCAGTGTCACCATGCCTCAGTGCCATCAGTGTCACCGTGGCTCAGTGTCACAGTGCCATGGTGTCACAGTGCCATCACACCTCAGTGTCACCATGCATCAGTGTCACAGTGCCATAGTGCTCATAGTGTCATCAGTGTCACAGTGCCCATAGTGTCATCAGAGTCATTGTGCCATCAGTGGCACATTGCTATTTGTGCCTCACAGTGCTGCATATCAGTGCTGCCAGTGCCATCTGTGTCACAGTGCCATCAGTGGCAGAATTTATTTTGAGGGGCAATTTTGGCTATGTACATGCTATGTGTTGAAATATCTTGAAAAAGGTAAACTTTGTGTAAAAAAAACGTAATAGGTAGTTGACAAGTTATATGTGTAATTTATGCTTCTAGAATGCCTGACAGTGATCCCTGCATGTTGGGCCTCTCTATGTGGACAGGCTGTGAAAATGACTCATATATGGCATCACAATATTCACGAGGAGTTGCAGAATGTGTTTTAGGGTGTATTTGCAAGTATGCCTATGCTGTGTGAGAGAAATAACCTGTTAATATGACAATTTTGGGGGAAAAAAATCATAATTTTTAAAACGATTGTGGGGGAAAAAAACAACTTAAAAAAACTCACTATGCCTCTTACTAAATAGCTTGGAATGTCTACTTTCCAAAAAGGGGTAATTTGTATTTTGTACTTTCCTGGCTTGTTAGTGTCTCAAGAATGAGATAGGCCGTCAGTGCATCAGGTGTGATCAATTTTAAATGATTAGCACCATAGCTTGTAGACTCTGTAAGTTTCACAAAGACCAAAAAAAATACACAGATTTGGGTTATTTTTACCAAAGATATGTTAGCAGTAAAAATTTTGGCCAACATTTATGAAGAAAAATTACTAGTTTGCTAAATTTTATAACAGAAACAAAGAAAAATGCATATTTTTTTTACAACATTTTCAGTCCTTTTTTATTTATAGCACAAAAATAAAAACCCAGTAGTGATTAAATACCACCAAAAGAAAGCTCTATTTGTGTGAAAAAATTATGCAAATTTCATATGAGTATAGAGTTGCATGACTGAGTAATTGCCATTCAAAGTGTGAGAGTACTGAAAGCTGAAATTTGGTCTGGGCAAGAATGGGTACAAGTGCCCAGTAGGCAAGTGGTTAAAAGAAATGGAACTATCAAATCATCTGCAGGGGGTACTGCTTTGTTGCCCACAGCTTTGACTTCAGAACAATTATAATCATTATTTGACATCTCTGTTAATTGCCTGTAGAGGAACATATTTACTAAAACACTCTGGCCATATATACATGTGTGGTCTGTTTAGTATTCTGAGCAGCTTTAGGTTGTTTTCTGGAAATCTCCAAATTTTTCTCACTGGGTGTTTTGGCTGCCTATCTAGGCAGAGCTGTATTGTGAGAGGATGAGGTTTCAGCTAAGCCCCTAGCCTTTCTGCTGCTCTTTTGCCTTCCAAATTTGCTGTACTGTCTTTCAGGTGCAGGCTCAAGGGGGTTGCCAGGCAGGCCATAGGCTGTCCTCGCTTCCTGCCCCTCTGTGCTCAGGCCTAGTGTGCAGGCCTTTTGCAACTTTCATGTGAGCTTCAGTGGCAGCTTCTTGGATCCTGTTCTGCCATTGGGGCTGACAGTGGAGGAATGTAAAAGCGGACAAAATTATTGGGGTCCGCTTTCTTGGGAATGGGGCCACCTAGCCCCTCTGCCAGTAGTTTAGGGGTTAAGAAGGTATAGGTAAGGGTGGGCGGTTCTGGTCAGGTAATTAGGCAGGCAGGTGTGGGGTATCCAATAGGTAGTTAGGGATAGTTCTGGTCCACTAGGAAGGCTATATAAGGGCTGTAGAGGGTATTGAGCATCCTCTGCAGCAGCCTAGGAAGAGTGAAAGAAAAGCTGCACTTGCCTTGAAGATGGAAGCCCTGATTCATGGCCTCGTGGAGAGAGCGGAGAGCCGATAAGGTGTAGCCTGGCTGCAGCGCTGCCTGGAGTTGCCGGTAATCGAAGAGGAATAGCGGGGGGCGGCTGTGGAAGATGACATGCGGCAACATGGTGGGCACAGTGCAGAGGAGGTCTCCCCCAGACAGTGAACGTGACGGAGTATGCCCCCGGAGCGTCAGGAAAGAGAGGGCCGTGAGTATGGTGGCAGTGCGGAGATGACCGGAGGGGAGGCGGAGCACAAACGGCGGTCTGGGCAGAAGAGGCTCCGGTCGAAATTCCCTGCAAAGAGGATGGGCAGAGCCTCACGCCCTCAAGGGGGAAGAAGAGGAAAAATGACGCCGCCTGCTTCTGTGGTGCCGGGCATCAAGCGCCAGCTTCCTTTCAGCTACTGGCTCTGCAGAGTGGCCTGGTTCCAGGTGCACTGTTTAACAGGGGTGACACAGGTCCTGTGGCTACAGACCATGGGGCAGCAGCAGCTTGGGGGACAGCAGCACCAGCGTCAGTGTTCACTACTGCACCTGTATCAGCACCAGTTCCAGCCCCAGTTACAGCTCCACTGCCAGGTCCGGTAGTGGTCACAGTACCAGCACCAGTTTCAGTACCAGCACCAGTTTCAGTACCAGCTCCAGTGCCAGCACTGGTACCAAGTCCGGTACTGGTTTCAGCAACAGCCCTGGGTCCAGCAGGGCAGGGTGAGTCTTTACTTCACAATGTGGTGCCTGATTTTATGGGTTATCTGTCTGCTATTTCTACTGCACTTTCTTCTGCGGGTATTCCTTTGTCGATAGGTTTACCTTTTTCTACTGCTGCGCCCTCCCTGGGTACCTCTGGTTCTTTTCTTGCTGCTAATGCACCTGTTTCTGAAATGTCTCCTCCTGTGTCACATAGTTTGTCACATAGCCCTGTGCATAGCTCTGATTTCCGCTCACCTAGGGAGACGACGAGGCTGTCAGTACCTGAGGTGAGTATGAAAGAAGTTATGCCATGTGAGATGTCCCCTTTAGGTTATCATTTGCCAGGGACAGTAAAAGAGAAAATTTGGGCTGGGAATTTTGTGGATATGCTATCCCTGCTTCCAGCGTCAAAGGATTTGATTTTTAAAACTGAAAAGAAAGGGGAGGACAGACAGGAAGAGGATAGGCTCAGGCCTATTGCTCGCTCATTTAACAATTGGCTGCAAGCATTTTTTGTTTTTTCTAGGTTGGTTGAAGCTCTAGCTTGGTTCAAAAGTGGCCTGAGTTGAGTGGAGGCCCTTTTCAGCATATGGATCATGTGCTGGAGGCTTATAAAAATTTTGGTGGATTGGGCTGGTATTTTTATGACTAGTCCTTTCGCCAGAAATTGGCGGTACATCCGTCATTAAGATGGGGAATGAAGGATGTGGGCCTAAGGCTGAATTTGATTGTTCCCCACAGACCAGCAATAGGTAAAAGTTCGGTCAGGCTAATCCTGTAAACACAGGGTACCGCAGGGGTTGTTGCTTTGCATTTAATGAGAGTTCCTGTCATTTTAATGCAACTTGCAAGTATAGGCATGAATGCTCAGTCTGTGTGGGACCGCATCCGATGGTAAAGTGTTTCAAGAAGACAGCGCTGCAGTCATCACAAGATATTTTTCCAAAAAGCTTGCACACCAGTGAGGCTGGAAAACATGCAGCCCTGGTTGGACCTGTACCCAAACAGGGAGCAGGCATGTTTATTAATTGACGGTTTTTCATGCGGTTTTCCCCTCCTGATTTTTGCAGGCACAGGGTGTACGGTAGTGGAGAATTTAAAATCTGTGCAACGTTTTCCGGAGGTGGTACGGGAAAAGGTGTTTAAGGAAATAATGGAAGGGCAGATGGCAGGGCCTTTTCCTCTGCCTCCTTTCCACGATTTCTGGACTTCACCGATTGGGGTGGTGCCTAAAAAAGAGCCGAACACCTTCCGGTTGATTCAGCACCTCTCTTTCCCCAAAGGGGGTTCACTGAATGACGACATTGATGAGGCTTCTTGTTCGGTGGTTTATGCTACCTTTGAGGAAGCTATTGGTGAAGGCACAGGGTCGGGGGGCTCTTTTGGCTAAGGCAGATGTCAAGTTGGCCTTCCTGCTTTTACCCATCACGCCGGCAGCGTTTAGTTCATTGGGTTTCTATTTTGATGGTGCTTATTTTTTCGACAAGTGCCTCCCCATGGGGTGTTCTTTGTCTTGCACGTATTTTGAGATGTTTTCCACTTTCATACATTGGGTCATGTGTTTTGAGTCAGGACAGAATGCGGTGGTGCATTATTTAGACGATTTTTTGTTTCTTGGCCCAGCAGATTCAGATCTCTGTTCCCGTTTGTTGCATCTGTTTACGGTAGTTGCGAGCCATTTTGGGGTTCCCCTCGCGGGTGAAAAAATCTGTCTGCCTGCAACGTAGATGGAATTTTTGGTAATTCATATGGACACTGAGGTTATGGAGTTCAGTTTGCCCATGGCCAAGGTGACAAGGATGCGAAACCTTATCGCTTTCTTTTTAAGTAGGCGGAAGGTTCTTTAAAAAGAAATGTAATCATTACTGGGACTTTTGGCATTTGCATGCAAAATCATGCCAGTTGGAAGAATTTTTTTGCAACGTTTATATCTCGCTACTTCCGGTTTAAAATCTCCGCTTGTGCACATTCGTTTGACGAAGGCTTTAAAGGACGACCTGGTGGTATGGGACGGATTTTTTGGTAGAATTTAATGGGAGGTAATTTTTTCAGTCGGACTTTTGCGCCGGATTTTTGCCTGTTCACAGATGCAGCTGGTTCCAAGGGTTTTGGTGCTATTTGGGGGTCCCATTGGAGCTGTGGTGCCTGGCCAGCAGCTTGGGTCCACAAAAAAGCTACGAAGAACATTGTGCTCCTCGAGCTTTTTCCAATAATGGTAGCTGTCTCACTGTGGATAATGGTAGCTGTCTCACTGTGGGGTAGTTTCTTCGCCAACAAGCGGACTTTGGTGGAGACCGATAATAAAGGGGTCCTCTTCACAGTTGTTTGTCTCTCGTTAAACTCGTTATTTGTGGTCAAAATTCTGTGATTTTTTTATGCCTAAAGTATAACATATGGATTAAGGCACAGTATACGTGTTGAATGTGGTGGCTGACTCTCTCTCCTGTTATCAGATGTAGCGTTTCCGAAGGTTGCTTCCGGACTACCTGTGGGAATTGATTCAACACCGGTTTATGACGTAATCAGACAATCAGTGGCACCTCATACCTGGGTAGATTATTCTACTGCTTGGAGGAGGTGGTTGTCATTTGCAGGCAGTCCCGGTTTTGTGTGGGATGCGCCATAAGAATCTGCTGTTTTATCTTTTCTGGTTTTCTTGATGAGGCAGCAATTCTCCTACAGCTACATTGCTAAGACGCTGGTGGGGGTATCCTTTTTCTTTCGCTTACAGCGGCTCCCGCATTGTTCCAGTTATTTCTCAGTAAAGCAGGCTCTAAAGGGATACAGGAGGCAGCATTTCACCCCAGACGAGAGGAGGCCCATTCGTTTGGAATTATTATGGTGGATTTGTGAGGCCACGTCGGTAATATGCTTTACCAGTTATGAGGCTTTTATGTTGGCCTATTTTGGAGCATTTCGGGTCTCGGAGTTGATTCCGGGTTCCAGGAAGTGTTCTCGGGGGATGTTGGCTGAGCAAGTTTTGGTAGAACATGGGAAGGTTTACCTTTTTTTACGTCAGTCTAAAAAGGACCAATTAGGTCGAGGGGAATGGGTTACGTTAGTGGCAAGCGGGGATAGCTCACTGTGCCCGATGTGGATGTCATCGCTTTTTAGCGGTTCGTCCGGGGGGGCTGGCCATTTTTTAGTGCATATGGATATTTCCCCCGATGAACAAGTATCAGTTTAATTATGTACTAAGGCACTGTGTGACTCATTTAGGTCTAGGCAATCTGAAGTTTTCCTCTCATTCCTTTAGGATTGGGGCGGCATCTGACGCAGCCGCTCAGGGTCTCCTGACTTCGGCCATTATGGGTTTGGGTAGATGGAAGTCCGATTGTTTTAAACGTTATGTCAGACCTAACCTCTCTTTTTGATTTATAGGTTTTCATCATTATGTGTGGATTCTGGGCCATTCATACGTATACTGTGCACGGAAACGTGCGTCTCAGTGTAGATATTTGACTAATCTGTCGTTACTGCCGGAATCTTTCACTGTATATTGGAAAGGTGTACGAGGCATGAGTTGGCATCAGCTGTATTTTCAGTTATCTCAATTGTGCCAGGTTTGGCCGCTTCCCACGGTATTGGTAGTACATTTGGGTAGGAATGATCTTGGTAACACACATACACTGGACTTGTCCTCAGTTAAAAGGGATCTGTCCTGTTTTCATTTAACCTCCCGGATACAATCATAGTGTATTCAGAGATATTGCCACGATTGAGTTGGCTGTCATCTCCTTTACACAGCGTAATGGAAAAAATGAGGAAGAGGGTGAATCGAGGAATGGCGAAATTTATGGCATCCTTAGGAGGTTTTGCATATTGGCATGTGGATCTGGGAGGTGGGTTTGTGGGTTTGTATAGACAGGATGGGGTCCACCTTTCAGATGTAGGTATCGATATCTTTAACCTGGGGTTGCAGTATAGTATAGAAATGGCCACATATGTGGGGTAGGCCGGGCTTGTTGCTCAAGTCCGGCTGGTGGGGACATATTCATTGTTCGTTCAGTGAAGTTGCCCGAGTTCCAATAACTGGGCAAAGTTTAAGTGATTTATGGTTTTATTTATTAAAGTGTTTGATATATATGGTTATGTAAATATGTTAAACCAATAAAGTGCCGCGGCCATGTCTGCCAATTTAACTGGTGTGGTTCTTTGGTTGTGTGATTGTATCTGGGTGATTAGGTGGGGGCGGGTGTGGCCTACAGTCCCAAAGGAAAAGTAGCTGCCTGAAGATACAGGAACCCAAAGCCGGGCAAAACAAACCCCAGATGTCACAGGCACAAGGTATGACAGCAGCTTATCTGAATGCAGCTCCCACCTAGCCTAGCAACTTCTTTTGGGGAAACTCAGGAAAGCCTGTCAGGGCAAGGATGGGGCAGTGCTGCCTCATAGGATGGCGGAGACTGTGCTTCACAAGAGAATAGGACCCAGTACAGTCAATGCTCAGGGGAATGCTGACATCCATCACTCCCCAGCTGTCATTTCCCATACTGATATCAATCCCTCTCATGTTCCTGCTGCCGCACATCCCTTCCTTAGCCACCTTACTCCCTATCACAGACATTCCTGCTCAGAAGTCTTATCCCCAACCTGCTCCTCCCCCCACCCACCTCAAACCCTACTGGCACTATGGTTGCCACCTCATCCATTGAAACCCAAACACATATTAATTACACAGGTTCTGTGGCTGATTGAGGTGATAATTAAACTCACTTGGTGCCTTATCTCCATTTAATTAGCCTCAGAACCTGTGTAATTCAAAGGTGTCATGGCAACTCTAACTGGCACACTTCCCTTCTTGGCCACCTCGCGACCCTGCTGATGAACATCTTCCCCGGCCAACCCACAGAGAGGCTTCCCAAGCTGCCGTACCTCCCATCCCGCATCACACACCCCATTGACTAATAGAATATCAAAGAAATCCAACAGGAAAGATAATAACGCGCCAGAATGAGAAAAGTACAGGAACTCTTTTTTTTTTTTTTTTTTTTAAAGCCAGCAGCTACAAATATTGCAGCTGCTGACTTTTAAAATAGTGACACTTACCTGTCCAGCGCCCCCGCGATGTCGGCACCCAAAGCCGATCTCTAGATCGTCTTGTCGGGTGCTGCCGCCGCCATCTTGGGTATGGGAATCAGGAAATGGAGCCTTTCAGCTTAATTTCCCGGTTCCCTACTGCGCATGCGCGAATCGCGCTGCGCAATAAGGATGGTCCCCGCTGCCTCTGGGATCTGTGTGTTTCCCAGCAGGCAGCGGGGCACTTGCGGAAAGGGGCGGGCACTTGCGGAAAGGGGCGTAATCTACGCCCCTTTCCGCAGAGAGCTATCCCGGAAGTGGGTGCAGAATACCTGTACTGTACAGGTATCTGCACCCCCCTCCCCCCTGAAAGGTGCCAATTGTGGCGCCGGAGGGGGGAGGGTTCCGATGAGCGGAGGTCCACTTTAGGGTGGACCTCCGCTTTAAGTGAACCTACACATTCAAGCTGTGTATATTCTTAAAAAGCAGAGCACTATAATGCAAGTCCTCTCTGACTTCTGTACCTAAATAGACATTTGAACAACTTTTACCCTCAAATATTGTAGAATAAGCACGGAAGTTGTTTAAGTCCCTCTATTACCAGCCAAGCTCATCGTGCTCCCCTTTTCAGAGCACTTGCTCTATGTTTACATGGTCAAGTGAATGCTATCCTTTCCAGAGAAAGCACTACTTTTCAACATGGAGGGTGCCTTCAAAAATTTTACAAACTTTGAGACTGATGGTTATCCACTCCAGGTTTAGCTCTCTGTCAATGGTAATAAATTGCATGAACAATTTCATGATACAAATTCATGTGCCCCAACTACACTGCATGATTATGTTTCCGAGGTGAATATACTTACTTTGTCTATGTCATGTAGAGGGAAAGAAGTAACCTGGGCAATAAAGAATTCCTTGTATTAAATGTGAAAACTTTTATTTGTTTTGCTTGGCTATGTTTTGTATGAGGTGAAGTACAGGGTAGCCACTCAATTCCCGTACATGAATACTTTTAGGCTTTGATGTGAGTTACATAGGCATTCCCTGAAATCACGGTAAAATTGCGGCAAAGTCGCAGAAGTGTAAAAGGGACTTTAATCGGCATTATAAATTGATTCATTGTGGGCTGTATCATTTCGTTCTGATTTGTTGATACCTCTGTACTTGAGCATTAATCCATTTTGGATATTTACCGAGATTATATGTTTGACCCTACCCACCTTTGCTTTGTACTTATGACATGGAGACCACAAATATTGTACTGTAGCTTTAATTGTATGTGTATGTTAGGTTTGAAAAGGTACAAAAATTTGTTTGTAAAAAATAAAAAAGATCACAAACCTGGAAGGCTACTGAGTCACTTCTGGGAGGGGGAGCAGAATGAGATGCTTTTCAGAGACCATTCCCTTTAAAAAAAAAACCTCCTCCCATCTGAATGAAAATTGTAACATAAAGAGTGGTAATATATAGCAGGCACCATGAATTGCTAGCTTCAATCTTTACTGCACTTCCCTGCCATCCTACCCTACCCACCTTCGGTAGGGTGACCAGACATCCCCGGTTTCCGGGGACAGTCCCCGGATTGAGGACACTGTCCCCGGACCAAGTATGTCCCCAGTTTTGTCCCTGGATTGGATTTGAACAGGGGTTGGGGCAATTTCAAAGACAGGCAGTGCTGAATTACATACCCCCGCTCCACCGCTCCTACTAGCTTAGGAAGGTGTATTTTTTCCATTATCTGTGCCCCTCTCTGATGATCATGTGCTGGTTGGAGCGGAGGGAATATTTCTTCGGTTTAGGGTGCATACCCATTTAGCTGTGCTCGCATGCTCTTCCTCCTTGGCTCAAGTCCCAGCCAGCTGCCTGCCTGCTTATCTTATTCTTGCCTTCCCTGGCTGAGTGATCTTCTTCCCCACCCAGTAGTAACCAGGGCCCGGAAAGTAAGACTTTACAAGCTGTATGGCGTGCATGCCGGCGATGGACAGAGAGTCACTGATAGCCGCCATTACTAGTAAAAAAAATATGTCCCGGATTTCATTTAAAAAATTTGGTAACTACGCAATCAACTTGTGTTCCAAACAGAAATTTTACAAATATTCTAACAAACCCCATAAGATGTTGGTAAACAAACTCAAACCTCGACCCTTCCACGAATTCCCAGATTTTCTCAGACAGCCTGATGGTACCCCCACTTACTGCCCTCTCACAATGTCAAAAGTCTTCGGTGAATTCTATCACAAACTGTACAATTGCCTGCAAAAAGACACCCAATACACCTTTACACACAAGAAATGTAATTCCTTTTTTGATTCCCTACATCTACCCAAACTCTTTCTTGACCACCTTTTGTCCTTGAACTCAACAATCTCCCCCGAGGAACTAGCTGAAGTGGTGAAAAACCTCCCTACCCAAAAAGCTCCTGGCCCTGATGGCTTGACGTACTCCTATTACAAAACCTTCCTTCCAATCCTGAGCCCACACCTGATCTCCCTATTCTCTTGCCTACTGAAAGGCATCAAACCTCATCCCCAGTTCCTTCATGCCCACATTTCCGTGATCCCAAAGCCTGGAAAAGACCCCTCCCTCCCAGATAATTATAGACCCATTGCACTGCTCAATTCAGACTACAACATTTTCACAAAGATTTTAGCTAATAGACTATCCCACTTAATACCCTGGCTCATACATAAAGACCAAGTAGGTTTTGTAACGGCCAGACATGCAGGTGATAATACAAGACGCACCATAGATCTAATCAACTTACTAAACAAAACAACATGCCCAGCTCTGATATTGAGCCTAGACGCTCAAAAAGCATTTGACAGGCTTAGCTGGCCCTTTTTGTTTGCCACACTCTCCAACTATGGCTTTGAAGGTCCCTTTATTGCTGCATTACATGCTCTATACTCCCAACCCTCCTCGAAGTTCAACTATCCTCCTACTTATCGCCTACCTAAATAATGGTACCAAACAGGGATGCCCATTATCGCCCCTACTTTTTATCCTCTGTCTGGAACCCCTAGCTGCTGCCATCCGCAACCACCCTGATATCCAGGGGGTAACTTTACGTCAAAATGAATACAAACTATCCTTATTCGCAGACAACATTTTGCTGACCTTGACCAGACCCCACAACCCTCTTCCCAATCTACATGTCCTACTTCAGCAATTCAGCTTTCTCTCGGGATATAGGATCAACACTAGCAAAGCAGAAGCCCTTGCTATACTCATCCCACCCTCAGATCTTATAATCTTACAGCAAAATTACTCTTATCATTGGCGCACAGACTACCTCAAATACCTAGGAATTAACCTAACAGCCTCATATTCAAGCCTCTAATAGGCCAATTTTCCTCCACTCTTCCGAGACATTGAACGACTCTTGCGACAATGGGACTTATATCCTATTTCTCTCTTGGGCGCATCAGTGTCTTGAAGATGTCTATCATGCCAAGACTCCTCTACTTGTTCGAAACTTTACCGATTCCTGTTCCAATGTCCCATCTTAAAGCTACCCAGAGTTAATTTCTCAATTTTATCTGGCACTACAAAGCCCATAGGATAGCTGGTTCAGTCATGCTTGCCCCTAGACCCGGGGGTGGACTGGGTGCCCCTGACCTCCTTAAGTACTACTTTGCTACCCATCTAAAACCGATCATTGTTTGGTCACACAGAATGGCATCCAGCATTTGGTCAGAAATTGAGATGAGTATTACTACCCCGGTCCACTCTTGCTCTATGGTTTGGAGAGATCTAGACACATCTATAACCCAGCTCAGAAATGTATGCCTACACCCGATGACCTTCACTCTTTCCATATGGAAGAAATGCTCTCAGTGTTTCTCCCTTTCATCCTCATGTCCACCCCTATTAAATGTACTGTTTAGTCCTGACATTCCAGATAGTTTATCATACACTCGGATGCTCCCCTGGACACAGGCCAGAATCTTTCAGCTCCGAAACATCGTACACCCAATCACTCACACACTCCTATCTTTTGAGGACATTCAACGGAAATTCCAGATTCCCAAAAGCCTATTCTACTCCTACCTCCAAATGAAACACTATTTTAGCTCCAAAACATCCACCCTTACCTTAGACAAACCTACTCCATTCGAACTTCTATGAGCCCAGGGCCCATACCAAACTCATCTTATCTCCAAATTTATAAATATCTACAAGAAACCCCTCCTCTCACTGCCACAAGCCACTCCTATATGCAAAAATGGTCTCAGATCATCAAGCAAACCATTCATATTCCCCAATGGCAGAAAATATGGGAAGTTGCTTCCAAATCTTCACGGTGTGTAGAGCAGAGGGAGATATAGAACCCCAGAGGTCCTACATAAATACGACCCTGGAGGGCCGGGACAATATTGGCTCCCTTTTTCACATCTTTTTGAAATGTCTGTCAGGGCTGGCTTAGCCCTTCCTCCTCTGGGCTGGACACTCAGCTGTCGGCTAATTGCCAGCTCTCTTCTCTCTCCACAGTTACCAGCTGTTCCCGATGATGCTTGTCTGACCTGCCTATTTAAAGCCTTCCTGCTCGCTTTTCCATTTGCCTTTGCATTGGTCACATCACAGGGAACCATCTCCTGCTGTTTGTTTCAAGACTGGCTTCCTGACATCCCACCTTGCTTCTTATCCTGCTTGCGGTTGCTCTCCTTGGAACCCTGACTTCTGGCCTGGCTGATTACCCGATCTGGTTAATGAAATTTGGACTGGCTGACTACCCGATTTGGCTACTGGACTCTGGCTATGCTTGACTACACTTTTTACACTATTTACCTTTTTATTAATAAACAAGTGTGATTTGATTGTACTTCTGTCTCAGTCTGTTTCATGGTTTCTGACAATGTCCCATTATTCAACCTTTTTGGTCCTCTATCCATGCACACTTACAAAATCCAACTCGCTTTCTACTAGGTTTGCCATTCCCTGACATCTCCAAACACACCCAGAAACTGTCTGGTTTTATCATCCTGGCAGGGAAATGAGCCATACCTCTGAGGTGGCTGTCTCAGTCTCCACCCACCCTTTCACAGGTTCTGCAAACACTGGAGCAGATTCGCAGAATGGAGCACCTCACTGCTACTATCCATGACAATCTGCCTCGGTTTTCCAGGTTTTGGGACCTGTGGGCCCACTCAAACCTTAATCCTGGGATCCCTCCAGTACCCTACAGTAGTACAATGCCCTCTTAAATAGATACGTGGCAGGTTTAACCCCCCTGACTCTGCCTACACTCCCCTTAAAGATTCCATGGTGCTCCAATCCCCCTTCCCCCCCCCTCCTTGTGGGATTCCAATGGAGTACCTCTGTCTGGTATAGGCGCTCCTGGGACCCCATTTACCCTAAACCTAATGAGTGACTACTCTTATGGTGTGGTATACTAATACACCTAGTCTGCCCACTCTTTGGGTCCCTCCCCACTCCGCCTTCCCCTTGTAGCTCTCTCTCCTCGATTTCTACAACTATTAAAATGTAAATCTGTACAACTGGTGACATTGTAACCTGAAATTTTCCGGCTTTGGCCTCTGTTTTATATCATCTGAATGATTATATTCTTTTCTTTTTTACATCTTGGACACTGACAATTATTTGATGTTGCATTTTCCTATGTATTTTTGAAATCTTTCAATAAAACATACAATTAAAAAAATAATTGGTAACCTTAACCTTGGGAGTCCCTTAAGAACGTTGTACTCCTGGTATGCAGGACACTTGACCACTCTCCTTGTTTCTCACAAGGCAGTACTAAATTCCTAAACAGAAAATCTCCAGGCCAGAGTGCCGTCAGGGCACAGTGGGAGGGGGTTATACCCAGCCTCCCAAAGCATCTACAGAATTTGCTTTAGCTTGATGGTGGATTAGCATAGCTAAGAAACATGGCAAAGACAAAAGCAGCCACCTGAAAGTTGATGTACTGTTTGCTTTTTGGTTTAATAATCTTACTCTTTTTCATTTTTCCACAAGGTTCCACAGATTTTACAAAATACTAATGATTCCAAAGACCAAATCAACTGTGTAGTGACAACAACTACTGATGTTCATCAGCGTCCTAAAATTACAGATAAACAAACTGAAGACTCACTTACTGGAATACAAGGAGGTATAAAATAATAATATTTCTTAGTTATTAGTAACATCATTTCAAGTTGTGCCGGCTTGGAAATCTGAAATATATCCTTACCATATAAAACATACTAGAAAACAGATTATGAGAACTAGGCCAGTCAGATATTATGTACTTTCCTTTGCAAATTTTTTAACAGAGCCTTCCATTCGACAATGCAACAAAAGTCTTGCTCGTTCTTCTTGTAACACATGCTGCCAATGTGTACATCAAGCAAATTAGTGCCCAACACATCAAGTTATGATTTGTCATTGCCAGATGTTAAGTTGAAGCTAAGCAAAATGCAGGGCACACACTTTTTCACGTGCTGCTTCACTCAGAAGTTTAAGAGAAGGTGGCTGCTGCTCATCGCATCATTTAAATCAAATGCTATATGTATGCCTACTATGTTTGATTTGTCTACAGGAAAACTTGATTAAATGGACTTTACTGGTACATATGAGAAGACACGTAAGAAATGACTTAAAAAGCTTGTATTTATTGTGTTATAAACAAAACATTAAAATCAAAGCATTTTAGTGTGGTTCAACCTGAATCTCTCAATCAATGTCACAATACAACATTTTCAATGTATGCACTAATCACATTACTTATAGTCATGCAAGATATGCTATGAAATAAGGTGTATATTTTACATTATTAGACAAGGTGTCTTTTTGCCTAGTCAGGTTCAACTCTCTTGCTGGATCCCAAGATGAACCAGGTGTTCCAGGTCCATGTACCAGAGTAAGCAAAATCTTGTCTACTGGGGATTCTGTGTTATCTCCTGGTGGATGAAGTACCTCAACAGGCCCGCAAGTTGATACTTCAGCACTGGACTTCCACTGCCCCCCCCCCCCCCCGAAGGAATGGATCGCTCAAATGGGAGATACCCTTCGGTTAGAAAAATACATTTTTCAGCATAGGGGTAGCTACAGCAAATTTGATAAGTTGTGGGCTCCCTGGTTGGACACACCAGGTCTTGCACCGACAGACATTTTTTTGAATTGTCTGCTAATTGGCAGGGCATGGTAGTATCTCTGGTGGGAAGGAACCCAAGGGCAATGGAATATATGTATTTGCTTTTCTATGTATCTGTTTGTTGGTTTATATTTTCACTGTTCTGTAAGGCCGCGTACACACGCGGGGACTGTTCGCCCAACTTTGTCCGCTGAACAGTGTTTCGGCGGACAGTCCGCTCGTGTGTGGGCTTTCAGCGGACAGTTTCAGCGAACAGTCCGCTGAACAAGGTTTTTCGGAATTTCCGTAAAACTGTCCGCTGAAATTTTGTTTCAGCGAACAGTCCCCTCGTGTGTAGGCTTGTTCGTCAAACTAAGTTCCGTGCATGCTCAGAAAGGATTTACACGCCGAAAGTTATAATGCAGTGTATAGGACGTCGTATTTTTCGTCCCGTCGTACGTGCCGTTCACGTCATCGCGCACGGTTTCAGCAAACTGTTCGTTCGTCGTGTGTGGCCATGTCCGTCCATGCTAATTTTGAGCGGACTGTTTGCCGAAACTGTTTGACGGACAAAGTTGGGCGAACAGTCCCCGCGTGTGTACGCGGCCTAAGGGGTTGATTGTTACACTCTGTTATTTTACAGGTAAAATGCATTGGTAATTCCAGAACAGTTTGTTTAACATGTTGCATATGTTATGGATTATGTAATGCTGGCACAATCTAATTAATAAAACTTTATTTGAGAGGATCTCAAGATGAGGTCCTAAAGAAGCTATACATGAGAAACATGTTGACTTTGTGGATCTAGCATGACTATAAGGCTACTTTCACACTGAGGCGCTTTACAGGCGTACAGCACTAAAAATAGCGCTGGCATAGCGGCTGTAAAAAGCCTCTCCTGTCTCTCCAGTGTGAAAGCCCGCAGGCTTTAGGAAATGGGGCAGTGCACTTGCAGAACGGTAAAAAAAAAGCTGCATCTTTGCAGTGCTGTAGGAGTGGTGTATACTCCTAAAGAGCCCCTGCCCATTAAAAACAATGGGGCAGCGCTGCCAAACCTCTGGTAAACCGCCGCTGCAGTGGTTCTTTGCGGGTGGTTTTAACCCTTTTTCAGCCGCTAGCAGGGGTTAAAACCACCCCACTAATGGCCGAATAGCACTGCTAAAACGACGGTAAAGTGGCGCTAGAATTTGCACAGCTTTATCACCCACATTCTGGGCAAGTTCACATTAGAATGAAGTGCGAGAAAGGGGCATTGCCCTTACAATCTGCTGTAGGTGCCAATGTAATGTTAACTGTACCCCAAACACAGATCACAAACACAGTGCGTTTGTGGGCACCAAATAGAATGGTACCGCAGTACTATGCAATTTGGTGTGGCACATTTTTTAAAGTATTGCATGCACTATGTTTTCTGAATTTTGATGTGATTTGCAGCCTATTAAAATAAATAGTCTGCAAAATTGCACAGTAGGAGGATGTGCGGAAAACAGAAGGGAAAGTAGCACGCATTCCTGTACAATTCTGGTGTGAACTGGCACTAACAAAAATTAGTTTGTTTGAAAAAAAATTCCATCCTGTCCCTTTTACATTTTTTAAACAAATGCAAGGAGATGGAGTCAAAATTGCTCTGCAAACCCAGTTGAAAAATCCAAATATTTTAAATAAAATTGTCATAGCTCTTTTCTATTTTCAGTTCAATCTTCCAATGAGCTGTATTTAAGATATCAATTTATTGCCCAATATTGATTTTACGTTGAATCAAATTTTTGTAATCAAACTCATAAATTGCTTCTGACAATTCCAGATGATAATATATACAGTTTCTTGTGAATGGAAAGTTGAAATTGCCACATGTATAGCTAGCTTGAGACTCCTGAGGTTAACGGCAGAGAATCAGTTATAGAAACACAATGGGGGTTATTTACGAAAGGCAAATCCACTTTGCACTGCAAGTACACTTGAAAGGGCACTTGGAAGTGCAGTCACTCTAAATCTAATGCCGTGTACACACGGTCGGACTTTCCGGCAGAAAAAGTCAGGCGGAATCATCTCATCGGATATTCCAATCATGTGTGGGCTTCAGCTGACTTTTTTTTCACAAATTCTGACGGACCTAGACATAGAACATGTGTTAAATCATGTATTGCCACATGTGATCGGGAGCAGAGATCAGTGATGTGTCACATGTAGCCATGCCCCCACAGTTAGAAACACTCCCCAGGACGCACTTAACCCTTACACTGCCCCCTAGTGGTTAACCCCTTCACTGCCAGTGTAATTTACACAGGAATCTGTGCATTTGTATAGTACTGATTGCTGTATAAATGACAATGGTCCCAAAAATGTGTCAAAAATGTCCGATGTGTCCATAATGTCACAATCACAATAAAAATCGCTGATCGCCGCCATTACTAGTAATAAAAAAAAAAAGCCATACAACTATCCCCTATTTTGTAAATGCTATAACTTTTGCGCAAACCAATCAATAAACTATTATTGCGATTTTTTTTTTTAACCAAAAATATGTAGAAGAATAAGTATCAGCCTAAACGGAGGAAAAAAATGTTTTTTTTATATATTTTTGGGGGATATTTATTATAGCAAAATGTAAAAAAATTATGTGTTTTTTTTCAAAATTGTCGCTCTTTTTTTGTTTATAGCGCAAAAAATAAAACCCGCAGGGGTGATCAAATACCACCAAAAGAAAGCTCTATTTGTGGGAAAAATGGACGTCAATTTTGTTTGGGAGCATCGTCGCACGACCGTGCAATTGTCAGTTAAAGCGATGCAGTGCCGATTCGCAAAAAAGTGCTCTGGTCAGGAAGGGGATAAATTCTTCTGAGGGTTAAAGTGGTTAATTTGGCTAATTTAGGTTAAAAATATCACATTTGTATGTATCCATAGTGGTTGTGATTGTAATAATCTATGTTGCTTTAACTTAAAAGAAAAGTTTTTTTTTTTTTTGGCTAATCATACTTACCTAGGGGGATGCAGCATCAGACCGATGCTGCAGCTGAACCCTGCTGTCTCTGCACTGAGAACTGAGCCACCAAACATCGCCAATGGCTCGGTTCTCACTCCTCCCTGAGCAGGGCAATGTTGACTGTCAGTCAACATCGCTCCTGCTCGGCTTTTCCACGCACATTGGACCGCTGATCTGTGGAGGGCCTGGGGAGCGGCTGTCTCATTGGCTCGCTGAGACTATCATCAGTCAAGGCAGCTGGCAGATCCAGACTTGGGAAGTCATGATAACAGTGACGTCAGCAGAGAGCGGCCTTCAGACCGCTCTCCGCTGAAAACGGGTCATAGGAGTGCAAAACAAATTGCACTCCTGTGAGCCTAAAAAGCTCAGGCTGGACTTCTCCGTTAACTTAATTATAATGTCTTTTGTTCTTTGAATTGTGTTTGTCAGAGAAGAACATATACAGAAATCAAATAATTCAGCCTATGTATTTTTTTATTTACAGAAGATGGTCTTCAGACATGTAAACCATCAGCATCCACCGTTGATAGACAATCACAAAACACTGAAGATGTGCAGCTTCTAACAGAAGGAGAGAGGATGTCCAGAATGCTAATGGAACAAGTCCAGCAGCTGAAAAATAAAGTAATCCCAATTTTTTTTTCTATCTGTTGTTCCATGAAAACGAATGAACATACGGAGCACTTAGGTCCTCTACACTATTTGTGTTACAGTCAGGTCTGAAATTTGTTGTAAAATATATTAGTAATTCTAGCAGTCTCCCCATAGGAGTCATAGCATTAAAAGTGGTTGTAAACTCTCTATCCTAACTTCAAATAATTTTAATCCTTATTACCATAACTACTGATTGCTCCTGTCTAATTTTCCTTACTTTTTTCTTCTCCTGGTATTCCGTCCCGCAATGTTTCATGACGTCACTGGTGCATGCGCTTCCCGTCTCTCAAGTCACGGCACGCTCTGTGTGCCGTTCCCACTGTAACATAATGCTGTAGCTGAGAGTTCCGCTCTCTGCGGCATAACTGAGAAGACACGTGAGACTTGCCAGTGTGGGATGTCACACGAGCAGTAAACCAGGGCATCCCATAGACTTGTAAGCATACGATCGCGCATGCTCAAAATTTTGACAAGGGAGCCCAAGGAAGGGCGGAAATGACGTCCGCAGGGTACTCACTAAACAATACCTAAGATGGCCCTGCCAATTCCTGGAAGTAGCAATAATTAAAAAAGATAAAAAAAAACAGTAAGTAACAAGTATTTTTATATCCTTTACCTGGGCAATGACCGTAAATACTGTTCCATGTTACATAGAATGAAAAAAGCAGTTTAAAATGCAGAGTTTACTTCCTTTTTAAGGTCTTGGTCCTGCAGCCAGGCACACAATCACTCATTTGGCTCAATGAACAGTCTAGGGGTATGCTTTTCTGATGCTTTATTGTAGAACTTGAACTAAGAAAGGTTCAGGGTAACTGTGGGATCTTCCAGTAACCCCTAGTAGCAATTTGATGACACTAAACTTTCCTCTCTAAAGATATGAGCAAAGTCCTTGCATAAGTAAATGGTAAACTGAGCTTCTTAGTAGTAACTTAAGAATGTTAAACTCTCTCTTAGGCCTCTGAGCAGAGTTCTTGCACAAGAAGTTAATGGACCGAGCTCTTCAGGACATCGGACATAATGTCCCCTTTGAACAAAACTGACTCTAGCAGAAGAGGGATGGCATTAGCGCATAGTCTTAAGGATCTCTCACACCAGCCTTTACTCACTAGCATACTTGGATAATTGGTTGCATCCTTCGAATATCTTCCAGACACTTTTTCTAGTGATACCAGACTAGATCCCAGACAAAAAGTCCCTCAGTCAGCTTCAGCAGACTTTCAGTAGAATAGGCCCTCAGCTGTCCTAGCTGAGATTTTGATGAATTTTGAACGCACGGCAGGCTTGCTTAGGGGCAAACAGCTCCCCCAGGCTGTGATCTCCTCCTCAGGGACAAGACTCTTTTGCTTCAAGTCTCATGGTATTTATACACACTCCTAGACACCATATGGTGTCTAAGGTATTGGCCAGGGCCTCATAAATAATCAGCTGCTGATTGGACTCTCTCAGCACACTATCTCCCAGAACATTTCCATACACATGGGGAAGCAGTAAGCCCTGCAGTCAGAAAAACACAGAACAGACCCGAATAATCACATGCAGCTACACTGATTACAGTGAGCCCAGAACAACATTTACCTAAACTAGCACCTATCTAGGAGGGTGCTACATAATTATTGCTATGTTTAAAGAAAACACATTAGTCTTAAAAAGGTTTTTAAAGTTAAAATGCAAACCTCTGCTTAACAGCAGGCACCAAAGGTTGCCTGCCATTGCCTGACAACCATTGCACTATGCCAATCTGCCTCTATGTGCTAGACGTCTGTGATCTTGGAAACCCAGCTAGGCTGCACCTACCTACCATCTAACTATCCAAAGATAGTGCCTCAGAAGGAAATAAAAATATTATCATTATATAGTTGGGTAGATAGGACTTAGCTTGGGCGGTGTAGCACTTACCTCTGTAAATTGAGATTTTATATTTATAGTAGTAATAGAGCCTTGTGGTACCTGCTCTTGGTCAGGGCATTTTTTATTATTTTATTATTAAAGCAAAGTCACTAACTGGAAACACACTGTTTCTGGTTTCTGCGCATCCCCCTAACCTCTCTACTACTATTTTCCCTTCTACCTCTAAGGCTACATCCTGCTCTTGGTGCAGCAACTCTGCCCTCTCTTTCGGGTGAAGGCTGCAGGAACAGTCAGACAGATCATGGGATGTCCCATCTATTTTATTCCCGAGGCTTAGCATGCTCCTGCAGCATTTGTGTGCTCCCATGGCAGGAAGACTAGCTTAAAGGCAGGGAGGCTTGGAAACAGTGGACAGCAGAAGAGCCAGCACAGCTTATTGTCCCTGTTCTGACACTGCAGCAGGCCGATGGGGGGGGGGGGGGGGGGTGGGGGGAGAAGAAGGAGGAGGGACAGCGGGTGCCTGAAGATATTGTAATCCAGTGACAGAGTATGTCCTAAATGTCATAGGGACAAGGTCTGCCAGCAGATCACCTGACTGTGGCCTCCAGGAAGAGCAGGGGTAGTGCTGCCTCATGGCATGGTAGAGAATATTCTGCGAAAGAGAATAGGACCTACAAATAGGGTACAGGGGAGTGCTGACATTCATCACTCCCCAGCTGACATCCATCCTCTCCTGCCCCCCAATTCCCTCGTGCTACATATTTCGCCTTACTCCTCATCACAGGCACATTCTTCCTTAGATTTGCCCCTCTCCTGTAGACACACATTCTTCTTTCGGGCACCTCACAGACATGAGATATATATATGTAGCGGCCACAACCCTTTCTGGGCGCCCTTGACTTATTGAGCTTACCAGTTACCTTCTCTTGGCCTGCTCTTCCACATCTAGGGGGTTCCCAGGGTAGATACCCAACGACTTGAACACTGACACGGATAAAGTCCTTTAACAAAGGTTTTATTTTGCATGAATAACATCCAATAACACAGTCTCTTGTGGGAACAGAGGGCACGGGTGAAGAACTCAGGCACCTTGAACTGCAGGTCTAGCAAAGTCTCTAATTCCACCCAGAGAGTAGCCACTCGCAGCTGGGTACTTCAAGGCTGAACAGATCTCTAGCCAGAGATCATGGCAGTCAGCACATTGACTCAAACTTGAATCAATCCTATGAACGTGTACAATTTGTAACTAAAGGTGAACAGGAACCTTTTCCTCAGTACCTGGAACGTTTCCTGTCTCCTCAATGGTACTGGAAAAGCGTGAATTCGTCAATGTCCTTCCCAACTCAGTAACCAGGCACTTCCCAGGATGCCACTTGCCAGCCCTCCTCCAAAGAGTCCTCCCCTGTTCACTTTCATGAGCTGTGGTGCCTCTCCAAGCCGAGAGCACACCCGGACACCTTGAATCCTCCCTCAGTTACTGCGCCTCAGACCAGCCGGGTCCGAGACTTGGGAACAGACCAGGCAGGTCTATCGGGGGCCTCTAACTGGAACATGTTGCGGGATGTCGAACACCCCCTGATCGGGACCCCTCGCGGGGCTACCCCGGTCCTGGAACCAGAACAGACCACACGGGTCTCACAAACTCCTCTCCCCGAACACGTGACCCACACCTCTTAAGTACCCCTTCCCAGACTCCTCAGCGGGCCCCGACACTCCCACTGATTGTATCCGAGAAGGCTGATACCTAAACATCCAACAAGGCCTGGTTCTGGCCTGTCATGTGCACCTCACCGTTCACATGACCAGGCAGAACTTCCAAACACAGCCTGGCCAGACTAATGTTAAGGCCAACCTATGCAATTAACCCTCAGAACCTCTACTGTTCTGAGACAAAAACTAAATTTACATGCGTATAACATTTTGTCCAAAATGTCATCCGCTACACACTACACATATATATTATACACACACACATATACAGTTCCTTTAAACATGTAAAGGAATATATTGTCTAGCTGTCTTTGGCTTAGAATACTTAAGTCACTTACCTGGAAAAAATATAAAGCAGTAAACTCCTGATCTACAAAAAAAGTTGTTGTGATCTTAAAGTGCCAAGGCCAAAGCATTAACATGATAGCAGGCAGCTACCATTTTCAGAAGGGAAGATCAGAAGTGCCCACCTACAAATTTCTATGAGAACGGGTTTAAAGACTTGGCTATAATATTTGCCCCTGTATCAAAACATGCAGGAATATAAATGCATGTGCTTACATATATAAACAAACTTGCAGAAGTTGAAATTGAGAGAGTTGTTCCAGTTTTTCCAGTATTATACCTACTATACCTACTAAATATTTATAGGTTGGGCTGTTCAATGGTCACACCTGCATGTTCCACTTAATCAGCTTCTCAGGCAGTTCTATTATTAGGAGGCATGGCGTGTGTTTCGTGCATGAATGCAAAGCTGTTTGACTAGGTTTACAAAGCACCATAAAATTTAATAAACACATTCTTTGATTACAACTTGTTTTATTCTAAAAGTAAGGTGTTTGCTTCGTTTCAGATATTTGTAGTCAATGTTAGTGTTTAAAAGTCCTAATTTCTCTCCAGGTTGAACGTTTTTCTGATTGTATTTTTGCGAAGTCATTATCCACAAAGGAAGAATTACTGGTAACATGTAGACTGTTTTTTTGTTCATTTGGCTTGCTGTGCTATTATAATCTTTTGATTTTCTGCGCAACATGCATGACTTACATGAATTAATTTTAGTTGTATCTGGGTACATTTATAAATGTTTTCCCCAACATATTTACAGTATTAATAAGGAACATGTGTTTCCCCTTCAGTTACCTAATCTTGCGGTCATTGCCCATTAGGATTTCCCACTGTTCACTTGGAATATTAAAATTAATTTTACAATAAGATGACAAGATAAGCAACTTGATAACGAAAAAATTTCCTGCATGCACCATAATATCTGTGAGGGGGAGCTCATCTAAATTAAAATGTACATTTTCACTTTAAAACTTATCATTAAATCTTGCTTATGTGATATCCATTCAGTCAGAAGAACTTGTCAGTTGTATTTTGGGGTAAATATTTGAGAAAGCAAAGTATGCAAAAAACTATAATTAAAATGTTTCCATTACTCTTCCTGGTAAAAACCTAGAAAAAAAAAACATAAAGGTGAAGCCCCACTTGTTCGCACTCCCCCCCCCCCCTCTCCACTGCCACATTTGCCACTTTTTGGTGGGGAGTGAGTACCTGGTTTTGACCAGTACTCGCTCCCACTTCTGGGTAATTTTGCCACACGGCAATCTACAACATCCGGCCCCTCCTCTTTCCCCCCTCCACTGCCTTCTGGCACCTGTGTGTGTTCCAGAAGATGGCAAGGCCATTCAGAAGGCACAGCATGACTCGCTTATGAGAAGTAGGAAACTGGCTGTGAAGCCTGAAGCCTTCCGTTATGCCCCTTTGACACAGGGTCTCTCAGGGTGTTGCTAGCAATGCTGCCAGTATCCACTCAGCAACTTACACATAGGCTGGATGCACTTTTTAACCAGGGAAGGGTTTATTACTCACCAGTGATGGCTGGTGCTCAAAATTTATGTAAAAAAAATGTCATCAATTGCAGCCACTGTGCCCTCAAACGCTGCCACTGTGCCCTCAAACGCTGCCACTGTCCCATCAGTTGCTGCCACTGTGCCCATTAAATGCTGCCACTGTGCCATCAAATGCTGCCACTGTGCCCAAACGCAGCCACTGTGCCCATCAAATGCTGTCAGTGTGCCCATTAAATGCTCCCAGTGTGCCCTTGAATGCCCCCAGTGTGACCCCTGCCCACTCACCGCCTGCCCGGCACTTATTATCAGGGAAGTAATTTGTATCAAACTCACCATCTCCCTGCGCAAAGACGCACACATTTGCCATGGATCGGCGCTCCGGCGCACGCACATTCGCAGCCCTACTGAGAGGCGTGCGTGAGTGCGCTCAAGCACACGCATAACTTGAAATCCCTGACCAGCCTATAAAAGGATCCTTAGCACACAGACAAGTTGCTGGTTTGTCTCAGCTCACCTGTGTTTCCCTGCTTCCTGTTCCTGTTTGCCACTTCCTGTTTTGACCCGGATTGCCTGAAGACTATGCTGATTCTCTCCTGACCTGACCCCTGGCTTGTTTAAACGGACTTCCTGCTCTTAGCCTTGCTGCACACTGGACTGATACTTGTATTTGACCCTCGGCCTGCCTCTGGATTATTCTCTGTCTGCTGCACTTAGCCTTGCTGGCTCCAGGACTGATCACCTGTGTTTGACCCTCGGCCTGCCTTTGGATTATTCTCTGTCTGCTGCACTTAGCCTTGCTGGCTCCAGGACTGATCACCTGTGTTTGACCCTCGGCCTGCCTCTGGATTATCCTCTGCACTCAGCCTTGCTGGCTCCAGGACTGATTACTGGTGTTTGACCCTCGGCCTGTTTCTTCACTTTCTTTACTTGTTTTACAGACCTGCTGGCTGCTTACCTTCTGGTCCGTTCCATCCTGCACAAGCCTTCTTCCAGACCTTCACACAAGTCAGGTATCCCGCTGGAGGCTTGTGCCTCTTGGTGCAACCCATTCCCTGTATCACCTCCAGGGGTTGTGTGCGCAACAGTCACCGCTCTTTGCATCTTGGCCTTGGTGAGTACCTCTTTGCTGATAGTACAAACCAGCCATGTCAGAGGCCAACAGAGCGGGTTCACCTTTGGAGATGTTGTGCCAGCAAGTTACAGCCCTTGCAGACGCTGTGCAGAAATTGCAAGAAGGGTACACCCAAATCGACAACCGTCTTCAGCAATTAGCAGGAACACCTGCACCAGTTAACGCAGCACCAGCGCCCCCTGGCGGGGCCTCCCTACCACAGGCCCATTCACCGCCTGCCCTGGTGATGGCGACTCCTGAACCAAGGGTACCCATGCCTGAGTGATTTTCGGGCGACCGAAAAAAATTCAGGGCATTTAAAAATGCCTGCTCCTTATATCTGGCCCTGCAACCAAGGACTTTTTCTTCTGAAATAGTGAAAGTTGGATTTATCATCTCCTTACTATCCGAAGTACCCCAGGCATGGGCACATAGTCTTATGGAACAAAGAAGTCCTCTCCTGAACTCGGTGGAAACCTTCTTTAACTCCATGGGTCAGTTATATGATGACCCACAACGTACTGCTACAGCTGAAGCCACTCTGCACACCTTAACACAAGGAAAGAGACCAGTGGAGGACTATACCGTCGAGTTCCGTAAGTGGTCAGCTGACACCGGCTGGAATGAGGCCGCCCTCAGGTACCAATACCAACATAAGTGGAGACCCCCGCCTCTTTGGAGGACCTGATTCAATTAGCCACCAAGCTGGACAGGCGCATGCGGGAGCGTCGCTCTGAGCGCCTTCAGACCCCTCGGCCCAGCTGGATGCTCCCAAAGTCGACCACTCCTTACCCTCCAATTCCGGGCCCTGCCGGCCCCTTGGCCGCGGAAGGGGAACCCATGCAGCTAGGACTTGTTCGCCCTCGTCTCACCCCAGATGAAAGGCAATGAAGACGACAGGCCAACCTATGTCTGTACTGCGGAGGGGTTGGCCATTACCTTCGCAACTGCCCAGTGAGACCTTGTAAGCCACCTCTGCAATTTGTTATGAACTATAAAGCCACAAACCTCACCCAGTCTTATGTTACTCTTTCTGTTTCTCTGCAGCTGGCGGAAGAGAGGATTCAACTACCGGCCGTAATTGACTCCGGAGCATGCAGTTGTTTCCTGGACATCTCTGTGGCTCAAACTTTACATCCCTCTTTAAGACAAAAAACAAAATCTTCTTGTCCACTTGGCTGATGGGTCTTTACCTCGCTCTGGACCAGTTACACAAGAGACCCAGCCGATTCTCACCATCACGGACTCGGGCCACCAGGAGTTCTTACGCTTTGATTTGATTTCTTCTCCCATGTTCCCTATTATTTTAGGACTCCCTTGGTTTCAGGCCCATGACCCCCAAGTTAACTGGGGCAGAAAGAAGGTCTCTTTTACATCCTCTTATGCCGCGTACACACGAGCGGACTTTTCAACATCCAAAGTCCGACGGACTGAGTCCGTCAGACTATTCGATCGTGTGTGGGCTGCAACGGACTTTAGCTTCGCAAAAGTCTGACGGACTTTAGAAATGAAGCATGCTTCAAATTTTCCCGACGGAACTCCGCCGGACCCGGTCCCCTTCGAAAAATCCGCTCGTGTGTATGCTACTCCGACGGACTAAAACCGACGCTAGGGCAGCTATTGGCTACTGGCTATGAACTTCCTTATTCGGAACCAGTCGTACGTCATCACGTTCGACTCCGTCGGAGTTTGGTGTGATGGTGTGTGTCCAAGTCCGTTCGGTCGAAAAGTCCGCCAGAACTCCGTCGGAACTCCGGCGGAACTCCTTTGGAAGTCTGCCGGACATAAGTCCTCTCGTGTGTACGCGGCATTACTGTTCTCAACACTGTTTTCCTCCAGTTCCAGCTACTTGTATGGCAGTCGTTCCTGCATCCAACAGTCTTCAGCATGTCCCTCCAGTATATCTCGAGTTTAAGGATGTTTTTGATAAGAAGAAGGCCAATTGTCTACCACCTCATCGGTCTTACGACTGCCCCATCAAATTGTTACCGTTCGGGCGCATTTTCCCTCTATCCGAGACTGAACTAAAGGCTCTCAAAGCCTACATCGATGAGAACCTGGAAAAAGGCTTCATTCGGCCCTCTTCATCTCCAGCCGGGGCGGGTATTTTCTTCGTTGAGAAAAAAGATGGCTCCCTCAGACCCTGTATCGATTATAGGGAACTCAATAAAATAACTGTCAAAAACCGATACCCACTCCCGCTCATCCCAGAACTATTTCATCGCTTTCGGACTGCCAAGATCTTCTCCAAACTTGACCTACGAGGCGCTTATAACCTTGTCCGGATTCGTACCAATGACGAATGGAAAACAGCCTTCAGGTCCAGGTTTGGGCATTTTGAGTATTTAGTGATGCCCTTTGGTCTGTGCAACACCCCGGCCACCTTTCAACACCTGGTGAATGACATTTTCAGAGACTACCTTGATGACTTTGTAGTCGTATATTTAGACGACATTCTCATTTTTTCTGCCACCATCGAACTACACCGAGACCATGTAAGAAAGGTCCTTACCATTCTTAGGAAACATAAACTATACCTTAAGGCAGAAAAATGCGAATTCGAGAAGACCATTGTCCAATTTCTTGGATTCATCATTTCCACTCAGGGGATCGCCATGGACCCCCAAAAGGTCAAGGCGATTCTTGATTGGCCCGCTCCAGGGGACAAAAAAGTTGTGCAAAGATTCATAGGCTTTGCTAACTTCTATCGAAGATTCATTGCCGGCTTCTCATCCATTGTTTCTCCGATTACGCAGCTGACCCGTCAACATGGACGCTTCCAGTGGTCCCAGGAAGCTCAGGAAGTCTTCATTAAACTGAAATCTTTGTTCACTTCAGCACCCATTCTACAGCATCCAGACCCACTTTTGCCATTTGTGTTGGAAGTTGACGCTTCTGAAACCGCCACTGGAGCCATTCTTTCACAAAGACGGGGCCCCAAGGCCCTTTTGCATCCAGTAGCCTTTGCCTCCCGAAAGCTAAATCCTCCGGAAAATAATTATAATGTCGGTGACCGAGAGCTATTGGCCATTAAGTTTGCCTTAGAAGAATGGAGGTATCTCTTAGAGGGTGCAACTCATCCTATTACAATTTTTACGTACCACAAGAACCTGGAATACCTCAGAACAGCCAAGCGCTTAAGACCACGACAAGCCCGTTGGGCACTTTTTTTTTCTAGGTTCAACTTCCACATTTCCTACTGTCTCGGGTCCAAAAATTGCAAAGCGGATGCACTCTCCCAGATGTTCCCTGAATCCCCCCAGTTTACTGAGCCCAGCACCATTCTGTCACCACAAAATTTTCTCCTGCTTACACAATCCAACCTGGTAACCGCCATTAAAACAGCCTCAAGCCACTGTACCGATCCCGTAGTGTTTTCCTTGAAGAAACGCAATGATCTACTTTGGGCACATGATAAGATCTTTGTCCCTCAGGAAGTAAGGCCAGCAATCTTAAAGACTTTTCATGACCACAAGTTGGCCGGCCACTTCGGAATACGGAAGACGTCAGAATTGATTTCCTGTTCCTTCTGGTGGCTTGGTTGGAGGCGGGACTGTCAGAAATTTGTCTCCTCATGCATTCCGTGCCAACACAACAAAGAATTTAAAGCCAAACCTTGGGGATTACTGAGACCCCTACCTATCCCTGAACGGCCATGGGCAGACATTTCTATGGACTTTATTGTGGACCTGCCACCCTCAGAAGGGTTTACTACCATCCTGGTCGTGGTTGACCGTCTTTCAAAAATGGCCCACTTCTTGCCCATGATTGGTACTCCCTCTGCCTTGGACACTGCCAATACTTTTATTAAGGAAATAGTCAGACTCCATGGAGTACCTAACAGTATCGTCTCAGTTAGGGGCCCTCAGTTTACTTCTAAATTCTGGAAAGAACTCTGTAAGGCCTTGGAAATCAAGGTCTGTCTCTCATCCGCATACCATCCTCAGAGCAACGGTCAGACAGAAAGGACAAATCAATCTCTAGAACAATATCTCCGCTGTTTCTGTTCCGGCTACCCAGGATGACTGGTCTTCCCTTCTGTCTTATACAGAATTTGCATACACCAATTCTGTACACACGGCTACTAACCAAACACCGTTTTGGTCGAATTTTGGATTCCATCCCTCCTTCCTCCCCAACTCCATCCCTGAAACGTCAGTCCCTGCTGTTCAGGATCGGATAGTTTCTATCCAATCAAATTTTCAGAAGATTCGAGAAACCCTGCAAAGAGCTCAAGACTACAGGAAGTACTACGACAAAGGGAGAAAGGAGAATCCAGCTTTTGGAATTGGCGAGAAGGTCTGGCTAGCCTCTACCCATCTCAAACTACCCTGCCCTTCATGTAAGTTAGGTCCTAGGTTCATAGGCCCATTCACAATCAAGAGAATGGTGAATCCTGTGGCCTTCGAGTTAGACTTACCCAGATCATACAGAATACATCTGTTTTTTCATGTATCTCTCTTAAAACCAGTGGTTCCTAGTCCATTTCCCGGAAGAGAGGAGCCTCCCCCGCCTCCAGTTGTAATAGATGGGGAGGACGAATTTGAAGTGGAAGCCATACTTAGCTGCAGAAAGTCAGACAAATTCAGGCAGACAAATTCAGTACCTAGTAAAATGGAAAGGGTACCCATCAGAAGACAACTCCTGGGAACCTTCTGGTAATCTTCATGCTCCAAGGTTGATTAGAGCTTTTCATCAGGAACATCCGGAGTTGATGGCCAGCTTGGGCGTCCGGAGGCCGCCCCTTGGGGGGAGGCACTATCAGGGAAGTAATTTGTATCAAACTCACCATCTCTCTGCGCAAAGATGCACACAAATTTGCCATGGATCGGCGCTCCGGCGCGCGCACATTCGCAGCCCTACTGAGAGGCGTGCGCGAGTGCGCTCAAGCACACGCATAACGTGAATTCCCTGACCAGCCTATAAAAGGATCCTTAGCACACAGACAAGTTGCTGGTTTGTCTCAGCTCACCTGTGTTTCCCTGCTTCCTGTTCCTGTTTGCCACTTCCTGTTTTGACCCGGATTGCCTGAAGACTATCCTGTTTCTCTCCTGACCTGACTCCTGGCTTGTTTAAACGGACTTCCTGCTCTTAGCCTTCCTGCGCACTGGACTGATACTTGTATTTGACCCTCGGCCTGCCTCTGGATTATTCTCTGTCTGCTGCACTTAGCCTTGCTGGCTCCAGGACTGATCACCTGTGTTTGACCCTCGGCCTGCCTCTGGATTATTCTCTGTCTGCTGCACTTAGCCTTGCTGGCTCCAGGACTGATCACCTGTGTATGACCCTCGGCCTGCCTCTGGATTATCCTCTGCACTCAGCCTTGCTGGCTCCAGGACTGATTACTGGTGTTTGACCCTCGGCCTGTTTCTGCACTTTCTTTACTTGTTTTACAGACCTGCTGGCTGCTTACCTTCTGGTCCGGTCCATCCTGCACAAGCCTTCTTCCAGACCTTCACACAAGTCAGGTATCCCGCTGGAGGCTTGTGCCTCTTGGTGCAACCCATTCCCTGTATCACCTCCAGGGGTGGTGTGCGCTGAGTCGCAACAGCCACCACTCTCTGCATCTTGGCCTCGGTGAGTACCTCTTTGCTGATACTTATCTTGTCTTGGTGGGGCAGTGGGTGACGGCGATGATCGGGGTCCTTCGTGTGTCTCCCGTCATCCTCATCTCCTGTCCCCTCATCCTGATAGGCATCCAATAGTGGCGCCTGTCATTTCAGCCAATCAGGTGACAGGTAACAGACCTGAGCACCTGATTTGCGGAGAGGCGGTTTAAAGTTAGCAAAGCAAATATTCATTCGCTTTTCTAACACAGCTGAGTGACCACAGCTGAGGTCACTATTTTTGATGCCTATTAGACCTCTTTCAAACGGCTGATCTGTTCAGGTCCGCCTGTCAGTTTTTCAGGCGGACCTGAACGGATGCTCCATAGAGGTCTATGGAGCATCGGATGTCAGCGGTAACATGTCCGCTGGCATCCGACCGGCTCCGATCCGAAAAAGTGTGACGGAGGAAAAACCTACTTTTCCATCCGTCATCAGATCGGGTGACGACGGACTCTGCGGTCCGTGGTCACCCGATCTCCCATAGGGGAGAGCGGCGCTCTGACAGGTAGTGTCCCTGTGCAGTGTGCAGAGACTGACCTGTCATCTTCCTGCTCAGCGGGGATCGACGGAACGATCCCTGCTGAGCAAGCAGATATCCACGGGGCTGATCATCACTGATCCGCCCCGTGTGAAAAAGGCCCCTATGACTCTAATCGGGTGCTTCAAAAACACCCCTGCCGCTGTAATTCAGGCGCCCTGTGCCCGAAAAGGGACCGGGCGCCTGAATAGGGGGTGGTAGCTGCGGCCATAGATAGATTCATGCAATGTATGAATCTATCTATTGGCTATAGAGGGGGTGGCAGGAGAGAGGGGGCCGCGCCCGTGCGCTCTTAATGCACGGGCCGCCACTGTTACTCACTCAGAAAGCGATGTGCATGCTTACATGGAGGATTCGTAATACAACAGGTCTCCCTCTAAGTATCATGCGACTGCTTCCAGTCCCACACACACTCGTGACTGACTTCCTGGTACAGCCCCTCCCCCAGCATGCATCATGAGAAAGGGGTTAAGGGTCACAGTGATTCTGCACAAACATTACACCTTCACTGATGGTTCTCCTTACTTGCAACACCTGCACCTGCACCCGAAGCTGATGAATGAATCGTCTTGGGGTGCAGACATCGGGGGGATCCCTGGACAGGCAAGTGCCCTTATATTAAAATTCAGCAGCTACAGTATTTATAGCTGTTGACGTTTAATTTTTTTTTACAGACGGAGCTCCGCTTTAAGTGTGGAGCCCTTATATTTCCAAAACAATAAAAATACTGTTGGAATTAAAGGCTTCCTTTTCAGACATATACATCAGACATGTCCACTGCAGTGTGTTAATGTGTATTGCTTTACACATTAACATGCTTTGCGTTATAGCAGCCCATTTCTTTGAATAGATAAAGATGCATGCAGCATTTTTGGCAGTCGGTTTCAGAGCATTTGCTGTGCTGCATTAGATTGTATGGCATATCACACCAACACGTAGGCCCCTTTCACATGGGGCAGATTCTGTTTTTATCAGCAGGGGATCTGTCCGCTTAACCCCTGCTGATCATAGCAGAACAGGTGGATCACAGCACAGCAGTGAATCAATATAATATGCAAAAAGATTGAAAAGTGCAGCGCTAAACAATGAACAATTTTAGAACTGAACCAAAATCAATATAGTGTGAATAATAATTGGAGTGCTAGTGACATATATTCATTACACAAGAATAAAAAAAAAAATTGTCCACCCCAGATGATGCCTTATGAGGCAAAATGCATTGGGATGTTATGCTGATTCCACTGGTACTGTCCTCTTATAAGCGCTTTTTATACCATGGAAAAATTAGTGTTTTTCTTTTGTTTACATATTAAATATTTTATCATTCCTTTCGGAATTACGATATGTGCTCTCCTTCTTCTTTTTTATCTAAATGGTCAGGCTGATTGCACATTCTTATCTAATCTGCTGATATCTACCGTTTCGAACATCCCTCTGGAGGTTGTGTCCATACAGTGAGCCTGAATCATCCCGTATATTTCACAAAGCTTGATTGACTCCTTGGGTGTACTCACCTATATGAGTTCAATCTCTCTTGTAAGCGACTGGTGCTTCTGGTGGTGGATCTCCTGTCAATTCACATTATCATTCTTTGATGCACAATTATGATCCAACTGATTGTCACTTATTCTATTCGACTACGTATTTATACTTTTTTCTCCTTTTAAGGACTTTTACTTGGTTCACCCCCAAATGAGACTGGTTGGGGTTTGTCACAAGCAAACAAAGATTTCTCAGCACACTTACCAGCTAGCCTTCAAAAACAAAAAAAAACTTGCCAGTGTCTGATGATTCACATAAATAACAGAGGGTTTAGTTTGCACACAATTTAAAATATACGCGTAAGCCACAGTACCCACATCAAAGCTTCTCTGTATATTGCGTTTCTAACACTAGAGTCCCCAAGCTGGAGCACATATAGCAGTGGACCGATTAAGGGAGGGTTTGCCTGGAGGGAGCCCACTCCTCCTTAAAGGCACCGGGACACCCAGCAAGGGCACAATGGCAGCTGAAGGCATCCAGTGCGTCCCCACATCAAATTCAACTAACTGTACAAAAAAGGGGCAAACACCCCCACCTATAAGTAACCTATGCAGTAAGGTGCACATGGAAGGGCAACATACATCACAAGCAAAGATTTTCCAGCACACTTAACAGATAGCCCACAAAAAAAAAATGACCTTGTCTAACAATATGCATTATAAATAGAGGCATTTGTTGCCATTTGTTATTTTTTTCAGTTGGTTGAAGTTTGACGGTATCCCATAGAACAGAGGTGTCAAACTAAATGCCTAAAGGCAGCATCAGCATTATGGTTGCCCTCAAAGGACTGGTTGTATCTGTAAGACTATATAAATGTATCCAGGGCAGTAGGCGCAGGAACTTAACCACACACTCCTGTCAAACCGCATTAAACAGTGGGTGTGGCCAAATGACACTAACAGTGGGAGGATCTTAAAGGGGCAATAAATACCAAGAGTGTGTTATGTTCAGGGGTGTGCTGAGTGCAGGGTTTGCCTCTTGGCTGTTTCTCTGAATAATGCTCTCCTTGCCCAGCCTGTAAGTTTAGGTCAGGGTAGGCAACCTGAGCCCTCCAGCTGTGGTAAAACAACAAATCCCATTATGCCTCTGCCTCTAGGAGTCATGCCTGTGATTGTCAGGGCCTTGCAATGTCTCATGGGACTTGTTGTTTCAAAACAGCTGGAGGGCCGAGGTTGCCTACCCCTGATTTAAGTAGACGGCCATGTCTTGGTAGGTTTGCAGTTGTGCCATACTCTTTCCATTTTCGGATGATGGATTGAACAGTGGTCCATGAGATGTTCAAAGCTTGGAATATTTCTTTATAACCTAACCCTGCTTTAAACTTCTCCACGACTTTATCCCTGACCTGTCTGGTGTGTTCCTTGGCCTTCATGACGCTTTTTATTCACAGCTTCACAGAAGAGCTGTATTTATACTGAGATTAAATTACACAGGTGAACTCTGTTTACTAATTAGGTGACTTCTGAAGGCAATTGGTTCCACTAGATTTTAGTTAGGGGTATCAGACTAAAGGGGGCTGAATACAAATGCATGCAACACTTTTCACATATTTATTTGTGAAAATTTTTGAAAACTATTTATCATTTCCGTCCACTTCACATTTATGTGCCATTTTGTCACATAAAATCCAAATAAAATACATTTACGATTTTGGTTGTAACATGACAAAATGTGGAAAATTTCAAGGGGTATGAATACTTTTTCAAGGCATTGTATGTGATGCCCCATTCCGCACAGCATCTGCATCTCCCTTGTCCCGCTGTAAATGCAGGGCAGGCAGGTGTGATGAAACCCAGACACCCTGACTCGGTATCTCCGCCAAGACGTTGCTTCCCAGGCTCTGGAACATGAAATTAGTGAATCTGGCTATAGTTACCCCAAGAACTAGGCAACACCAGTTTTGGAGTAAACCAGAATAAGAACTGCTTTATTTTAAATCTCACACAAAATATATACACCAGGAGGACATCCCCCTTCCTGATCATATTACCTTAACAGCTTAGACAACTGTAACCAGAAACAGAATTAAATAGTCATTTAAACCAACCTAAGTATCTAGACTATTCGGCCCCTACAACAGTGAATACAAAGGACACATTATTACAAGTATAAACACAGCCCACAAGTGTAGTGTGCTAGTAGACAATCGCTGAGTTAATTAGCACAAATAACAATGGGTGAAAGACCCTTAGGAGACACACTAGACATACTTGCAATAAACACATTATATCAGACAACCCCAGACAGGTGGCTTGCTGATGACATTAGCATCTGCGATGAGCCCCACAGTGTGGAGCAGTCCGTACTGGAAATGTGGCGTATAGGCCCTTAACATGGGTCCCAGAGTCCGTGTGTCTTGGGTAGACATGGACTTGAATTCAAAGTAACATCACTCCAAGGGTCTCCAGGCATACGCCTCACAAAGTGTAGTGTTCCCTTAAAAGTCAGGGCCATTAGTCAGTATGAAGGAGGCTAGCATTCAGTCCCCTCAAAAAGCCTCTGTCCCGGGTGAGTCTATCACATATCTCCCCCATCAAAAGTCAACTAACAAGGTTTGGACATGTGTTAGATGGGTAGAGTGAACTCATATAGTCAGTCCGCATGATCTCCATTCTTTGCTGCAAGGAATAGTGCAAGGAATAGATGTCGTCATTAAGTGTGGGGCAGAGGTCATTGAGTCTCTGTCCAGCTTCCAGCGCTTCAGCTGGGTGGTTTGTAAAATCCCGAGGCTTGGTCTTCTGCTGGGGGAGGCCAGCGATTCAGCTGGGAGTAGAAGCTTCATTACACCACCTTGTCGCTGGAGAAAGGGGTCGACTGTCATGGATCCCCCTGGAACTCCACAGTTGTTGCTGGTGCTGGGCAGAGGTTGGTAGCACTCTGCCCTGTTGCCAGCACTTCTGCTGGGGACTGTCTGCTTCAGCTAACCGTTGACTGTGGATCTGCTGCTGGGGAGGAAGGATAACCTCGGTCTCTCTCAAACTGTGTAGCTACCATTGGGGAGGTGAGCTGGCTGCTTCCTCTTCCATTCCATCACCTGGCTGCAGGGATGACATTTCTCTGTCACTGTCTCCCAGGTGCATGGATCCTGGCTGGGGAGTGAAGACAATTTCCTCCACTCTGTCTGACTGTTGGGAAGGGAGAATGACAACCTCCTTGCCCTTCTCTCCCTGAATCCTGATCTGCTACTAGGAAGTGACCATCTCCTTCTTACCCTGGGACCCTGGAACTGCCACAGGGGTAGGGCAGAGGTCTTGGACCCTCTGTCTGGTTGCTAGAGCTTCAACTTGAGAAGTTTCTTGTAACTCCACAGATGCTGCTGGCAGTAAATCCCATGTCCCTGTCAGTGTTGTGGGAGAAAGGCTTACTTTTTCAAGGCTCTGTATAAGATTTCCCATTCCGCACAGCATATGCATCTCCCTTGTCCCGCTGTGAGTGCAGGGCAGGCAGGTGTGACAGAACCCAGACACTCTGACTGGGTATCTCCGCGAAGACGTTGCTTCCCAAGCTCTGGAACATATTACCCTAACAATACAACTGTAACTAGAAACATAATTAACTAGTCATTTAACCCAGCCTAGGTGCTTAGACTATTTGGCCCCTACAACAGAGAATACAAAAGGACACATTATTACAAGTATAAACTAGTAGACAATAGCTGAGTTAATTAGCACAATTAATAATGGGTTGAAAGACCCTTAGGAGGCACACTAGACCTACTTGCAATCAACACATTATAGCAGACAACCCCAGACAGGTGGCTTGCTGATGACTAGCATCTGCGATGAGTCCCACAGTGTGGAGCACTGCAATACCAGCAATAAAGTAGTGTCCCCACCACCTTGTCTGATCATTTTATTTGAACCAGAAGGGCAGTTGCAACATGTCTGCAACTACTAACGGGGGCAGAATTCTACTCCCGGGAACATGTGTACAGAGTCCAGAGGAAAAGCTTCCTTCTGGACCATTCCTCCTTGCCCCTCAGCGCAGCAGTGATAGGCACCATAGGCTGAATGTAAGCTTTACACACAATAAATGAGTAGGGCTTGTCTTCTACTTCCATTATACCAGTATGCAGGTCCTTGCCACATTTAACAGGTGACTAAGCATAGATTTCTTGTATGTTTGTTTTGGGAGATCAGAATAGTGCATAAAGAACTTAGTAGGGTCAGAGCCCAGATGAAAGTCAGTAAGCAGCTTAATATTCTTCCCAACCTGAGACCAAAACCCATCCAGCTTCTTACAAGTCCAGAAAATATGTAACATAGTGCCCTCTTCCTCTCCACAGTGGCAGCAAAAGCTCACTGACTAAGGGTAGATTTTACATAGAAGTGCAGGGACCTTATACCAGCAACTAAGAATCCACAAGCCCAACCCCTGTTTTTTATGCTTTCAATAGTAGACTAATGGGCAAAACAGAGACTGTGGTCTTTATTCAGAACAGACCATTGGGCCCAGATCCCTTTTTCACTTCAGCAGGAATGGGGCACAAATGCTTCAGGTGTCTGAAGAAGCAGCTTAAATGCCGCCAAAACCCCATGAGAAGAGGGCCCAGATTCCAGTCAGGGATTCTGAAGCAGGGTGCCAGAACTGGATGACACCCCGTTCCCACAATAATCCACAAAAATTTAGTCAGTTGTTGGTGTCGGCACGAGTCCAACTGTGGATCAAACATGTCTTGTATAGCCAATGGTGTCTTCAGGCCAGATGGAGAGAGTCTGAGATTTTATACACTAAACTGAAGAGCAAAAATGGGTCACATGACTACCCATGCTTATTTTCATTCTGTTGTGCACTTGCTCAAAACTCCTTCCAACACTTTTTTAAGCAGGTAAAGCAACATTTTTTTTTTTTTTCGTTTGGGATAAAGGGTTTATATAATTTAATAAAATCTAACCATTGTAAGCACCCCTTTCATTGTTAAATGGTTTATCTCAATCACGTAACTGCCAATTGTGATAAACAGCTTGGTCTGAAAAAAAACAAAACAGGACTTACTGACAGGACCAACAGGTAAAATAAAGCAAAAAAGGGATTAAAAAAAGAAAAAGAAATCTAGCCACCACATTTAAGAACTGATAAGCTGCAATATAATCATTTTTTGTTTTGGAGCTTAATACTGCTTTAAGAATTATGCTTACCCTTTGTTTGTCTTTGCTCTCCTTTGTAATTTGTTTCATTCTCTAATTCTTCAGTGATCCGTGGAATTTCTTTTCCCAGAACACCATACTATTATATACTGTTTTTGACCACTGAGTTGTGTTTATGCTGTTATTTGTGGCCAGAAAATTCTACAGTGTGTTCTTGCATGTTTCCAAGTTTTTCCTCTGTGGAAAAATGTAAACCTATTTTTCCTGTTGGCAGTTATGTGTGCTCAAATGTTTCCATTTATACAGTAAAATATAGATGTATTTATAATGTGTTTAAAAATATCAAATACTCATGTTAACTTATACTTTCTGACATTTTGTCCTAGTTTTCTAAAGGATGAAGGAAGCCTTTTAAATGACCAGTTAGCTGCCAAGTGTTTGAACTGCCCTAGGTATTCAGGACACACTGTAACCAAATGTAAAACTAATCTCTATAGAAATATTAATAAATCACCATTGTGTATTTAACAATAAATCATTAGATTTTTTTTAATACAGTGATTGTAAGTATCTAACTCCCTCCTAATGTTAGTTTTCTGTAAACTCTTCTACTTCTTGTTCCCAGTTGTAAATATTGTGAACATTGTTGTTTGTTCAGTCCTTCTGTAATAAGTTTGTTCTTTGTTGTCCATTTAAGCTAGCCATACATGTGTAGATTTCTCCACATTAAGCTGTGTGGATGAAGGGAGCTCCATTTTCGTTTTTTGTATTGGCTCCTGTGGCTGTCAGAAAGCCAGAACAGTCACTGCATTTGCTTATATGGAGCCACTGTTTGGCAATTTTTCCATCAGTGTTTTTTGACAAGAGACGATTGAAAATTTTACTTTTTCAAGTAGGGTGGTGCTGACAGGGCTAGTGAAGGCTCGAATTTTGGCTGATTCAACAGTGATACAGTCAAAGTAGTTTCAATTATATGTATAGTTTTCCTGACACATGTCAACGTAAAATTGTGTTCAGGAGTTGAACCAATCATGAAGGGGAAAGAGGGTTTAATAAACACCTCTCCCCTTCAGTATTTGGTTCTGTTTCCTCAGTGCACATATGTTCTCTGCTTGGAGAAATGTACTGTATGTCACAATTCTTACATCCTGATATTTGATTAAAGGATAGAGTGGGGGAAATAATTATTTGATCTCCATAATTTGTACTTTTGCCCCCTTATAAATAGGGGTCTATAATTTTTATCATAGGTGTATTTTAAATGATAGAGACAGAATATCAACCAAAAATCCAGAAAAAAACACATAAAACAAATGCTATAAATTAAATTGCAATTCATTGAGTAAAATAAGTATTTGATCCCCAAGCAAAATAGGACAGATCTTCTCTAAATCCTAAAAATTCCTTGGCTTGCTCTTAGCAACTCGAAGTTTTAGCTCCTTCCCTACATTTTTATATGTTTTGGGTCATTGTCATGCTGGAAGACCCATCCACGACCCATCTTCAGTGTTATGGCTGAGGGAAGAAGGTTTCCATCCAAGATTTTTCAATACGTGGCCCTGTCCATTGGCCCCTCAATGCGGCAAAGTCGGCCTGTACCTTTAGCAGAGAAACAGCCCAAAGCATCATGTTTCTACCCCTGTACTTGACTGTGGGGATTGTGTTCTTAGGGTCAAAGTCATCATTTTTCTTCCTCCAAACACGGGGAGTCTAATTAATGCCAAACAGCTAAATTTTTAGTCTCATCTGATTACAGCACTTTTTCCCAATCCTTCTCTGAATCACATAGATGTTCATTGTCATTACTGTACATGTGCCTTCTTGAGGAGGGACACTCGCCATGTTTGGAGGAAGAAAAATTCTGACTATGACCCCAAGAACACCATCCCTACAGTCAAGCAGGAAGTGGAAACATAATGGTTTGGGGCTGTTTTTCTGCTAAAGGTACAGACCAACTTTGCCGCATTGAGGGGCCAGTGGATGGGGCCATGTATTGTAAAATCTTGGATGAGAACCTTATTCCCTCAGCCAGAACACTGTAGATGGGTTATGGATGGGTCTTTCAGCATGACAATGACCCAAAACATTCTGCCAAGACAACAAAGGAGTGGCTGTAGAATAAGCACATTAAGGTCATGGAGTGGCCTAGCCAGTCTCCAGACCTTAATTCTATAGAACATATATGGAGGGAGCTGAAACTTTGAGTTGCCAAGTATACGGCCAAGAAATCTTAAGGATTTAGAGAAGATCTGTAAAAAAGAGTGGATTAAAATCCCTCCCGAGATGTGTGCAAACCTGGTAACCAACTACAAGAAGCGTCCTACCTCTGTGCTTGCCAACAAGGGTTTCTGCACCGTATACTAAGTCATATTTTGCTTGGGGATCAAATACTTATTTTACTCACTGAAGTACAACTCAATTTATAACATTTTTTTTTTTTTTTTCAAAATCTTTTTATTGAAAATTTCACAGGATAACAAATATAGAAATACAGGTTCAAGCATAGTCAATCAGTAATGATATAACAAGACAAATTCGGGAGCATACCAGAAGATTAACAGGAGGTTCATGAATCTCCGTTTCCTGAATACATGCTACGTACTGACAACGAGGGTTCTAACATTCATTGAGAAAAAAAAATCGAAGATGGGGTGACATATATGCATAAATCAAACAAGCAATAACTGTTTCTACGCACATGTCTAAGGACGTTTCCTATATTTGTCCCAGAGGGCCCATTTACGAAGAAAAGAATGCATTCTATTTTCCTGATATGCTATCGTTTTTTCATATTCAAACGAATCATCCACTAAGGCTATTACCTCTGACAGTAAGGGAGAAACCAAAGTTTTCCATTTGCGTGCAATACACAGCCTGGCCGCGAACAAAATATGTGTCACTAACGTGCGTTCCATGGGTGGGTATATATCCAACTCCACTCCTAGAAGAGCCTGATCAGCCCGGAGGGGGTTCAAGATCCCTTTGGTCGCTGCTATTATCTTGCCTATTTCCCTCCAAAAGCTTCGTAAAGATATACATGACCAAAAAATGTGTGTCAGGGTTCCCACTTGGCCACAGCCTCTCCAACATACATTTGTTTCCTCTCCTGCATATTTCGCCATCGTGTAGGGTGTCCTATACCATCTAAGACGTATCTTTTGTGCTCCTTCCCTAAAATTTGAACAACGAGTGGAATTATAGCTACCTTTAATTGCTCTGATCCATTGGTCTGGGGAAATGGTAATGTTTAACTCCTCTTCCCATTTTGTCAACTGTTTGTGCATTTGAAAATGTAATTTACCGTGAAGTAGATTGTAGATGGCTGTAATACCCTTTTTTTTGTGCAGAGTGTGGCTGCCACAATTCCCAGATCAATTTCGGAAGACTAAAGTACTGTGTTCTGTCACTAGGAAGCATACTTGTTATTCTTGCGTATGTCAAAAATTCCGTCTTGGGGAGGCCTTGAGTGGTCCTCAGGTTATCAAACGACCGTAAGTCCCCCTGCGTTAGCAGTTGGTGTATAAAACAGAGTCCATAGTCTGCCCAGTGAGTCACTTGTAGGTCCGGTGTGAGAAACGATAGGGCTGAGAGGGGAATAGGGAGATATTTAAGGTCAGTAAGGTCGTGTTGGTGCCTATGCAGGTAAGACCAGGCCTGTAGAGTCGCATGTATAATCGGGTGGTGCTTATATCGTCTAGGGTCCCCTCTGGCTGGCTTCCCTTCCCATAAGTATCTACTCAATTGGCATTGTAGCGTTCTATAGAAGGAAGCAGGCAGTGCAACGGGAAGTGCTCTAAAAAGATATAAGAGTTTCGGTAATAAGAAAATTTTGTACGCGACCAGTCTGCCGGACCAAGAAAGAAAAAACTTTCTAAATCTGGACAGTTCTCTCTCAAAACTCAATGGAACATGTTCAAAGTTGTATTTGTAAATTTGATATAAGGAGCTGGTCAGCCTTACGCCTAAGTATTGTATAGATTCTGCTGCCCAGACATATGGTAAGGAAGTTTGTATACGGCTTTGCATGTCTACTGGCACGTTTATTCCCAATATGCTTGACTTATTTGCATTGATCTTATAATAAGAAACATCTTTGAATTCCTCCAACACTTCATATACCATTTTCAGGGATGTCTCCGGATCCACCAGAGACAAAATCACATCATCCGCATATAAAGTTATAGAGTGTCTGGTGGACCCAGAGCAAATACCCCAAATGTTTGGGTGAGTCCTTATCCTCTCCGCCAACGGTTCCATCAAAAGGGCGAAGATCAGGGGTGACAAAGGGCACCCCTGTCTTGTGCCATTGGTAATACAAAACTGTTCAGAGAACAGGCCTTCTGCAAAAACATGCGCCGAGGGTTTGGAATACAGAGCAGAGATGGCGGAGAAAACCGGGCCCGAAAAGCCGAACTTCGACAGGACTGCCGAGAGATACCCCCAATGCACCCTGTCGAAGGCTTTCTCCGCGTCCAGTGACAGGAGGACCGCAGGCCCCCCCCACCGGACGCGGAGTGAATTAAATTTAACACCCTCCTAGTGGCATCCGGAGCCTGTCTCCCCGCAATGAACCCCACCTGGTCGGGCTGTACCAGTTGGGGCAAAACCTTTGTTAACCTGTTAGCCAGGATCTTTGCATATATCTTCAGATCCACATTTAACAAAGATATGGGCCTGAAGTTCTGTACTCTATCCGGGTCTTTCCCAGGCTTAGGCAAAGTTACGATAGTCGCTGATAGCATCTCAGGTGGGAATGAGGCTGAGGAGGCAGCTACCCGAAACATCCTCTGCATATAGGAGAGCAGGATACCGGAGAATGTTTGATAATACTCCGCAGAGTATCCATCAGGGCCAGGAGATTTATTTTTAGGAAGGGCCTCTATGGTCTTTTGTATTTCAGCTATCGAAAATGGGGCATTCAACTCCTCTAATTGCTGTGATTGTAGTTGTGGGAGGGTTAGCTCCTGGAGAAAGCGATCTATAACATCAGGGGTGGGTTGTACAGTAGAAGCATCCTCCTTCAGGTTGTACAAGCTGCTATAATACCAACCGAATGCATCTGCTATTTCTTTAGGGTTAGAGAGTCTGGAACCACTCTGTGGATGGAGTATATAAGGCATTCTCTGCTTAAGCACTCTCTCCTTAAGCCAGTGTTTCTCAAATCCAGTCCTCAGGCCCCCCCAACAGGTCATGTTTTCAGGATTTCCCTCAGATGAAACAGCTGTGGTAATTGCTAAGGCAGTGAAACTGATCAAATCACCTGTGAAAAATAATGGAAAACCTGAAAACATGACCTGTTGGGGGGGCCTGAGGACTGGATTTGAGAAACACTGCCTTAAGCTGTGTGGCCAAGAGTTTCCCTGCTTTATTGCCATGTGTGTAATAGTTAGCCTTAAGTTTATGAATGTTCCTTGAGTGTTGGGCTACAAGTAGTGCACGTAGGTCATTACGGGCCTTCGCAAGGTTATTACTGACAGAAAAAGAGGGTGCATCTTTGTTCAAGGTTTCTAAATCAGTTATCTCCCTCAAAAGGCAATCCAAGCGCTGCCTCCTCCTCCTGTTCTCCCCTGCACTAATCTTGATCAAGAGACCCCTAATAAATGCTTTGTGTGCATTACATAAGGTAAACGAGTCTACTTCACCAACATCATTAGTAGTAAAATACTCTTGCAAGGCGGCCGAGACCTCTTTTACAACCTCTGGGTTTTTAAACAGTTGGGAATCACACCTCCATCGGTTAGCCCTAGTAGAAAAGGTGTCATCCCCAACCACGACTGATACTGGTGCATGATCAGTCCACGTAATTGTACCAATCTCCGATTTGGAGATACGCTGCAGTAAGAACTTGTCAACTAAAAACATGTCAATCCTAGAGTAGGACATGTGTACTTGTGAAAAAAAAGTAAAGTCACGTTCAGTAGAATGCTGGCACCTCCATACATCAAATAGGCCAGCTGAACCCAGAAAATTAGCAATCTCTGGCCTGCAGGACAGACGGGGGGTGGAACTGGATACATCCAGAATATTATCTGGAACTGCATTTAAGTCCCCACAAAAGATAACGTGGCCTTTTGCTGTGTTTTGTATTTTTTTCCAAAGCTTATTAAGAAAATGGACCTGTCTAGCATTTGGGGCGTAGGCGTTAATTATAGTATAGGCCACGTTGTTAATTTCGCAGGAAAGAATCAAATACCTCCCTTCTTTATCCTGAAGATGGGAAACATATTTATATGCGACTGATTGTTAAATGAGAATAGCAACACCTCTTTTTTTTGTTGGGGCATTAGACAGGTATATCGTAGGAAAATGTTTGTTATATAATTTGGGGTGGTTATTTTCTTTAAAGTGCGTCTCCTGCAGGTCCCAGTACATCGCTTTGCAGCAGCTGGGCTTCCTTCCATAACATGTGCCGCTTTTGCGGACTATTTAAACCATTAACATTTAACGATGATACTTTAAATACCATACTGGTGAGCGTATAACCAACCAAAACCTGAAGGAGAGAACTTTAAACACAGGACAAATTTGCTATACTTCCTGAACACAATCCCACACCAGATGGATATATGAACACTGTAGTAACTATTTGAGGAAAGTCTTGTTTCCGAAAGCAGAAGTAAGGAAAACAAAAAATGATTAAAAAAAATAAAATGCTGAGCAAAAAAGAAATAAAAAAATAATTCAAAAAAACACAGAAACCTTTTCCAAGGAATCTGAGCCAACAGTGGCTGTAGAAACGGGGGGAAACACAAGTCCCGATGCCGATGGGGTCATCCAGAGTCACGTGTTGTAAAATATAGACTAAGCACGGTAAGTCACCGAAACCTCTTCATCCATCAGGAGGAACCGTAATTGCCTGATGCGCCGTGGGATCAGATGATTCCGGAGTGATGATTTTCCACTTTTCCAACAGACGCAGGCCATCTTCCAGTGTATTAACACGATAGTCCCGGTCCTCTTTGGAAATGACCAAAGTAGCTGGGTGGTTCCACTTGTAGGGTATCTTGTGATTCCGAAGCGGTTTGGTAATGGTCAGGAGATTTCGCCGTCGCTGCATAGTATGAGCTGACAGATCCGCAAAGAAGGTAAGCCCCTGTATACATTCCGGGGGCTGGATAGCATGTCGTATGGCGAACATTAATTTTTCCTTCACCCTGTAGTAGTGTATCCTTGCAATGGTGTCCCTGGGGAGTTTGGCTTGTATATGTTGCGGCTTTGGTAGTCTATGTATACGATCAATTGCTAATTCTTCCAAAGAAACCTCTGGTAAAAGCTCGCGCACGATAGTAGTAAGATACGCCATCAGATCTTGGGGCTTAACTGTCTCAGGGATTCCTCTAATTTTCACGTTGTTCCTCCTGGAACGATCTTCCAGGTCCGCCACTTTTGCCTTAAGCCAAGCTATGTCATCATCATGTTCATTATGAGCGTCCACCATATTGTTGAACGTGTCTGTGAATTCCCCCATCTTGTTCTCTATATGGGAAACCCTGTCACTGACCGCACTCACTGCTGTCTTGCATTGTGTCACCAACTGCAACATGTCAGTATGAATCGCTCCTCTCAGTGTCACCAACATTTCTTTTAAAGTGGAGTCCATGACAGGCTGGTTGTTAGTGGGGAATGCCGCAATGGCGTCCTGAAACTCCAGTGTGTCATCAACAACATCAGCCATGCCTCTGTCCCCTCTGCCTGCCAGCTCCTGTGTCAGCTTGGGCTTTGTTTTAACAGGGCTGTTCGTAGTGGAGGAGGATTGGGACGGAACCTGTGGTGTTTTATGCTTATGTTTATGCCTACTCACTGTTTCCCATCCTTCCACCGAATCCTCCATACCCTCCGAGGCCTGGGATCCACGTGCGTCGGCCGCGCCATCTTGCCCAACCGAGCGGCCTGACCAGCCGAAAAAATCTGTAATTTTCCCGGGCTGCGGGCGCTCTCTCCTCCTCCGCGACATGACCAGGTTAATCTCCCGACCTTCCGCCGTGATAGACTGCCGCTTGTCCGTGCTAACTGTCGCTGTAAACAGCTCTGGATGTCCCGTAAGGCAGGGAGCTCAGGACTCACGCGTCCATACTCCTTGCGCGCCGGCTCCGCCCCCCCAATTTATAACATTTGAATCATGTTTTTTTCCGGAATTTTGGTTGATATTCTGTCTCTATCATTTAAAATTCACCTATAATAAAAATTATAGACCCTTCATTTCTTAAGTGGGCAAACTTACAAATAATTGTTTTCCCCACTGTAAGTTCACCTTTAAGAGCATGTTACATGCTACACCTATATTTAGGGTGCAACATGCTCCCATTGACCCACTTCCTGTTGCCAGAGCTCCTGCTTTGTGACAGCGGGTGGGGGATCCTCTCCCCGTACTCGCTTATCACAATTTAAAAAACATTTCCTGTTTCCTGTGAATGAATTAGACTGCAAGTACCATTGGATCTGTGACCGAGGGCTTGTAGCTCCCATTGAACTGTGAGGACTCTGTTCAGTGTCCTCTTAGTTCATTGATTATTCCTGCCATTCAGTAACTGCCTGCCAATATTTGAGGCCTTTCCTGTAATCTGCTGATGCAACACTTTAAATGGCTGCAATGTAAAAAAATAATAAATGCACTTTTTTTTTTTTACTTGCAAAAAGATGTGTGTTTATTTATTTTCTTTACAAAAGGTGAACATATTCTTTAAGGGATTGACAGAAGAGGAAGGCCAGTGAGGATCAGCACAGTACAATTAAGTATGCTTCCCTGTGCCGCAGATATACCTACAGTACACAATTCAAATAATTTGCTTACCTTGCTACAAACACTTTCTCCTACAAAATCAACAGCCACTGATGAGGGAGGCAGGAAGTTTCTCCCATGCTGCACGCCCTCCTCTAGTCCTGCAATTCCATCTGCATAGATGTCACAGGAGCTGGAACTATAGGAGAGTCATTTGGTGTTAATTCACCCTAAAAGTACTCACTCTCAGTGCGCATGGTACCACCATTCTGCGAATATACTGTACACCTGCCATAATAGTGAATTGTGGCGGAACCCTTGGGGACTCTCACTTGAGAAACCCTAGTTTAAGATGCTTTGGGCATGTTTAACCACTTCAGCCCTGGAAGGATTTGCCCCCTTAATGACCAGGCCATTTTTTGCAATACGGCACTGCGTTGCTTTAACTGACAATTGCACGGTCGTGCAATGCTGTACCCAAACAAAATTATTATTAATTAAGTATTTGATCACCTCTGCAATTTTTATTTTTTTTGCTCTATAAACAAAAAAGGCCGACAATTTTGAAAAAGAAGAAATCTGACCCCAAATGACACTTTTTGGGGACCAGTGACATTAATACATTAATCAGTTCTATAAGAATGCACTGGTCAATGTGTGAATGACACTGGCAGGGAAGGGGTTAACACTAGGTGGCAATCAAGGGGTTAAGTGTGTTCCCAGGGTGTGTTCTAATTGTAGGGGGGGGGGGCTACCAGGGACATGACAGAGATAGCTGTTCCCGATCACTGGGAACAGAAGATCTTTGACATATCATCTGAACAGGGAATCATCTTGTTTACATAGGCAGATCCCCGTTCTGCCTCTGTATACCGCGATTTTGGGTCACCGGCAGACATTGTGTCCACCGGACCCGTAGGCATTCTCCTGTGGCATGCGGCAGGCGTGCACGCCCGGTAACTCCTGTGCACAGACCGATGAATACCTACAGTGGTTTTGGAGAGCCGACCTGCCACAGTATAATGATGGTGGCTGGTTGGCAAGAGGTTAAAGTGTATCTAAATTCAAGAGCAAAAATGTTATATGTTGCAGTTTACCAATCTTTTGGTGTGGTGGCTACATTAGTTTCATTTTTTCACTGTTTTGTACTTTATCTTCACCTGATGATCCTGCAATTAACACCCTTACTCACTGTACTGTACTGCATCTATGGAGGGGTAATGTTGACAGCCTAAGCCCCCTTTCACACGGGGCAGATCCGCTGGACGGACTCCGCTAGCTCAGCGTGGGATCACTCTGTTGATCCCTGCTGAGTAGGCAGATGACTGTTCCGTCTCCGCTCACTGTGCAGGGGTGGACCTGTCAGAGCCCCGCTCTCCTCTATGGGGAGATCAGCTTGTCCGTTTTTATCCGATCCCATCCGATACTATCCGCTGAATGGATGGCGAACTGATCGCCAGCAGCTTGTTTTCAGTGGCTCTTGTCAGATCGGATGGCAGGTGGGTGTGAGCGAATACATCTCTGCTGACATTCGCCTGCCCATAATAGTCAATGGATGGCCCGCTCGGATCTGCTTGGAACACGGACAGGTGGATCCAAGCGGGCCGATCTTGTGAAAGGGGCCTAAGGCAGGAAGTGTGTTAGGACTGCTGAGCCACCCTTTCCACATCTCTATAACAAATTGGAAGGTGTTCTGTAGGTTCCAGAGGTAACCTAAGAAGGGCTGATAAAAGCTTTAGGAAGGATTTCAGTACAGCAGAGGCACTGTCTTATCAGCACATTACTAGAAGTTATAAGCTCACTTGATTTCTGGGGCTCAACAATATTAAAGTTGTTCTTGTTTGTTTGTTACCAATGTCATGTATAAATCATCTATTTCATCTGTAGGTTTTCCAGAATTTGAGATCCTGCTTGGAGAGTTTGGAATTGAATTACTTGTCATCAAAGGATAAGCATCGCAGCTTGCAACTACAAACATACAGGACAGGATGCCAAACAGTGGGCGAGTTTGATTTAGAAAGGTAGGGGCAACATTTAATTTTTATATAAAGTTTCCTTGACAGTGTATTGTTAGCCTTCATTAAGGCAACTCTGCATTGATATAAAATTAAGCAAAACATACACAGACTGTATAGCAGGCACCTGCTCTGACCTTTACCATGTTCCCTTTTGCCCTACTTTTCTACCAGAGCCCTATGAAATCCCCAATACTTCCAGACATATTCCCATAAGCCTTTTAAAAAACAGTGCACCATGCCAAAGTAGCCAACTGCCAGGCCCAAACACTATCACATGAGGAGGGGTCCTTGTCAGACACTGACATTCAGAAAATCAGTATTTGTATTTGAACTTGGGGTACAGCAGTGGTAGATTAGGGCAGCAGGGAACAGCATTGTATTGTGCCTATTATAAAGCCACTGTGATTTGGTTATTTTATGTTGATACAGAGATTCACCAACCAGATATATATATTTTTTTAAAACAAACACTTCTGCAAGTTAATACTTCAAGTAGAACTCTACTCTCTAAATCAACATTGACAGTTTTTAATCCTTATGCTGCTAGCAGTAGTAAATGGGTAGGAAATTATATCATATTTACTTTAAAAATTTTTTTTATATTTCTTTAGTTACTTCCTGGGTTCAAGGCTTAGGCAAATGATGTAATACATCCCAGGAGGGGAGGAGGATTTTTCTTCTAGCTAAGCACATCTTCCTGCCTGTATGACTGAGCTAAGGGCAGATGGATTTCAGGAAGTAAATGCTACATGAATCATCTGCCCTTATACAAGAAGCCCACAGCCAGAAATGATGGGGGGGGGTTCAAAATGATTTCTCAGCAAAATAAAATATAGAGACATAGACGGATGGGCAAGTGTGCTTTGAATATTTAAGTGGTTCTAAATGCTCAAGGTTTTTTACCTTCATGCATATGCATGAAGGTAAAGGACCTTTTATGTGCAGCAGCCCCCCCCCCCGATACTTACTCGAGCCCCACCTCGATCCAATGATGTATACGAGAGGCTCAGCTCTCTGGGGACTCTCCCTCCCCATTGGCTCCTGCTTCTGTCAATCACAGCCAGTGAGACAATGAGAAGAGAGAGGGGACGGTGCTGAGCTACAGCTCTGCATGTGAATGGGCACGCTGCTCTCTCTGGGGGCACTCAGCAGCAGGGAGGGGCCAGGAGCGCCAGCGGAGGGACCTGAGAAGAGGCAGATCGGGGCTGCTCTATGCAAAACCACTACACAGAGCAGGTAAGTGTGACATGTTTGTTATTTAAAAAGAATACAATTGCCTTTACTATCACTTTAAAAATGAATTACCGTATTTGTCAGCGTATAACACGCACTTTTTCCCCCTTAAAATTGGGGGAAAATCATGGGTGCGTGTTATACGCCGATCCCCCACGCCGATTGTGAGCCCTTGGGCGGCTTTCGGACGCTTTCTGCTGTCCTCATCGGCTTTCGGCCACTTTCGGATGTTCTCGCCGGCTTTCGGCCGCTCTCGAGAAGCTGCCGAAAATGTCTGAGAGTGGCCGAAAGCCGCAGAGAATGGCCGAGAGCTACCGAGCACCGCAGGACATCTGGCTCTGTATCTCGGCGGTGCCATCTTTAAACGGCAAAGCTGAAAATGACACTGACAAGGCTACATGACAAGCCTGCATGACAAGGCTGCAAATGACACTGACAATGCTGCATGACAAGGCTGAAAATGACACTGACAAGGCTGCATGACATGGCTGCAAATGACACTGACAAGGCTGCATGACAAGGCTGCAAATGACACTGACAAGGCTGCAAATGACACTGACAAGGCTGCGTGACAAGGCTGCAAATGACACTGACAAGGCTGCAAATGACACTGACAAGGCTGCGTGACAAGGCTACATGACAAGGCTGCAGATGGACACTGACAAGGGAGCAAAGATGGACAAGGCTGCAGATGGGACATTGGGCAAGGCTGCAATGATGGACAAGGCTGCAAATGGACACTGATAAGGCTGCATTGATGGGCATTTAAATGTAAGTTTTTTTTACTTAAACTTCCCTCCTAAAAGTTTTTTTCCTTAAAATTCCCTCCTAAACTTGGGGAGCGTGTTATACGCCGACACATGTTATACGCCGATAAATACGGTAATTATCATTTTTGGTTTGTGATGCTCAGATGCAATGTAGTTCTGTTTTCAGTACACTGTATTTTTTACTTCTGAGAACTGGCATGGCTGTTTCTGGAGTCTTTGTGAGTGCAGTACATTTGTTGCACAAGAAATTGCATGGGCCAAATTTCATCACCTGGCCACTGACACGTATTAGTTATGTGATTTTTGACACACATTTATTACGTTAAATAAATGAAAAAATACCAAAAATCTGATTTGCCGTGCCCAAAAAAGTGCAAATGAGAAAGTTATTCTACTAACACTTAAAGTGGCATTCCCCCCCCCCCCCCCCCCCAAAAAAAAAAATATGAGTAAAATTCCAAAAAAAAATAAAAAAAAAATAGAAAAAAATAATAATTTAACTCACCTCTAAATGCCTGTTGCCCCTGTAGTCTGTCTCCTTCAGTGCCCGGGCACCTGACGTCACTTCCCCTCAGCGCAGTCAGTCATCTGGGACACGTGACAGGTCTTATATGACTGCACTGCATATCACGGCGCGTGGCGCCGCTCGCGCATGCGCAGTGGGTGCCCGGCTGTGAAGCCACAGCCGGGTGCCAACAATAAGAATGCCGGCGCAGCCAAGCGGAGGGGTGGACGAGCGGAGGTTCGTTCACCCCGCATCGCTGGACCCTGGGATGGGTAAGTGTCTGATTATTAAAAGTCAGCAGCTGCAGTATTTGTACATACTGACTTTTAATTGTTTTTAAGGGGCACCCCACTTTAACCTCAACCTAACACCTTCAACTTGACCCTGAGATGAACTGACTTAATTTACTTTTTTTTACTTTGTTAAAAAAGTTCAATAAAGCACCTTTTTCATGATCCAGCTCTGCCTTTTCTGTCCTTGTCTGAACCTAGTTGCCACCCCATGTCTGGTTTGAATGATGCTCATTCAGCCACATTTTGTATGTCCAGGGAATCAATGACTCACCCTGTGGAAAAAAGTTAATTTTATTTTTAATCATGAACACAAAGATAGTAAAAAAGGAAACATACACCTTCACTAGTGGGCCATCGCCTGAGGTAGCAAGGTTCAATGGAGCTGTACCAAGTCTCAAACTGAACAAATTGTTAAAACTCTTTCTTAATTTTGTTTCCCTTTTATGATCACTTCTGGACATTTGTGTCTAAATGCAGTACATCAAGAGTACTCTAGGGGTAGCAGATGCAGGGGATCATGCATGGAGTCAGAAGGCTCTTTTCATGTATTTCTACATTCACTGTTTTTTGCCCCTGTAAGTTAAAATATATTTTTAAATATAAAGCACATCCCATTTATTTTCAAGAGCTTTCTAGCAGCAATTTTTACTATAATTAGTACAGAAGGGTGAGAGCTTGCAGAAAAGGACATCATTCAGGTTTGCCTAGGGCAGTATGATATTTAAACATGACCTTAACCAAGTACCCCAAGTACATAACTCGTGTTCTGTTAACATTGTACTACATCACCAAAAGACAAGTAGCAATTTTGCATTAATTGTTTATCCTAGGAAGAAAGAAAATAAATTGCAGAGAAGCATGCCACAGTTTGTCTTATTGTTGTAAATCCACTTGCCAACCACAATGTGTATTCACACACACACACACACACGTTATATACATAGCCCTGGAATTCTTTTTCAGCTGGCGATTCTCTTACTCATGAAAGTGGTCAGAGCATCTAATGAAGTCACAGAGGGTGTATTCCCCCCCACCCCCTCCGGCCACTCCCTGGGGTTTCTCGGGCTTACAGTCCTTACCGGCAAGCCCGGGAAATTATCAGAGATTTGCGTGGTTGGTTACAGAGGTGAACAGAGACCAGATTGTCTCTGATCACCTCTATAATCTGACCAGAGCAACGTTGTGAGTAAGGATGAGCTCCGGCGTGTTCGCACAGTCCACGTGCAGAGCCCGCCAGGAAGTCGGTGCAGCGCCTCGCTAATCACAGGCAGTGAGACATTGCCCCAATGCGTGGCTGCAGAGATCGGGCAATGTCTCAATGCCTGTGATTAGCGCAGCGCTGCACCGACTTCCTGGCGGGCTATGCACATAGTCCATGCGAACACGCCTGAGTTCATCCCTACAGACAATAAGTCAAGCCTGTAGGGCCAGGCCTTGCTGAGTTAATACGAAGGCTTCAGCCCAGCACACATGCTATCTGCATTAGCAGTATTGCAGACACAAACCACGACGCTCATCCCTAGTTGGGAGGTCTTTTTCAGTCTAAGGCAGAAGTAAACAATTTTTTTTTAAAGCAAAAGATCAAACATTTTTGGGATCATTTGCTTTCAAAGGTAGAGGAAAAATTTGCAGTTCTTATAGAGAAAAAAAGAGGACATGTGAGTTTACATGCCTTGTAATAGGAATAAAAGTCATTAAAAAAATTTAATGAAGGGACAGTGTAAAAATAAAAAATAAAATAAATAAGAAATGCACTGACCCCCGAAGGAGCAGCTGATTTTTTCTGGGCTTACCTATTACCTCCTCTAGCTCGTAACACATCGTTCTTGTCTAACGGTTCCCAGGGTTGATGGCCCAGTAACTGCAGAGACCACACTTGAATTCCTTTTTAGGGTTTTTATTTGCATAAAACAGTTGAACAGAACTCAGTCTCTCAGTTAGGAATAGAGGGTATAAGGATGAAGTATAGCTCAGGTACTTTGGAACTGCTGACTTCAATAAAAGTCTCTCTTTACATAATCCAGGGAATAGCCACTCGCAACTGGATTCTTTAAGTGTTGGATAAATCCTTGTTTTTGGATACTAGCAGCCAACAAGTAATTTTAGCTTAGCAAAGTCTCTGCCAGAGACTTGATTGAATAACTTAGTTGCAAACGGAAAGGTATAGATAGAGGTAGAACTTTCTTACTGTACCAGTATCTTGCAGCCGGTCCAGCGATACCGTAAGAAATGCAGATTCAATTAGTGTCCTTAACAGCTCAGCTTCCAGGCTCTTACCGCCTACGCGCGTGGCCCTCTTACTGAAGAGTCCTCCCCTGGTTGCATGTAGAGTTGCTGGGCCTCTCCAAACCCGAGACGGCACCGGAAAACACCTTAGAATCCTCCTTGCAGTTACTGTGCCTCGGACTAGCCAGTTCCGAGGCTCAGAAACGGATGGATCCGCACCCCAGGCCATGAGGGCCTCTGGGGGCTGGTCAGGATGACCAGGACCATGGAGTCAGCAACAACTTCTGGACCGAACCCAGAACCACGTGACTTCAGCACCTTAAGTACCCTCTCCCAGAATACACAGCGGGAACAAACGCGTCCACTAATTGGCTCCGACAGAGAGATTGGTACCCAAACTGTGTTCTAGTGCCCCTCACAGGTGCAAACCCCACCTATGACCAGGCAGAACCTTGATACAATTAACTCCAAGACTCAACTACAGTCTTGGGAAAAAACTAAATTTACATAAATAGTGCGTACTCATCAGGAGTACCGGCGCTACAGAAAAAAAAAGTAAAGTACGCGTAGAAGCAAATGCATACGTAAGTCGCACACACATATGTAAGCGGTGTTCGCACCACACATGAGGTATCGCCACAAACGATAGAGCAAGAGCAATGATTCTAGCACTAGACCTCCTCTAACTCTGCCAGGTAAGCTGTAAAAAATTTTAAAGTGTCGCCTATGGAGATTTTTAAGTATTGTAGTTTGTCACCATTCCATGAGCGTGCACAATTTTTAAGCATGACATGTTAGGTATCTATTTACCTAGCATAAATTCATCTTTTATATTTTACCAAAAATTTGGTTATATATTGTGTTTTTTTGCATTACAATTCATTAAAGTGTTTTTTTTCCAAAAACGTTGCATTTTTGCATTTGAAAAATCACTGTGCAAATACCATGTGACAAAAAATTTGCAGCGATCGCCATTTTATTCTCTGGGGTTTCTGCTATATATATATATATATATATATATATATATATATATATATATATATATATATATATATATATATATATATTATATATATATATATTTGGGGGTTCTAAGTAATTTTCTAGCAAAATAATACAGATTATTACTTGTAAACAAAAAGTGCCAGGAAAGGCCTGTAGCTGAAGTGGATATACTGTACATAAAAAATGTATTTCAGAGAAGTGGAGGGACAGATTTATAGACTGGGCATGCTGTTAGAAGATATCCAAGAACAAATAAATAAAAACGATGGGAGCCTTACTGAATCTCTACCTTCAATCAAGCCACATCAAGCATCTGTATCATCAAATGCAGAGGTAAAAAAGGCACTGGTAAGGCCATTACTAATATATATATATATATATATGTATGTATGTGTATATATATATATATATATATATATATATATATATGTATGTATGTATGTATGTATGTGTATATATATATATATATATATATATATATATATATATATATATATATATATATATATATATATATATATATATAATTAAAAGTAATAATTAAATGGTTAATTTTAAAAGCTAACTTTTTTTTGCCTACTTTTTTAGATGAGCCATCCTTGAAGCCCTAATCTTGATGCAGGGTGTTTATGTGTTTGTAATTACATCGCAAATAGCCTACATTCTGGTAGTCCATTTGGAATTGGGATGCAAGCATGTACCCGAGTAATACTAGGTTTCCACAAGACCCACTGAGCGAAAAAGTGTTGTAAATTAGGTGTTACAATTTATAGAGAAATATTATACATTCTAATAATGTGAGACAAAAAATCATGTTATTAATTGTATTACATTCTGCCTAGCATGAAATGACGCCTAAAGTTTATGGAGTATCTCTACACAGTTCCCAAAATCTCCTAAGCAGAAAAATAACCTTCAAAGTGTCCATGCACACTGGCTTAAAAATTGCTGCTTCTACAGGAGTTTTTGTGTTCTGTTGAAGCAGTTCAATGTTATCCTATGTGTCCATGCGCATTAGGACGATTACAGGCATATTTTAAGCTAAATTTTTATAGACAGGAAAAAAAATGTCTGGTTTGCGTCTCTGGAGATTTCTGGCAGAAACAATGCAAAACGCTTCTAAAAATTCTCTTTCGTGACACAGCATGACAGCATATACATACGGGTAGGCTCCGACCCCTGCCCTATTCCAGGACTGGTAATACTATAAAAGTAAGTCTCCTCCTTACAGGCTACATTCTTTTTTTTCCCCTTAATTCTACATCCGGTTATGCTACGACTGAAAGCAGGATTTTTCTTTTCACTCACCTTGTCGTCTTCATCTGGCCAAGCTGCACAGGTTAAAGCCTCTCCTGTGACAAAGGTCCCCACTGTACAGGCAGACATGAACGCCTATATGGGGGAGACCCCCCCCTCAAGATCCAGGATAGGGGGGGTGATGGTATCTGGTCTCTAGAGATTGCTCCTTCATCATGACTCAATGGATGGACACTCATTGGACTTCCGGTTGGACCATGAAGCATGCAGGTGGTAAGGCACCACATGGTGCACAAATGTATAGTATTCAGTTACTGCTGCAAGCATATGTCACACATGCAATTTTCTGGCCTGTCCATAGTTTCAGTTGGTTTACTATTGCCTCACAAGTCGTGGTTTGTGTCTGCAATACTGCTAATGCAGATAGCATGTGTGCTGGGCTGAAGCCTTCCTATTAACTCAGCAAGGCCTGGCCCTACAGGCTTGACTTATTGTCTGTAGGGATAAACTCAGACGTGTTCGCATGGACTATGTGCAGAGCCAGCCAGGAAGTCGGCGCAGCACTGCGCTAATCACAGGCAGTGAGACATTGCCTGATCTCTGCAGCCGCACATCGGGGCAATGTCTCACTGCCTGTGATTAGCGCAGCGCTGTGCCGACTTCCTGGCGGGCTCTGCACGTGGTCCATGCGAACACGCCTGAGCTCATCCCTAATTGTCTGCAGGTATGCTGTTAGCTCGCATCACTGAAAGTGTATATCACATATGTGAATCTTACTGGCTGTCCATATTGCTATTCTGTTTACTAATGCTTCACAGGTTGTGTCTGTGTCTGCAGTATTGCTAATGCTTAGGCTGATTTCAGGTGGTGCTGAGCCTTTCCTATCAACGCAGGGCCTGGCCCTGCAGGCTGGGCTTTCTGTGTATTTGTCAGGTCACCTTGAGGCGAGGTGACAGGTGCACACTGTAGGATCAGGAGTGCACCGCAAGGTTGTGGACCCTACGGCTGACTGCTGCAGACGGGGGACAGATCTCACTGGGGTTAGAGCGTAAGATTCCCTGGGGCGCGGAGTCTAAGAGCCAGCAGGTATTCACCAGCGCCTCTGGTGGTGAGGATGGACTTGGCTGCAACTGGCTCCAGGTCGCGACCCCCAGGGTCCCCCAGCTTACACCCACAGTAGGCAACAGGAGGATAGGGATGGTGAGGGACAAAGCCAAGGTCGGGGGCCACAAGCAGACAAGAATAGTCGGGAACACGCCAAAAGGTCAGGATCACAGGCAAACAGGGATAGTCAAAACATGCCAAAGTCGGTAACGGAAAACAGTAGAAGAGCACACGGCAGGAAACAGGAAACTAACACACAAAGGAATACACAATGGTTGATCAGCACTGATGGCCTGCAGTGCACAGGTTAATATAGGGCTCCCTGATAGGGCCTGGGGTGGAGCCATGCTTAGAGGAGAGGTTATAAAAACCACCAGGTGGAAGTTAGGCTGGCCTCTTAGTCTGAAGACATGAGGGGAGGTAAGCAAACACAGGAAGATCACTGCATAGCCATGACAGTATTAATGCTTGGTTATGGTATGGACCCCCTTTTTTTTGTTTTTTTGCAGTACATGTGTCTAAGGTAATACAAAGAAAGGGATTTTTTTGGGGGACTTTTAAAGCACGACTACATCATTATATAAAAATATAAATTTTAATACAATTTTGAGAAAACATAGAAATACATAAATGAGATTTGATACAATAAAAATAGCATAACATGAATATAAACAGTTATAATGCGGACAACGTCTCAACATGTTTCACCGTACACCATAAGGCTTCTTCAGGAGATCTAGTTTCTCTCGCATAGATGAGTACTCACTAAAATACAAAGGAAAAACATCAAAACACATAAAAAACACTATACAATAAATTTACAGTTAGCCACTATATAGAACATCATGAGGATCACAACCCAACCCCCAGAGCCGACTGGTGCATCCGATCAAAACTGTATAAATATTCCACCAATGGTTGGATAAACAGGGATCAAACGATGATGCCATAGAGAGGGATATATTATCAACCGGACCCGCACCCTAGTTAATTAAAAAATATATAAGTATAACAAAAATACTATAATTTAAATAAATCGGAGTATACAATTCAAATAATAAAAATGAAATACCTCCAATTTATTTATGAAGGCAAGATGAACAGAATTCATGTGGAAATTATTCTGAAAACACCTTAAACATATGGACTTCAGTATTTTAATATTTGCATTAGATCCAGAAAAACTGCATCAAAAGAGATCCAAACGGAACCCAGTACTAGTGATATCAGAGTACCAAGGTAACCATCTACAGATAAAGACAAAGGAAATTCCATAATAAATAAAAATACAAAAAAGGGAGAAAAAGAAAAACTTTTGTAGTCACCTAACATCCATTGAAATTTTACCAGATTGGCAGCCAGCCCTCCTATGGATGAGCCATAAAGACTGATCTTCGCGGGCTTTTTATCCATATGGCACATCTGATCCAAAAATCCAACCACTGTTAAATAAACACATATATCAAGGTCAGACATATAATGAGACCTAAATTCCTTCGGGCCATGGAAAAAACTATCAATAATCCCTCAGATTAAATAATCAAGATTTTCTATCAAAATAGATATAAAGATCTGTTTGATCACAAATGCAGGTCAGCTCAAAGGTTAAGAACAAGATCCCCACAACATAATATCAAGTGGTAGAATATAACTAATTCAAACGCAGAGATTTACTTCCAAACTCTTCCAAAATTTAAATAAGGAGTCGAAAAATCGGCTCTTAATAATGGTACATGACCTATAGAAAAGGCTTAAAATTTAGGGATTAGTTTAGGCCGGGATGGACAGTGGCAGACAGTATGAATCAACTTGGATTCTCGTTGAAGGAGAATCCTATCGAAATCAGGAACCAACTCAATCCCATGTGTCTACTGATTGGTGTTTCCATCTTTTTCTTATTAATAAGGGACACATGATCCCTTATACGATGAAAAAAGGGCCTTTTGGTTTTACTTATATAAAAGGCTTGACACTCACATCTCATGAAGTAGACCACCCCTATGGTCTTGCAGGTTGCACAGAAATTAGGTCTATACACCTGCCCATTAGGGAGAGTCACTTCGGTGGTGTTCATTAAAAGGCTACAGAACTCACACTTTCCACATGGGAACATTCCCTTCTGGGTGTGTCCAACTCGAGGTTTAGTTAGATGGCTATGGACTAATTTGTCCTTCAATGAACTAGACTTACGATAGGTTATCTGTGGATAGGTACCAACATATTTCGATAGTACTTCATCCGTAGATAAAAGATGCCAGTATTTCTCAAAAATATGGCGGACCTTCTTGTGTTCCCTAGCATACCTAATAATCAAACAAACCTTAGATTGATTTTCTGTTCCTTTTATTGGATGGATCAAGGCTCGTCTCTCTTTTTGTTTTGCCCTCTGATAAGCTTTTTTAAGACAGGCTTTACTGCAGCCCCTATCTAATAGCCGTAGCTGAAGAACCCTTGCTTCAGACTCAAAGTCTTCATCCCTACTGCAGTTTCTTCTTATTCTAAGATACTGACTGTAGGGAATGCTCTGGACAAGGGAATTGGGATGAGAACTGGTTGCATGCAGAATTGTGTTCCCCGCTCTATACAGCGAGGAACCTATTGTTCCATCATGATTAACATAGACTGTAATGTCCAAGAAATGTATACTCTTTTGGTCACAAGTCATTGTGAATTTGAGAGTAAACAAATTTATCTCCAATCGATTTAGAAAACCAGTTAACTCATCCTGTGTCCCCGTCCAGATAATGAAAATATCACCCGCTCCCACCCCCCCAGATACAAGTTAGCATATGATGGGGCACATTTAGTCCCCATCACTACCCCCAGCACCTGAAAATAGTGGGAGCGATCAAATAAACAACAACAATTCAATCACAAAGCCATTATAGGCTTTTGCCCTTGGCCCTCGTTCAGATAAGAAGCTATCCACAACCCGAACCCCCAATTTATGGGGGATCGAGTTGTAGAGGGCCTCCACATCTACAGCAACCAGCCACCCTTGCTCAGGAACCCATAGACCATCCAATGATCATAAAATATCTGATGTATCCTGAATATAGGAACTCAAAGATTTCACATGCGGTCTCAGATAGTCATCCACCAATTTACTTGCTGGTTTCGTTAAACAGTCGTTGCCTGATATGATAGGACGCCCTGGAGGAAATAGGGCGTTCTTGTGTATTTTGGGCGGGGCATACATAGTAGGTATTTTAGGATTTTCCACCACCAAATACTCAAGTTTTTTTATCAATTAAGTCTGAACAAAAGGCCTGGGCAATTAGACATTGATATTTTGTTTGTGCATACTTACAGTGGTGTGAAAAAGTGTTTGCCCCCTTCCTCATTTCCTGTTCCTTTGCATGTTTGTCACACTTAAGTGTTTCGGAACATCAAACCAATTTAAACAATAGTCAAGGACAACACAAGTAAACACAAAATGCAATTTGTAAATGAAGGTGTTTATTATTAAAGGTGAAAAAAAATCCAAACCATCATGGCCCTGTGTGAAAAAGTGATTGCCCCCCTTGTTAAAACATACTATAACTGTGGTTGTCCACACCTGAGTTCAATTTCTCTAGCCACACCCAGGCCTGATTATTGCCACACCTGTTCACAATCAAGGCATCACTTAAATAGGAGCTGCTTGACACAGTAAGGTCCACCAGAAGATCCTTAAAAGCTACACATCATGCCGAGACCCAAAGAAATTCAGGAACAATTGAGAAAGAAAGTAATTGAGATCTATCAGTCTGGAAAGGGTTATAAAGCCATTTCCAAAGCTTTGGGAATCCAGCGAACCACAGTGAGAGCCATTATCCACAAATGGCGAAGACATGGAACAGTGGTGAACCTTCCCAGGAGTGGCCGGCCGCCCAAAATTACCCCAAGAGCGCAGCGACGACTCATCCAAGAGGTCACAAAAGACCCCACAACAACGTCCAAGGAACTGCAGGCCTCACTTGCCTCAGTTAAGGTCAGCGTTCATGCCTCCACCATCAGGAAAAGACTGGGCAAAAATGGCCTGCATGGCAGAGTTCCAAGGAGAAAACCACTGCTGAGCAAAAAGAACATCAAAGCTCGTCTCAATTTCTCCACAACACATCTTGATGATCCCCAAGACTTTTGGGACAACATTCTGTGGACCGATGAGACAAAAGTGGAACTCTTTGGAAGGTGTGTGTCCAAGTATATCTGGCGTAGAAGGAACACTGCATTTCATAAAAAGAACATTATACCAACAGTAAAATATGGTGGTGGTAGTGTGATGGTCTGGGGCTGTTTTGCTGCTTCAGGACCTGGAAGACTTGCCGTGATAAAAGGAACTATGAATTCTGCTGTCTACCAAGAGATCCTGAAGGAGAATGTCCGACCATCTGTTCGTGTACTCAAGCTGAAACGAACTTGGGTTCTGCAGCAGGACAATGATCCTAAATACACCAGCAAGTCCACCACCGAATGGCTGAAGAAAAACAAAATGAAGACTTTGGAGTGGCCTAGCCAAAGTCCTGACCTGAATCCTATTGAGATGTTGTGGTATGACCTTAAAAAGGCCGTTCATGCTCGAAAACCCTCTAATGTAACTGAATTAGGACAATTCTGCAAAGATGAGTGGGCAAAAATTCCTCCAGGACGCTGTAAAAGCCTCATTGCACGTTATCGCAAACGCTTGGTTGCAGTTGTTGCTGCTAAGGGTGGCCCAACCAGTTATTAGGTTTAGGGGGCAATCACTTTTTCACACAGGGCCATGATGGTTTGGATTTTTTTTCACCTTTAATAATAAACACCTTCATTTACAAATTGCATTTTGTGTTTACTTGTGTTGTCCTTGACTATTGTTTAAATTGGTTTGATGTTCCGAAACACTTAAGTGTGACAAACATGCAAAGGTACAGGAAATGAGGAAGGGGGCAAACGCTTTTTCACACCACTGTAACTTGAGCCAGGGGGATCGATCTATACCAGTTGCAATTTGACAGCAAATCCATAACCATTGATTTATAGTTGGCAACGTCCATTACCACTATATTACCTCCTTTATCGGAAAGTTTGATAATCAAACTGTCATTATTTTTTAAAGAGGCAATTGCTTTACGTTGATTTAAACTAATATTAGATCTGCTGTCAAATCGATGCCACTTGGTATTCTGAATCTCCCTTGATACTTGTTGGGTAAATGCCCAGACATTGGGATTTCCCTGAAGTATTGGAAAACATCTTGATTTTGGTTTATAGAGAGACGGTGGGGGAAAGCAACATCCTAATTCGGAATCAAGGAAAGGTAATGGATACGGAGATGGGTCATCCAAATGATCATTCATCGGGTTACTCTCCTCCCAAAGTTCCATTAGCTTATTTAAAGCTTTAATTTCATTAATATTTTTATTTTTCCAGATGTCATCTGAGGACCTAGCTTCTACAGAATTTACATGGTCCTTATCAAAGATGACCTTGAACATTAGCTTACGAGCAAATAAGTTTACATCCTTTATAATTTCAAAAGCATCCACCTCCTGGTCAGGGCAAAAGGTCAAACCCAGACTTAAATCCTGGGCTTATAGGGTTCCCTATCTCCTACATAAGATGAACAACTCAATTTCGGACGAGTGTTGGCGTTGCCAGTCCGCGACGGGGTCCATGATCCACATCTTCTGGACATGTCCTATGCTGGACGCGTTCTGGAGGGATGTGGTGGAGACAATTAGGCAGCTTACCTCGGTGGATCTTCGGGGTAACCCCGCCGCATGCCTTCTTCATTTGACAGACCGGCCCATCCGGAAGTATAAACAGACTCTGACAATGCAACTACTGAACGCGGCGCGCGTATGTATACCAGCGATGTGGAGGCAACCCCTACCCCCTACGAAGACCTTATGGTATTCTAAAGTTAATTATGTTCTCCGGATGGAGGAACTGACCGCCACCCTTTACAATACTGAGGAAAAGTTCTGTGAGAAGTGGAGACCCTGGAGGTACTTCACTGGCACTCAGACATACCTGCGCGAGGTTGCCGCTGCGGCCGACCTGGCACCCGCCTGATGCCTATGTTGGCGCGTTAATCTGGGAAGCTGGAAGCAGGCCCTTGGCCATCTTCCATGGATGGATCTGGAGTCCCCCTGTGTGGTCCCTTCTGATACCTACACCTACCCCTCTCCCCCCCCCCCTCCCCCCTTCCCTTTTTTTTTTTCTCCTCTCCTCTCTCTCTTTCTTTTTCCTCCTCTGCTACTCTGTATCTATCTCTTCTTTTTTGGCCCGCCGGGCCACGGCCATGTAGGCCCGCGGTGCTGGTACGGACCTGCATGGACCGGCTAGCTATGGAACAGCTGATCTATAATGTTACTCTCTAGGAGGGGCGTCACTAGGATGCTGGAAACCCCCTGGTAGCTAGCTCTTTTGCCACAGATAGCATGGTACGTCCATGCAGGTCAGCAGATGTGCACATTGTATAGGCGACTAAACGTTTTCCACATACGATTTCATATCTTTTACTGCTTGTACATTGCAATGAAGTGTATGACAGAGCCAACTTGTGTTTTTCGGAATGTTTTGTTTACTCTGTACAACTGGCTCTAAAACTCAATAAACGAATTAAAAAAAAAAAAAAATCCTGGGCTTGATCCTCTGTTAGAGCACAGGAAGACAGATTGATTATTTGGAAATTATCTTGTTTAATATTTTCGGTGTGGCCCCCAAAATGCTTGACAGCTTCTTGGGGTCCACTCCTGACTGGGATGAAAAAATTGGAGCATTTCAAAGTTCCACCGTTTGGGGAACTAAAGGGAGGTCACCCGACTGTGAAGGGAGATTTAATTGGCTTACCTTTGAAGAAGCCAAGGCATTTGGCATAGAAACAGATGCAACATTAATAGTTTCCATCTGAGATTCATTCGGCCGAGGTGCAGATTTGCTCTGAGAGCAAAGACCTGAACGTATATTTTCTCTTGGAGTACGTTTTGCAGCAGATACATTTTGCATTGAACGATCAAACTTACGTTTTTGAAAGGCCTCTGTAGAATTCTGAAAATAACTTACTGGTTGGGAAGAGGAGACAGAAGAAAAAGTTGACTCTTCAGAGTCAGAAGGTGTTTGATTAGAATTTGAGTGTCTTTGAGAAAACGATTTCTTTTTAGGTCCGCTTCCTTCAGTTGACCATTTATATGCTGAATTTGTTTCATAGGCAAGTCTATCTCTATAGTATTTTTTGTATTTTTATTGTATCAAATCTCATTTATGTATTTCTATGTTTTTTCGAAATTGTATTAAAATTTATATTTTTATATAATGTTGTAGTCGCGCTTTAAAAGTCCCCAAAAAAATCCATTTCTTTGTATTATATAGATAATGGGATGTGGTGCAAAAAGTATATTTTCGGTATTTCAGCTCTTTTCAAAAAATTTTCTCCTATGTGTCTAAGGTAAGTTTAACCTGCTAGTGCTAATTGTCTGATGACTATTAACCTGCACTATTTGCCTGTGATTACATTGACTCGACAATACTATGACTGCTATGCGTTTACCTCTATGCATTTACATGCTGACCTTGATGCTGAAATGAAAATCAGGATCTGCTTAATTACATTACCTGTTAGCAATGTGTAATTACTTCTGTTATTCGTGGTACACCATAGAGGGATATGTGGTTTGCTGCTTGTAGCAGTTACTACTGATGGACTTTTAAACAAATACTCCCAGGCATGGCTCCAGTCTTTCAACTCATCTGTGGACCAGTAGCAATCAGCCTTCCTAGAGACCAGCAACGTTCATTAAGGTTAGGGCAGGTAGGTATATTCTATATCCTAAAGAGTGCACATTATGGGCATAATGGATTGTAAATCTCTCCAGCCCTCAACACCACTTCTAAGGAAGAGGAGAGTCAGGACCTCTTTAACCCTGAATGAACCACTATGTATTTAATTGCCAGAAGAGGCAGACCAAGGAAATCTCTACAAAAATCATAGTGGACTGCTGTTAACTGGTGTGTCGGCCAAAATGCAAAACCAAGTTGCAGGCCAGAGGCAGTGGCAAATGGGCAGAGACTAAAAAGGCCTACAGTCACTAATGATTCCATGCCAAGCCTAGAGTAAAAATTAAGTAGCCAGTGATGCAGTTCAGCCACTGTGGATACAAGACTGTATGCTCTTTCACTGGTAGTTCATTGTGGTCAGTTAATCCTTATGGCTCATCCCACAAGTATCACATACCGCTTTTAAGTCAGAGTGGTGACTGACTGTTCAAGTCGGATCCGTTGATATCTAGAAGGGGGATTAATCCCTTGTATTAATCACCAATGACCAGGATAGCCAAAATGCAAAATAACAAAGATTGAATGACAGGTTAAACCTGGGAAAACTATAGAGGAGAAAAATAATCAATAATCATCTTTGTCTACCTAAACCCAAGTCGCCCAGTAGGGTCAGCTGACAGAATTTTATGTAAAATCTGAGCTTTAGGATCCGTGGGTACTGTGCCATTGGTATTTTTCATTCCTCTCCTCCAACTCATTGCATTCCCTACATGATGCATTAGAGCACAAGGGTTGTGACTGCACGTTAAGTCAAAAGTAGGACTTGGTCAACAATCAGAAGGATTAGGATCCAAAACCACATATGGCATCATTGCAATCAATCTCTCCAGCCATCAGTAAGGCTTGGCTTCCACAAATCGTTCCCCATTATTTCCAAGAAGTACCGTTGATAGTGGTGTGACTTCAAATTGCAGTGACTTCAAAGTAGTCCCTGCACTACTTTGGTCCCACTTTGATGTGACTCGTGGCCATGGACCTCAAGAATACACAGGCATTACTTCAAGTCCCATAAAGGTCGCATCAAAATTGCACGACTTTTTAGGTCGCAATAGTGGAAATCTAGGCTAAAATTGTAGATGGTCTTTAGACCTAGCAAGTGTGTGTGTGTGTGTGTGTGTGTGTGTGTGTGTGTGTGTGTGTACTGTATACACACTTCAAGACACCCATGTTTATGCAAGTACCTTCGTTTGGCCGTCCAAGTCCAATATTAGTTCATCTGGCAAACTGTGGCCTTTCCACAAATTCCTGGCATTTCCCAGGATATTAGGTCTAGTGGCCTTCTTGTGGGAGCAAGGACTTCTGGTGAGCCTTGTTTGGGCAACAACCTGGCACAATGTCTTCCAGGTCCTGGGGAAAAAAGTTCTAGTTCAGACTCTGATCGAATTGGGAGGAGCCATCATCTAGAGACCAACTAGTCTCATTACAGCAATGACCTGCCTGGAAGCAGTTCTGAATCTCTGAAGAATACAGTAGAATTACCCTCAGAGAGATCAACAGTATAAGTATTTCACTTGAACAAATTTATAGCTCTTTCCTATTGGTTGCATCCCACGGTCGCAAAAGGGTAAGGAAATAGCCTGTAGTAACCTATGTGGTCCGAGGGGCCCAATGGAAAGTTGACAACGGTATTACCTTATTTTTGTAACAAGGGATTTGCTTCCTGTACCAGAAACAGTGACTCCACAGAGGAGACCAGTCCCTTTTTGGAGGGAGCTAAGCTAGATAATCTTTCAGCTTATCAGCTACTAGGCATACCAGTCATCACAATCTATTATTTGTTGGGTATTCATGCCAATGGAGGACAAGATGTCCAAAGTCAGAGTTGCAGTGGTCGCAGACTGAAGTCCTTCCGAAAATGCATCAAGTAGAGCCTTGGCTATGCTGCAAAGACTCAACAAAATGGGGAAGTCCTATCTTCATTGTCGCAGGAATGCAGGACTAGTCAACCTTTGTCAGGGGTATCTCCCAGTCACGTCTGCTAGCCCTTTAGGTTCAGGTTCCTAGAACTTCCTGCCAGACGGCGTAATCTACAAAACCATTGGATGTCAAGGGATGGTCTCCAAACCAACAGATCGTTCAAGGGTTCAGCAACAAATAGACTGCTTAAGATATTGATTTGACAGTAACCTTGGTGGCTTCCCAAAGGGGGAAGCAGTGAAACTTCTGACATCCAGCTGGGTCTGCAGATTAGCAATATGTATATTGAGCAAACCTAATAGTGTCCAGGATCCTTATCTTCAGGATCCACAGTCGTTTAGTGGTGATGAGGACAATAATTGCCCGGAGGCTTGCAAGCCATGATATCTGCGGGTACACTCTCAGATCCAAGAACCTCCTATTCTCCTTTCTAAGATCCAATACCTCATACAGCGTGGCCAATGGTGTCTTCAAAAGTCAGACAAGTTATATCTAGATGCTGGAGACCAAGAAGTGAAGGCTCACATGGAGGTCTCACATTTAATGTTAGTGTTTTAGTGTTTGAAATCTTATGGAAGTCAGGGTGCCTACTCTAAAACTTCAAGTACATTAGAGCAGGGGATACCCTACAGAATTTAAAGGATGGAACCTTCTGTTCCATACTATAAGGACTGAATTGTATACAAGTAAGTCTAGATACAGCATTAAAGGATAGATGAGGATCAGTCGTGTCCTTACTCTCTGGGAACCAGTAACTGTTGCATATCTTGGCAAACCAATTTCCTAAAGACATGGGCAGGTTGTTCGTTCCCCCTGGGGTCTTCTAAATAGTGTGGGACATATTGTCTCACTCTCCATTCAGAGGGATAAGACATCCTCAATATGGCCAGTAACACTGAAGAAGTATTTTGTTTGGCTGATGGGTCTAGAAGGATCTCAGATATCCAAGTAAAGTGTTTGGAGTACCACAAGCATTGAAAATAGATTCAAGGTTGAAGAGAGACATAGAATTGGTCCTTCTTCAAGGACAAAAAACAATAGGCTCTTTAGGCCTAACGGCATCAGAAGACAATTACTGTCCATTAAAGACAATCATAGTAGTACAGATCAAGTTAGTCAAGGGGCTTAGATGTCTAGGACAAATCCATTGAGGGCAGAGACCGCTTTTCTAGATGGATTGTGCATCCATGGACGGAACTCCAAAGGAGTCCCTCCAGAACTAATATGTAAACTACAACCTGGTCTACATTAAACATGTTGGGAGCCAATTTTAAAGTGGACCCAGTGGCCTTAGCTACAATACATTTCAATCATTAGTGGTGGGGATAGATCTAATCCTCGACTTAAACACGTCAGCATTACCCACCCTTGTCTGATTATTTGGTACATCCCATATGTATATGCTGTCATGCTGTGTCAGGAAAGAAGAAAGTTTTATACTTGCCTGACACAAAGCATGACAGCATATAGGTTCCTCCTGAAAGGGCTTTGCAATGATACTAAGTTACGAGAATGTGGTCTGCAGGGAGGAGACTTTTATAGAATAACCATTCCTGGAATAGGGCAGGGGGGAGCCTACCCATACATATATGCTGTCATGCTTTGCATCAAAATTACCATAAGGTAAGTATACAATTTTCCTCTATATAAGCGGTTTTTTTTTTCTGCCTAGAGAACACTTGTATTTTTTTTTTTTAAGCCCACTGTGCATGGAGCCAGATGCTTACTTTTTAATTTCTGTTCAGGGACCTGAAGATGCTACAAACATGAAAACCAGCTTCAATGAAAAACATTTACCTTTCCAAGAAGAGGAGCCAGCAAGCTTATTACCATGCCTAAGGTAATTACTAACATGTATTTAGCAATGTATGCTGGGTTATATTGATATACTGTGTATTTTTACCAAAAAATAATTCAAAGACTTGTATCTAAAGCCAATCTATCACAAACCTTACAATATAAAGTTAGGTATATAAAAAAAATTACAGCGAAAGCTTACTTTGGGGTTTATTTTAAAGGCAAATCGGCTGTTCACTTTACAAGTTGCAGTGTGCAAATTAATTTGTCTCAACTTAGTAATTCCTGTAGAAGGAAAATAAAGAAGCAGTATTTTTGCTTGCAGTTGATTGGATGATAGAATTTAGAGCTTTACTGCATAAACAAAATTCTGGTGAAAATTCCCTTGCATAGTTCAGCAGTCTCCAAACTGTGGCCTGGGGTCAGACATGGCTCTTTGCTTGCTTTTATCCAGCCCTTGGGGCACTATTTTATCCAAAAACATGAACACTGGTGCATAATTCCTGTCACTGTCATCAACAATGGGGCACTATTCCTCCAACTGACACCATCAAAAGGGCCAATTCCTCCCACTGACATAAATGATGTGGCACAATTCCTTCCACTGACACTATTGTGAGGGCATAAGTCTTTCCATTGATGCCAACAGTGGGCCACTTTTCCTCCCACTGACACAAACGAAAGGGCAAAATTCCTCCTACTGACATCAACAAGGGGGCACTATTCCTCCATTGCCTCCAACATTTGGAAACTAATCATTCCACTGACATCAATGATGGGGAGTCCTCCCACTGTCACCAAAGGCGGGGGGGGGGGGGGGGGGAGTGAGTATATACATTTTAGTTATCTACAGGATGCTTTATTTAAGATATTTAAGACAAATGGACTGTTCATTTGCAAGGGAATTTTCCCTTAGCTTGACTGTGGTGTAAATTCAATTTGCAAAGACTACCCAATCACATGAGGAACTGAATTTATTCACTCTTGATAAGAGGAGATTAAGTGGGGATATGATCAACATGTACAAATATATAAGGGGTCCATATAGTGAACTTGGTGTTGAGTTATTCACTTTACAGTCAACAAAGAGATAAGGGGGCACTCTTTACGTCTAGAGGAAAAGAGACTTCATCTCCAAATATGGAAAGGTTTCTTCACAGTAAGAGCTGTGAAAATGTGGAATAGACTCCCTGCAGAGGTATATATATATATATATATATATATATATATATATATATATATATATATATATATATATATATATAATATTAAAAACATTTTTTTTTTCTTGCATGTGCTTGTATGATGGAAGTCAGCAGAGCATCACCTCATTCACTAAGCCAAAGAAAAATTCCCTTGCAAAGTGAAAGGTCTCTAGCAAAGTGAACAACCGATTTGCCTTTAGTATGTAAAGCCTCATATCTCTGAATCTACTAATCATTTGACATGCAGTTTTCACTGAAGGTAACACCTCTGCTGGTTTGTGATTATTAATAATATGCAGCTTTTAGTAATTTGGCTAACCCTGTGACTGTGTAAATGGAAACATTGCAGGGAAACACAGGGCACCGATGCCTTCTTTGAAGGTGAAATATGAGCTATAAATGGAAAAATCTAATAGACTTAGCCCTTGTTTACATTGGAGCGACTTGTCGTGCGATTTTACACGTCAAATCACATGACAAGTTGCACCCTGTTGCTGGTAATCGCATGGTTCAAATCAGTGCGCTGATTGAAAACAATGTAAAAAACATAATGCACATGAGCCTGTCAAGTTTGACCCAGATCAAACTAAACAACTATACTTTAATGCTGAAAATTATTAAAAATGTAAAGATGATAGGTGGAAAAGTTTTGATACAGTGATTGGTGAATCAACTGAGGGCGGCACAGTGGTGTAGTGGTTAGCACTCTCACCTAGCAGTAAAAAGGGTCGCTGTTTTGAATCCCAACCACGACACTACCTGCCTGGAACACTACCTGCCTGGAGTTTGCATGTTCTCCCTGTGCCTGCGTGGGTTTCCTCCGGGTACTCTGGTTTCCTCCTACACTCCAAAGACATGCAGGTAGGTTAATTGGCTTCTGTCCCAAATTTGCCCTAGTATATGAATGGGGATCTTGCATTGTTGGATCCTTGAGGGTAGGGACCAATGTGAGTGTGCAATGTACAGGGATAGGGACAATTGTAGACACTCACTCAGGTTGAACTGGATGGATTGGTGTCTTTATTCAACCTTCCTAACTATGTAACTATGTAACTGCACTATAGAAGGATCATTTCTATTTTTAAATGATTTTTCGTTCAATCTTCTAAACATCTATGGCCAGCTTTACAAGCTAAAGTTTAAGCACTTTTAAGTTGTGTGGCAATAGTTTTGAGCTTAGAAGTTTCAAGGACTCCACTCACCAACTTGCATTTTAAGTTTTTTTTTACCCACTTTTATTAAAAGGCATGTTCTTGTACAACAGGTTTAGCATGCTGGGGTTCTAAGGGGTGGACAAGCATAGAAAGGAAGGTGTCAGCTAAACCTTTACATCCAGACAGAGCTTTAGAGTGTCAGTACCCAAGATGCTATTTGTTTTTGACTGAACAATTGCATGTCTGTGTGTAACTAGGTTTATTGCAATACCTTTGCACACCTTGTGGATGATTAACTAAATTAAACAACTATTGAAAATAATATATAACACAGATATATTTTGCCATAATGGGAAATCATTTTACCGACATTTCCTTTTTCAGTTGGTTGATATCAGTTATTTTGGTACCTTATGTTGATTGTTTGCACACATTAAAATGTAGTCAAATCATGCTAAATGTTTGCCTATGTATAAATCTAAATACTTAATCTCTGAGATACCTATCAATTCCTTATCATAACAAATGTACATGTGCCCAGGTCATTGAACATTACAGCACCAAACCCACAAATACCTCAGCAGGAGCTTCCGCTGGAACACAATGGAACTGATCATTCGCATTTAATGGTAAATCATATATCTGTAAAAATATGTGAGTAGTATTACTGACTTCCACAACACAGAAACATGATTGCTTTGCTAGAAATCAATTTGTAAATCCCACAGAAAAAATATGAATGCTCTCTGAATTGCACACACAAAAAACGAAGAGCTAAAATTTGTTCATGCCCTTTTGGGAGTGAGTGATGCTAAATTTTCACCAGGTTGTGCTAAATGAAAATACATAGAGGATAACTTTAGTTTTACTATTTTATTAATTGAGCCACAGAAAAAAATATGAACAGTCTCTGAATTACACACACAAAAAAATAAGAGCTGAAATGTGTTAGGCTCAAAATCTTCTGTGCAGAATAAAATCTTCATATATGGCTTTGTTTCTGTTTAATTTTGTAAAGGAGTCTGCCAGTGTTACAGACCTGATAAAAAATAGTGTCACTGAGATGGTAGTAACCACCCAAGAAGAAGAGCTGATGGACTTGCCATGTTCAAAGTGAGTTCCAACATGCATTCTGGCAATTAGTTTTTTTTTGGTAAGATCTACGGTATTTATCAAATGCTTATTTGCTTAGCTCACCTACCTGCTTTTTCTAATCAAAATTAATATATGTATACAGGTCATCAAACAGTACAGCATTAAATATACAAATACCCGAGCCACCACTGATCAAGAACAAAACTGATCAATCGCATTTATTGGTAAATATATTCATTTCAAACATATCTTGGCAAAAATATACATCATTATAGCAGAAAAAAAATGATTTGATAGATATTATATGCTTGCATCTGTCTGGTTTTTATATCTCTGTACCTTGAAGTTGTATCCATGAAAAGCCTAAATGTTTGTTTTATATTTTCTATACATTTTATTTATTTTTTGATAATAGCAATCTTATCAGAGTTCATTGACTAGTCTCAGAATCTCTAAGACACCAGAACTCAGTCCCAAGAGCATGACAAATAGGTAAGGAAATGTATATTGTTATGTCACTAATATTTAAACAAGCTATTCTAATCATTTTCATCCGTTTTTATTGCAAATGTTTTCTTACCACATTAAAAAGAGTTTTATATAATATGTTTCATAATTTGTAAAACAAATGTACTTAACAAATTAACATTTATTACTGGGTGCTTCCATCATATATTGTTTTTACACTAAAGCAGTAGCTCTGCAATTGTTGTTTCTTGTACAGACAGAAAGTCCACTAGGGCAACATGTTGGCTAGAAAAAGCAGGAGCTGTGCCTCCTTTGGCTAGTCCAACCTGTTAATAGTATAATGCACAGCACAAAAGGCTGTGTTTACTTAGGTGATCCTGTTTTCAAATGATACCTGCTGTACTGGTAAAGGAAGGAGTGTAATGTAACGTAGGAAGGATCTGAAATATTCATGCATAGCCAAGTTTAAAAATAAGTGTTCATACTTTTCAATGAATGTACATCGTTATGAACTGAAATGAGGATCATTTCATGATGGATGGATCATTTTGCTCATAGCTATTTTATGGTGGAATATGTGTCCATTTATACTTTTTTTTTCTTTTTTTTTACTTTATTTACATTATTATACGTTTATTATGTTTGCATTGTTCTATAAATTGCTATATTAAGAAAAAATGCAATGTGATATGTTAACATGATAGTAATAACCAGAGAGACCTTTGCCTAAGAAAGCAGCAATTTGTGATGTTTATTTATTTTTTGCAGAAGTTGGAGGTAAATTCATATAACAGTATTATTCTAAGAGCTGAGAGATATTATGTTTTAGAGGATTTGGTATTTAAAGTAACTGGGCAGGAAACTGAATTTCCCCTTCTTTTGTGCCTGTAATCTGGATTTATCTGGAATTACACCATAGAGTATAAGGTATCATCGACATATTCTTTTTTAGCTCAGACCAGCTGGCCACAAGGCAAACATATGTGACTTCAATGGATCATGCTTCATCTGTGGAGAATCTCCTCCCCGCTAGTCTTTTTCTACAAAGTAAGAAAATAAAAATACAATATAACAATTTGTATATTTGGGAATATGCCATCTTCTAGTTTTGACATTAAATAATTAGGTGTTTGATAATATTATTACAAAGAGCAAAGAACCCTTATCTCTAAATTAGGTCTCCAGGAGTTCTAATCTGGATTTTATATATGGTTACACAAATTAGAAACAGAGTACAATAATGTAAAGTTGTTTATAAAATGTATCCATTATTTAGTGCATGCTTTTTTGTGATGGCTGTTCAAGCAACCTAGGTCTATAAATGTTGCAGTGTACCCTCTACCAATGTACAGTATATGTCAAGTAATTTTTCTTTCATTAATCTCTATTAATTTAGAAAGGCAAGATATAGTAACAGTAAACCCAGGTGGGGGAAATTTGTCTACATGCATTTGCAACAGATAAAGCAAAGCGATGAAGAACAACAATAAATTGTACAAAATATGCACATAATTTAACATAGACTTCACCCAAAGAGCAATGTAATGTAGGCAACCTCCTCTGGCAGGAAAAGGGGAGGGAGGGAAAGAGGCATAGGAAGGAAAAGACAAGTGAGTTAGTTATTTCTTCCACAAATTTGGGACCAAAAGTCGTAAACGTGAACTATACAATACGTAACTAAGACTAGAAGGGAACAGAAAAGTTAGGGCATAATTAAGCCTTGGTCCCCATCTCAAAAGTCATTTTGTTACACAAATTTAAAGTTGGGCCTGCTACTGAAATACCCCCAAATTTTCTAGTTTGTCAGTTATGGCATGTGTTACTGGACATGATGAGCATTGAACTAACTATAATTCTATGCAATGAAATAACAAAAAAAAAAAAAAAAACAGGACCACACTGCTAATTGCTAGACTGAAGGTTTATTGTATGTTATTGTAACTATAAGTTTACATTATATTTAACACTCATTCTATACAGCAATGACAAGGTTTTAAACCATGGATGCATGGTATATTTTCAATATTTAAAAAGGGGCTTATATGTAAGAATACTTATTTTTTTTAATTCTTGACTAGGGCATGTCACTAAACCAGCATGTCTAATGACTTGCTAAACTGTGTGGCAAGTAAGCCTATGAGAGTAAACATGGAAGGTCCTTCATAGCAATCATTTGTGAATCAAGATTCAACAATAATATTTCAAGTATAACAGAAGGCAACTTTTTTTTACATGTTTGGATAGTGTGGTGAGGGAATAAAACACTAGTCAATTTTTTATTACTGTTTGTGTTCCTGTTAGGGAGATTTACCTTTTCGATTTGTCTTGGTGACCGCTATTGCAGAGAGTTAAAGTAAACAAAAATCACACATTTTGAGTAGACATCAGAACAAGAATAGAGGGGAAATCTATCAATGTTCTGGTGAACATGGTGACTATAAAATAATTTTTCTCAATTCCTTTTGTGGCTCTGGGACAAAATGTAAAGGGAAATCTCCCCCATGGGACGCACATGGCAAAAAACTGACTGGGATTATAACCCTCCCTTTTTCAATCCAAAATTTTAATAAAAACCTTTTTACTTTGAGGCTACATTCACACTGGCGTGGGCAGGCAGACGCTGGCGGTAAAGCGGCGCTATATTTAGCACCACTTTACCATCATTTTAGCGGCGCTATTTGGCCGCTAGCGGGAGGTTTTAACCCCTGCTAACGGCTTAAAAAGGGTTAAAACTGCCTGCAAAGCAGTGGTGCTTTGCCGGCAGGTTTACAGCACTGCCCCATTGTTTGCAATGGGAAGGGGCGCTTTAGGAGCGGTGAATACACGGCTTCTATAGCACTGCAAATATGCGGTTTGCAGGACTTTTTTGACCGTCCTGCAAGCGCACCGCTCCAATGTGAAAGCCCTCGGGGCTTTCACATTGAATTGAATTGAGCTTTCATGGCGCTTTAGCTCCTGCAAAGGGCCTCAGTGTCTACTTTAAGGATCTGCTGCACCCATATTTGCCATTGAATAATATGGAGGATCTGCTGTGCTCTTCTCCTTGTGCTCACCTAAAACAGATTGTGTTTCATCAAACACCTGATTTTGTTTTAATGGCTGACAAATGCAGATGAATTTAAATTTGCTATTAGATTACAAAGATTCCCTAGTTTGTAAACTATGCAACCTGAGAGCTTTACTTTCTGTTTTCATCTTGTGTTTTTGGTCATAGATTGACATGCATTCCCAGTTGAGAACATGCTTCTTTCAGCTTAAAGTTTGAAAATATATATACACTGCTTAAAAACAAAAATGAACGGAACACTTTGAAAACACATTAGACATCAATGGGGAAAAATATCATGCTGGATATCTATGCTGATATGGACTGCGTAATGTTTTAGGCCTCTTTCCCATGAACGATCCGTTCAGGTCCGCCTGTCAGTTTTTTTAGGCAGACCTGAACGGACGCTCCATAGACCTCTATGGAGTGTTGGATGCCAGTGGTGCAACATCCACTGACATCCGACCCGCTCCGATCCGGAAAAGTGTGACGGAGGAAAATCCTACTTTTTCATCCGGCCGAGGATCGGATCGGGTGATGATGGACTCTACTGGCCGTCTTCATCCGATCCTCCATAGGGGAGAGCAGCCCTCTGACAGGTCCGTCCCTGCACAGAGTGCAGAGATAGACCTGTCATCTGCCTGCTCAGCGGGGATCGACGGAGCGATTCCCCGCTGAGCAGCGCAGGTTCCGTACACGGACACGTCAGTGTGAAAGGAACGAAAGGATGCCACAGCGTTTGATGGAAATGAAAATTATCACCCTACTGAGGGCTGAATTCAAAGACACCCCGAAAACCATAGGGGAAAAAAGAAGCAGCAGGCTAGTCCATTTTACTGAAATTAAATTTCAGTCATTCAAAATGGTACTCAGTAGTTTGTATGGTCCCTACATGCTTGTATGCATGCCTGACAATGGCGGAGCATGCTCCTTATGAGACAACGGATGGTGTCCTGTTTTTTTTTTTTTTGCCTCAGATCTGGACCACGGCATCACTGAGCTTCTGAACAGACTGAGGTGCAACCTGGCGGCGTTGGAGGGACTGAAACATAATGTCCTAGAGGTTTTCTATTGGATTTAGGTCAGGCGAGAGTGAGGGACATTCAATGATATCAATTCCTTCATCTTCCAGCAACTGGTTTCATAGTCTTCCCACATGGGGCCAGGCATTGTCGTGCACCAGTAGGAACCCAGGACACACTGCACCAGCATAGGGTCAGACAATGGATCCAAGGATTTCATGCTGATACCTAATAGCAGTCAGGATGCCATTGCCTAGCCTGTAGAGGTCTGTGCATCCTTCTATGGATATGCCTCCCCAGACCATCACTGACCCACTGTCAAAAACCATAAAATCAGATTGAGACAGAAGTACAGTTAAATCGCACTTGTTTAATAATAAAAATAAAAAGAACAAACATAGTCAAAACATAGCCAAAGTTCAGTAACCGGAACGGATAGTCAGCCAAGGCAGAGGTCAGGTATCAATGTAGTGGAACAACAAGCAGGATCTGGAGCCAGAAGGGATGTCAGAAAAGCAAGTCTTTAAACAGGAACGCAGGAGCTAGGCTCTGTGATGTTAACCAAGGCGAAGGCAGAGATCCTTTTGGGCTGGACGGCTTAAGTAGGCAGGACTGACAAGCAAGATATCATCAACAGCTGAGTAACTGTGGAGAGATAGGAGCTGGCAATTAGCTGACAGGTGAGTCACCAGCTCTGAGAAGGAAGGGCTGAGCCCAGCCCTGACACTCACCACCCAACTGGTAATGCTAAACAATGTTACAGGCAGCATATTGTTCTCCAGACCCTTTCACTTCTGTCACATGTACTCAGGTTGAAAATGCTCTCATCTGTGAAAAGCACAAGGCGCCAGTGGTGGACCTGCCAATTCTGATGTTCAATGGCAAATGCCATTCGAGCTCCATGGTGCCGGGCAGTGAGCACAGGGCCCACTAGAGGACGTCGGGCCCTCAGGGCACCCTCATGAAGTCTGTTTCTGATTGTTTGATCAGAGACATTAACACCAGTGGCCTGCTGGAGGTCATTTTGTAGGGCTCGGGCAGTGCACATGCTGTTCCTCCTTGTACAAAGGAGCAGATACCGGTCCTGCTGATGGGTTAAGAACCTTCTATGGCCTTTTCCAGCTCTCCTAGAGTAACTGCCTGTCTCCTGGAATCCCCTCCATGCTCTTGAGACTGTGCTGGGAGACACAGCAAACCTTCTGGCAATGGCACATATTGATGTGCCATCCTGGAGGAGTTGGACTGCCTGTGCAACCTCTATAGGGTCCAGGCATCGCCTCATGCTACCAGTAGTAACACTGACCCTAGCCAAATGCAGAACCAGTGAAAAACAGTCAGAAAAGATTAATATATTTGGGGTGTCTTTCAGTTCAGCCCTCTGTAGGTTGATAATTTTCTTTTCAATTGGTTTTTATTCGATTTTCAAACTTACACAGAAAATTTTTAACATCTGTATAACAGGCACCTGCAAATTGTTACCAAATGTAATAGTGTAGGTAAGTAAATATGCAACTAAATAGATACATCCATAATATAAATCATGCTACCCTTTGTGGCTTTGGCACTTATTTGGGACGGCTCCGCCTCCGCACACCAGGCACCCCCATGGGGAACTAGCTGTGCTCTGGTGTCCATCCCCACGTATGTAGGTTGATAATTTTAATTTCTATCAAATGATGTGGCATCATTTCGTTTCCAACACATTACCCAGTCCATATCAGTACAGATATACAGCATGATTTTTTTTCCTGTTGAGTTCTAAAGTGTTTTTAAAGTGTTCCTTTAACTTTTTTGAGCAGTGTATAATAACCATGAACTAGATTTCACACATTTTAAGATAATTGTAGACATGTGCATTCGTTTTCGTCCGAATGCATTTTCGTCCGAATTTCAGCTATTTTCGTTTTCGTTTTGACAAACGATAACGAAAGCACAAAATCCGAAAAACGAAAGATCCGACATAAATAAATGCTTTATTTTCGTTTTCGTTGTTACAACAGTTCGATATAGAATAGGAGATTCGACATGACTCTGACAACGTGTTTATAGAACCTATGGTCGAATGTGCCTAACCTTACCTCTATTAGTCCAAGATTATATAGAGAAAATATTCGACAGAGAAAAGATTTGACGGAGAGAAAAGATTCTGCAAGTTACTGTCCTAAAAAGTGTTTGGGGACCTGGGTCCTGCCCCAGGGGACATGTATCAATGCAAAAAAAAGTTTTAAAAACGGCCGTTTTTTCGGGAGCAGTGATTTTAATAATGATTAAAGTGAAACAATAAAAGTGTAATATTCCTTTAAATTTCGTAGGGGGGGGTTGTCTATAGTATGCCTGTGAAGGGGCGAATGTTTCTGGGCCTTAGAACTGTCGCTGCACAAAGTGTCATTTATGCAGGAAAAAAAGTCCTTTAAAATCACTCGCAGCTATTATGAATTGTCGGCTCCCGTAATACAGAGAACACTCATTGAAAGTCATTGATAAAAAAATAAATAAATAAATAAAAAAAAAAAGCGTGGGGGTCCCCCAAATTGAATTACCAGGCCCTTCAGGTCTGGTATGGATATTAAGGGGAACCCTGCCTCAAATTTAAGAAAAAATTTGACGTGGGGTTCCCCCTAAATATCCATAACCAGACCCTTCAGGTCTGGTATGGATATTAAGGGGAACCCCGCGTCAAATTTAAAAAAAAATTGACGTGGGGTTCCCCCTAAAAATCCATACCAGACCCTTTATCCGAGCACGCAACCTGGCAGGCCGCAGGAAAAGAGGGGGGGACGAGAGAGCGGCCCCCCCTCCCTCCTGAACCGTACCAGGCCACATGCCCTCAACATTGGGAGGATGCTTTGGGGGTCCGTGACCCCTCAAAGCACCTTGTCCCCATGTTGATGAGGAGAAGGGCCTCATCTCCACAACCCTGGCCGGTGGTTGTGGAGGTCTGCGGGCGGGGGGCTTATCAGAATCTGGAAGCCCCCTTTAAAAAGGGGACCCCCAGATCCCGGCCCCCCCCCTGTTTGAAATGGTAAGGGGGTACAAAAGTACCCCTACCATTTCACAAAGAAAGTGTAAAAAATGGTTAAATAAAACAAAGACACTTTTGAAAAATTCCTTTATTAAAAATAAAAAAATAAAAAAAAGATTCCAGCGGCGGTAATCCACTCTTGCTATCCAGCGACGGACGGTCATCTCTCCCGCGATGTCATGTCATCCAGCGCAGCGAATCCTTCGTTCTTCTGTCTCCGCAGAGGAGACAATGCAGGGATTCCGGCTGGCTGACGTTTCTTAAATACGGAGGGCGGGGCCACCCGTCACCTGACCCCGCCCCCCTCTGACGCAAGGGGAAACCCGGGGTTCCCTGTGACGTATAGGTGACCCGCACCCCTCTGATGTAACACAGGCAGGTTTCCGTTACATCAGAGGGGGGCGGGGTCACCCATACGTCACGGGGAACCCCGGGTTTCCCCTTGCGTCAGAGGGGGGCGGGGTCAGGTGACGGGTGGCCCCGCCCTCCCTATTTAAGAAACGTCAGCCAGCCGGAATCCCTGCATTGTCTCCTCTGCGGAGACAGAAGAACGAAGGATTCGCTGCGCTGGATGACATGACATCGCGGGAGAGATGACCGTCCGTCGCTGGATAGCAAGAGTGGATTACCGCCGCTGGAATCTTTTTTTTATTTTTTTATTTTTAATAAAGGAATTTTTCAAAAGTGTCTTTGTTTTATTTAACCATTTTTTTACACTTTCTTTGTGAAATGGTAGGGGTACTTTTGTACCCCCTTACCATTTCAAACAGGGGGGGGGCCGGGATCTGGGGGTCCCCTTGTTAAAGGGGGCTTCCAGATTCTGATAAGCCCCCCGCCCGCAGACCTCCACAACCACCGGCCAGGGTTGTGGAGATGAGGCCCTTCTCCTCATCAACATGGGGACAAGGTGCTTTGAGGGGTCACGGACCCCCAAAGCATCCTCCCAATGTTGAGGGCATGTGGCCTGGTACGGTTCAGGAGGGAGGGGGGGCCGCTCTCTCGTCCCCCCCTCTTTTCCTGCGGCCTGCCAGGTTGCGTGCTCGGATAAAGGGTCTGGTATGGATTTTTAGGGGGAACCCCACGTCAATTTTTTTTTAAATTTGACGCGGGGTTCCCCTTAATATCCATACCAGACCTGAAGGGTCTGGTTATGGATATTTAGGGGGAACCCCACGTCAAATTTTTTCTTAAATTTGAGGCAGGGTTCCCCTTAATATCCATACCAGACCTGAAGGGCCTGGTAATTCAATTTGGGGGACCCCCACGCTTTTTTTTTTTATTTATTTATTTATTTTTTTATCAATGACTTTCAATGAGTGTTCTCTGTATTACGGGAGCCGACAATTCATTATAGCTGCGAGTGATTTTAAAGGACTTTTTTTCCTGCATAAATGACACTTTGTGCAGCGACAGTTCTAAGCCCCAGAAACATGCGCCCCTTCACAGGCATACTATAGACACCCCCCCCCCCCTACGAAATTTAAAGGAATATTACACTTTTATTGTTTCACTTTAATCATTATTAAAATCACTGCTCCCGAAAAAACGGCCGTTTTTAAAACTTTTTTTTGCATTGATCCATGTCCCCTGGGGCAGGACCCGGGTCCCCAAACACTTTTTAGGACAGTAACTTGCAAATTAGCCTTTAAAATTAGCACTTTAGATTTTGAACGTTGGAGTCCCATAGACTTTAATAGGGTTCTAAAGTATGCTATATAGTTAGCTCCGTCGAATCTTCTTTATACATTCGACAGACACCATAAGCCTTCCAAGACAGATTCGACCGTAATTCATGTGGATTTTCGGACGAATGCAATTTTTGAACGAAAAACGAAATAAATAAAAACGAATTTCGGGAGTAACTAAATAAATTAAGCTTTCGGACGAAAACGAAATTCCGAAACGAAATATTTTACTCTGCACAGGTCTAGATAATTGCAGTGTTTGTCTTTTAATACAAAAACAAATATAATAACCTGAAGATCCAAATACATTATGTCCATTGTTACTTGTGTAGGAGCTATATATAAAGACGATATTGCATCTTACCCACTGTGACCGAAAAACATAACTTTTAATATAACGCAACATTAAAAACCTAATATATAAAAATATGAAAGTGGCGATTTGAAATCCAAACAGGGGAACTCTGTTCAAATTAATAGAAATCTCTCTTCAGAATCTCTCAAGAATGTTCTGAAAAATTATGCCTCAAATGTCCCAGAATAAAAATGCCCCCCCCCCAATAAGTAACACATTACTGATCAGAATAAAATAAATCCCCTGTTTGGATCTTGCCAGATTATTGTTTTATAAATTAGGGGTTTTATGTACAGTTATATGAAGTTTTTGGTCACAGTGGGTTAGGTACGTGGTAAGCATCACCTCTTTTTCTATTAACATGCCATATCTGACATGTGTTTAAAGGCCTAAGCAGATTTTAAACAGTTTTCATGAAATATTATTCATTTCCTGGGTTTGTGTTTATAATATGTATTTAATCACATGGTTCAGCTGTTAATTTAACAAGCTGCTTATATTTGTCCTGGTTAAGCCATTCCATTCTGGAGGCTTTACATACCACATGAGCCATTAGCTGGAGGCTGAAGCCCTATGCTAAGCTGTATTCTACTGGTATTTTTAGTAGTATATGGCATATTTGAACAAAACCTGACCAGTTTGTTTTATAATTGTTTTCAGAAATGATTTGTAAACATTGAATATTAAAATGGTGCAAATGTTTGAAATTTCAGGCAACATGTCTCAGAGCCAAAGTTCTACAGCCCTGCGTTGCTCTGAAATCTATGGAAAGTCAGGAAATCCAGAGAAAATGAAAACTTTAGAAAGATTAAAAAGTATTCATCATAAGCCCTTGTTTCACAACAGGTACTACATTACTCTTATTCTAAACAAATGGCAACAGACAGAATCTACACAACATTGATATTAGCATATTACAATTTCAGGTTTCAATTCTGTTCCACTGATAGGCAGTACTAGACTGCATAACAACACAGCTTTGAGTAGGCAAATAGTGAAAAGCATCCAAAAGAGTAGAATTGTAACAAGAAAAAAATGTTAAGGGGCTTAGATATTGCATCATTAGCAAATGTATGGTAAATGTTATGTGTCTGAAGGTATGCTACACTTAAAATTGAAAATTAAGATTTAGGAGCATAACCTACCTATATGGTACTTCAGTTTTTCATCCAGGCATTTCTGTATTGCACAAACACAACCCACATCTTCTGTCAGTGTTCTGGTTTTTTGAATGCACCTGCTTCTGATGTTTGAACGCCAACTACAGCCATGTCTCTAAAATACTGCAGGCCCGTCTCTGCTATACTGCCTCTCACATTCGTCAAGCCTGCTGTAAAGACAAACGTCAGTAATAAAAACATTCTAATTGTAATTGTGTAGTTAGGGTTACTCCTGCATTTCACGTTTTGATTGTGATCTGTGATACAGATAGAAAAACAAAGTTTCACATTGCAAGCTTCAGGAAATTCACTAAGGTTCATCCTACTGACCCTGTTAGATGAATTGTGGAAATCGATATACAAATCTTCATGCAGCAACAGGGAATGACCAGATCTGTGTAACTGCACTTAGAAGACTAAAATCATGTGTATGATTAAAAAAGGATTTATTAATGCACTGCCACATACCTGGTTGGGGAGCCTGACATGTAGAGAAAGGTCTCTCGTACAGTTCCGGCTCAAGGACCACTGATGGTGAAACAGCAGCCACTGGCGCACGGCGGGGTAAGAGTGCCTAGGATCAGTCCAGACATCTGTGCAGATAGTAACCAGGAACTCAAGGGTAGGAAGCTAGACTTGGCTGGTAGCAGGCAGGCGAGACAGCAGACAAGCTGGCAGGCTTGGCTGATGACAAACTGTGGATGCACAAACAGGAAGCAGGAACTCCGAGGTGCTGAGCTGGAATTGAAGGAGCTGTAGCAGGCTGGAGGAGCTAGAAGATGTGTCAGGTGAGCCAGGTTGGTAACTAGCAGGTAGATCAGACATAAATGGCAGGCAGAAGCGTAGTCAGGTCACAGGCAAGGTTTGGCAACAGATGCAGGATAACAGGAGCAGGAGGCAGAGACAGAGTTTGGGATAAAGCCAGGGGTCAGAGCAGCTAGCAGACAAGGATAGTCAGGAGCAAGCCAGATCAGGATCAGAAGTCAACACAAGAATCAGACCTAAGTACCAAGATATACCGCGCTGTCTAAGCAGTAACAGCCAGCACAAAAGTGTAAAGTAAACCGAAGTAAATATGGAAAATGTGCAGCACTAAACAAATAGTAATCAATATCAAAAATAAAATTGACATGTGAAAAAAAATTCAGTAACCAGTGTGAAATTATATATTGACATATAATCCATGAGAAAGTAATGTCCAGGGTATAAAGAGTGAACATCCAAGTGTGACAAAAGTAACATAGAAGATCCGCCACCAGAAGCACCTGTCACTTACCAGAAAGGATAGGCTCATGCAGGTATACACCTGATGGGTCAAACAGACTTTGCAAGATGACCAGGGAATTCAGGCTCACTATATGGATATGATCTTTAACCACTTTCAGACCGGACCAATTTGCTGGTCAAAGACCAGACCACTTTTTGCGATTCGGCACTGCGTCGCTTTAACTGACAATTGCGCGGTTGTGCGACGTGGCTCCCAAACAAAATTGACGTCCTTTTTTTCCCACAAATAGAGCTTTCTTTTGGTGGTATTTGATCACCCCTGCGGTTTTTATTTTTTGCGCTATAAACAAAAATAGAGCGACAATTTTGAAAAAAACGCATTATTTTTTACTTTTTGTTATAATATCCCCCAAAAATATATAAAAAAACATTTTTTTCCCTCAATTTAGGCCGATACGTATTCTTCTACATATTTTTGGTAAAAAAAATCGCAATAAGCGATTATTGATTGGTTTGCGCAAAAGTTATAGCGTTTACAAAATAGGGATAGTTTTATAGCATTTTTATTAATAATTTTTTATTATTTTTTTTTTTACTAGTAAAGGCGGCGATCTGCGATTTTTATTGTGACTGCGACATTGTCGGGGACCCATCGGACATTTTTGACACATTTTTGGGACCATTGTCATTTATACAGTAATCACTGCTATATAAATGCAGTGATTCCTGTATAAATGACACTGGCTGTGAAAGGGTTAACCAGTGGGTGGCAGTGTAGGGGTTAAGTGTTCCTAGGGGTGTGTTACTAACTGTGGGGGGGTTGGGCTTTCATTTAGTGTACACTGATCTCTGCTCCAATCACATGGAGCAGAGATCAGCGTCACTAGTTGCTAGGCAGAATGGAAAAATGTTGTTTATACAGCATTTCCTCCATTCGGCCGCTCCGTGAGACGATCGCGGGGATCGACCGGACTCACATGGGTCCCGACCAGCGCGGGAGCGCGCCGCCGGCGGCGCGCTCCCGATGGCAGGGCGGCATCGAATATTGGACGTACATGTACGCCAATATGCCTGCCCGTGCCATTCTGTCGACGTACATCGTCGTGCGCTGGTCGGGAAGTGGTTAAACAAGCACTCCAAAATGGTGGCTACAGCAGGTTAATAAATGTGAAAATTAGCCCAACCATGAAGAGAAAAGAGAGGAAGAACAGGGCACATAGCGTAATTCCATAAGGAATATTTATTGTGTAAACATAAGAATTGCACTTACATTTCCAAAGTAAAAACAAGCGCTTCAAGTCAGACAGTAACCAGTGGATCAGCGTAACAACCCAACGCGTTTTGCCTAAACAGGCATCATCTGGGGTGCTTTTCCATGGTGGTTACTGCCTTTATATAAATGTATGAGCCCCCATAATGAACAGCAGCTCTGATGACCATTACTGACATTTCTGAGGTCACTTCCGGGTTGGGGCAAGACGGAGCCGCCGCGTGCGTCTCAAGCCTCACTATGAGAAACCGAAAGTGTATCCAGATGGTTAGCAGGCAATTTCCGGTTAAAAACAAAAATGGCAACGGCATCACTCATTCTGGATTGATGGAACAGGAAATGGCCCGATATCACACAAAACTATCTGAATATGCAACATAGATAGTGACATAAGCGCTGACACTGACACATAACCGCATAAGTAGCCAGGTGAAATGACAGTAAAATAAAAAAGCAATCTTTAATAATATATATATATATTAGACAAATTGTGAATGCAAAGGGAAAAGAAAAAATGGTAAAATAGAAAAAATTAAAATGTGGTGATAACCAAAACAATGGTGTCCGTCTTAAAGGAGACACAAATATTAAATGTAACAATATGTATAACAATATGTATAATTAAATAATTTGGACTGAAAAAGAAATAAACAATATTCTGTGGAGGTGGCTTCTAGTAAGGAATATTGAAAAGATTAGTAGAAATAATCTAAAAAATATATCTGTTCAAAATGGTTGCCCATATTATAATATAAACAATGTAGTCATATTTAATAATTCGTATAAAAATTACTATGAATATGAACAGAACCAAAAAAATAAAAATATTTAAAAAAATTTAAATGATTATTATTTATTTATGTATTTATTTTTAAAAGAAAGAGGGATAAAAAGACATGTTAAAGATAGAGATGGTAAAATCAAATAAATAGAAAAAGTAGAAAAAATATATCGATTGCACCTAGGTAGCCAAACGCAACAAAGTGCGTTAGCCTTGGTTGATTAAAAGCATTAATATCTCACTCTATGTTTAAACCAAAGGAGGAATGAGTCTGTAGCTGGTATATCCAGTAAGTTTCTAAAAGCGAGACACCCCTGGTCATAGCACCCCCTCTCCATGGGGGGGGGGGGAGGGGTGAATTTGTCAATAATGACAAATTGAGAACCACTGGGGTCTCGGTTGTGGTGTGCCTAAGAAAATTGTGTTTGATTTCACTGGCTTTAATCCTGGCAATATGCTCACCTACTCTTACGGAAAACGAACGAATAGTACGTCCCACACACTGTTTTACGCAAGGGCAGGTGATCATATACACAATGTGTATGAAGAGGGGGGTGTTATGACCAGGGGTGGGTGTCTCATGTTTAGAAACTTACTGGATATACCAGCTACAGACCCATTCCCCCTTTGGTTTAACTGCTTGCCGCCTGCCCACCGTCATATGACGGCTGAGCGATGAAGCTCTTGTTCTGGGCCACGGTCATATGATGTTGGCCCAGAACGGCCACGCCCCACGGCCCATGTTGCTAGGACACGGCGCAACCCCGATCTGTGGAAAGAGCTGAAAACATGTTATCGGCTGTGTCCAATCACAGCTGGTCACATGTAAACAAGGAAGTGCCAGTAATCGGCGCTCCTCGCCTCACACTGACAGAGTGTGTGGCGAGGAGAGCCGATCAGCGGCATCTCCTCACAGGGGAACATTTAGGAATGTAATCAGGACACTAATCATCAGTGCCCTGATTACAATAGTAAAAAACAGTGCCCAGCAATGCCAGCGATCAGTGCCCACCACTGCCCACAAGTGCCACCCATCAGTGCCCATTAGCAATGCCCGTCAATGCCTCTTATCAGTCGCCCATCAGTGCCACCCATCAATGCCCATCAGTGTCCATCAGTCCCGCCTACCCGTGCCGCCTATTAATGCCCACTAATGCCACCTATTGCCCACCAGTGCCGCCTATCAGTGCCACATATCAGTGCCACCTGTCAGTGCCCATAAGTGTGGCATATTAGTGCCTCCTCATCAGTGCCACCTAATCAGTGCCAGTAAGTACTGCCTCATCAGTGCCCATAAGTGCCTCCTAATCAATGCCAACCAGTTCATCCTATCAGTGCTGCCTCATCAGCGCAAATCAGTGAAGGCAAAAAATGACTTAGTTACAAAATCTACTGACAGGAAAAAAAAAACAATTTTCTAAATGTTTGCTCTTTTTTTTTTGTAAAAAATAAAAAACCCAGCAGTGATCAAATACCACTAAAAGAAAGCTCTATTTGTGTGAAGAATTTGTTGCAATGTGTGACAGCGCTAAAAGTTGAAAAATGGCTTGGGCAGGAAGGGGGTGAAAGTGCCCTGTTGGCAAATGGTTAAACATAGAGTGAGATATTATTGCTTTTATCAACCAAGGCTAACACACTTTCCTGTCGCATCATGGCAGCATACACTCTGGGTTGTGACTCCGCCCCCCACAACCTGATAGGACCACATAGATGATGATACACCCCCGCCCTGGTATTCTCTTACTTTTCCTCACCTGTTGGGACCGCACGGATCATCACCCATTACCGCTTTGCCCCAGCCAGGTTCTAGCTGGCTGGAAGTCCTTACGGGTACAGCCTCTAAAGGAAGCTAAATGGAAGGAACCCCCCTCTGGTGATCTCAGGGGTATGAATACTTTTTCTCTGCAGCAAAACAGAGCGTTGCCTCTATAGCCATTGGAAGTAAGCCTTAAATAGGCTGAAGGCATACAATAAAGTCTTGCTCTATAAGCCTTAAACAGGCTTAGTACCTGCGGTGGTCTCCGGTTTCCTCCTCTCGGTGTCACTCTGTCTCTCTGGTCTTCAGCATGGCAGCATTCACTCTGACTTCAATGTCTCTTGCCACTTTAGGTTGTATTCTTCTTTTTCCCCATGTTTTACTTCTTTTTGCTGAGCTCTGTAGTCCCACAGCAGTGTCAGCACTCTTCCTGGTCACTCTGCCGCTCTGCACATGCTCAGTGTGCAGTTTGGGCAGCTTGTGTATCTCTGTCTGTGTTTTTTCCATTTTCCAAGATGGCGCCGGCTTACTGCATGCGTGAGCGGGACGTGACCCCTGTGCCAATTTTAAAAGGGGAAGGTGCCTTTTTTTAATGCTGATGCCTTTTTTTTGCCCTTCTTTTGGCTCAGCTGAATTTTTTGACTGCTGCATTTGTGAATTTCTGCCCCAGTGTTGCCTCTCTGCTTGGTGAGTATCTCCCCTGTTTTTCTCTTCTCTCTATTCTTTCTGTCTTTCTGTTTGTGGCTTTATCTTCCTTCCCCGTTTGTGTTACCTGTCTCTTTAGGCTTCCTCTGTTCCCTACCCATGAAGACCACTGCTCCAGCAGATCACCACCAGCCTAATAGGTAAGAGGGGAGGAGTTTGGTAAGTAGAGAAGATCGAAAAAGAGAGCAGGATGCACTAATGCTACCTAAATGGTTCGCCCCATCAGGTCCGCAAGATCATCTCACAGAGATTCCTCGCATAGAAGTGATCTCATCCCTATCCCCCCCCATCATCTCTAAAACAGAGGTGGTGGGGGGGAAAGGGATGAGATCAGTGTTGGCGGTGGTGAGGGGATGGGATCAGTAAAAGGTCCCCCTCCAGTACTACCACTCCCCTCCAGTACCACCGCCACCCCCTTCCAGTACCACCCCCTTCCAGTACAACCGCCACCCCCCTCCAGTACCACCACCACCGCCCTCCAGTATCACCCCCACCACCATCCAGTACCACCACCCCCACCCCCCTGCAGTACCACCGCCCTCCAGTACCAAAAGCACCCCCCCCCCCAGATTCCGGCCCACCACCCAGAATTCACCTGGGGGAAAAAAAGTGTTAATAAAAAAACACAACACAGGTTTTTAAAATACTCCACTATCTTCTCTTTTACTAGTGGAGGAGCCCGGCTTTCTCCTTCGTCACCGCCGCCGTCCGGGGGTCTTCTTCTGACTTCGGGGATCTTGTCCTGCTCTTTGGTTCTTCTTGCCGGGCCTCCGCTTTCTTCTTACAGCTCTTTTACTAGTGTTGGCCCAGTCTGTTGCTGTCACCGCTGCCTTCTGCTTCTTCTTCTTTCTTCTTCCGATGTTGACACGATGCCCAGATTCCTACATCCTCCTCCCCTTTACATAGTGCCCACTGTCATACCCTCCACACTCCTCTCCTATAAATAGTGCCCACTGTCATACCCTCCACACTTCTCTCCTATACATAGTGCCCACTGTCATACCCTCCACACTCCTCTCCTGTACATACTGCTCACTGTCATACTCTCCACATTCCCCTCCTGTACATACTGCTCACTATCATACCCTCCACATTCTTCTCCTGTACATACTGCTCACTGTCATACCCTCCACACGCCTCTCCTGTACATACTGCCCACTGTCATACCCTCTGCACTCCTCTCCTGTACACAACGCCCACTGTTATACCCTCCACACTCTGATACACAGTGCCCACTGTCATACCCTCTACACTCCTTTCCTATACATAGTGCCCATTATCATACCTCTCACACTTCTCTCCTATGCCTAGTGCCCATTGGCATACCCTCCACACTCCTCTCCTGTACATACTGCTTACTGGCATACCCTCAACACTACTCTCCTGTACATAGTGCCCACTGTTATACCCTCCACATTCCTCTCCCTCACCTGCACATCCCACTTTTATACCATCCATACTCCTCCCCTATGCCTCTCACACACAAAAACAGTTCTTTAAAATGATATTGAATATCCTCAATGTTACCAGCTCTAGAATGGGCACACTTTTGTTCCATCTTCACCCTGTCTTCCTTCTGGGTTCTGTGCCTTTGGTCACTTGCCTTGGACGGGCTGTGTTGCTGTCACTTCCACGCATGCTCATTTGCATCCTCACTCTCTAATCCCCCCCCTCTCTCTCTCATCCTCCCTCCTTTACCCCTCACCCCTCTCTCATGATGCTGTCCCATGCAGTGCAGGCACAAACTCTGCTCTCTGACTTTTCTCTTTCCCCAACACCTATTTTTGGGCTGTTGCGGCACAGTGAATTAGAGAAGGGCCTTATTATGCATCCTTACTGAATATCTATTTGGAGGCCTACACCTGTAAGGCCATGGATCTGTGGGAGCCTGATGTGGGAGACTTGTCCGCTGAATATTTCGGAAAATGCTCTGGAAGCAGTGCAAGCTAGTTCTCTTTATCATTCTCAGCATTTATCGCAATTGTACATTTTATTGCGAGTTCATTATACCCAGTGAAATTGTTTAAAATGGGGCTTTTGTCCAAAATGTAGCAAAGATCATGGGGATCTCATCCACATGCTGTGGAGATGTCCCCAGGTACACACAGATACTGGACATCTGCTCTTGCAATAGAATATTCCAAACAGACATCCCTTCTGATGCCAGGCCCTGTCTGCTGGAAGTTTTTAATGACATATACTAGATGCCTTTACTAAGGAAGCTGTTTTCAGAGCCTTGTTTCAGGCACAAAAAAATTATTTTCCTCCACTGGAAAAGCACTTCCCCTCCATCCTTTAAGGAATGGCTAGACGATATGGGTACTACTTTAAGATATGAAAAGGTTATTTACCAGCACTGTGGATGCCCTACTAAATGTGAGAGGGTTTGGGGAGGTTGGCTTGATACACCAGACTTGGCCCCAGTGAACCTGATTATAGATAGGACATTGGGGTAGAATAATGTTGGTTACTCAATGCTCGTTATTACTATCTGACTTATTATTACACTTCTGACACTGAAGTGTGCAACATTAATGCTCTATTGGCACTGTCATTTCTGTTTTTAGCCACTAGGTGGGGCTATATGTTCTCTTTAGTTAGCTCTATGCCATTGAAAGCTGTAATTTCCTAATTGTTTTCTACTGTTTTGTACATAAAAACTTTGCATTCTTTTGTGAGTTTTTATTGAACTTGTATGCTTGAATGTGTTCAAATAAAACTTTCTTCTGATTTAAAAAAACAAGCAAAAAACAAAAATAAAAAGCAGTTCTTCTTGATGCAGCCTTCCCACACTAGTCTCCACTCCACACCAACTTACAAACAAGTGTACTGCCATTTGATAGAAAATAATGATGCCCGTGCTATCTTGGAGCAATATCATTATGTATACAGGTACTCAGCAAAGTTCAAAGGGTACAGAGATATAGTGGCATACATAAATTCTGAGCCACAGACTTAACACCCTGTTGCCCCTGGGCAAGCCAAGCAGTCTATCTACATAGGGAGTATGTGTTTTTACCTTTAGAATCAAGGAGGAGAGCCTGTGGGGTGATGACCATTTGTTATTTAAAAGTAAACTTTTACAGTTAAAACAAGCATTTTCCCTCATCCTCAGCAGTTTACATTTTGTGTGTTCTTTAATATATGTAGAGATGTCAACACACTAATATTACACATTAGATGCTATACAGTATTATATATATTTTTTTTGCTACTGTTTGTCTTACGTGCATGTTGCTGTTATATTTTACTACTTTTGCTAAACTGTCTTTTTTCTCAACTGTAGATTTTCTTTTTATGAATGCTTGCACAAGTGTATCAGCTGTTCATCAGTGGAATTAATAGCAACATATTTTAATGTCTTGTACAGATATCAGGAAGCAGACCTGAGGAAAACCCAGCCTGTATGCCAAGGAAAATTGTCTGTCATCCAACGGAAAGACTTGAATGTAGAAATCCCAGCATGTACGTAATGTACTTATTGTATATAAATACTATTATTTTACTAATAAATATATTAGTAGTAATATAATAGTATACAACTTTGTTGTTGTAACTAAACGGAATTTTGATTCATAAGCAAACAACAATGTTCCGAGTACAATAGTTTCCTTTAGAATGTGTCCTTTAATGATAATTCTTTTAAGAATGAGTAAACTAAAATTGTATTAATTGCTATGGCTCACTGCACATTGCACCTCTTCTCACTCTTTATCTGCACCAACTAAAAAATGCACTCACTGGTGTAACTTTGGTTGTTGAGGAAGCTCCCAGTGTACACAGAGCGACCATTTATTATAATGTTTTTTCATAAAAACTGCCTGCCTCACATCAGGCATTTCATACCTTCACTAGAAAGACTGATGGGGAATTAAGTGTATTGCCAATTTGTTAATATAAGGGCAGTGTAGACCGTTATTATGAAAAGAGACACTCAGGGACTTATTACTATCTGATCATAAGCATAGTGGAGTTAACATTTTCCTATTAGATTTTCTTTGTTTCAAATAAATTCTAATCAAAAATGCCTTGGCTAAAATCTGTCGTTCGACTGTCCTTGTATTTTACATTTCACCTTTGCAAGGGTTTTGACCGAGGTTTGTTTGCTCTGATAGTTTTCTATCAGTTTACTGTCTAATAAGCACGACACCAGTACAACTGAAAATGCTAAGCTTATCTCATTTTTTTTTTCTCAGGATTTTTGCTTGCAGTTTTAATCTTGAGTTTTACTGTGTCTCTTCACTGTTGTAGGTGACACAAAAACGGATTCTTTTAGATCTAACTGGTTAGTGGGGTTGGTAACTCTGCATTCTCAGATCTTGAAGTACAAACATCAGCTCTCCAGGAGTAACAGAACTTACCTGTCCAAATATATAATTGATTTAATATCTAATATTCTTCCTTAGTGATTAAAAGCCTACTCACAGGAAAAATACCTTTATGTTTACCAGAGTTATTTCTTGTTTTTGTTTTAAAATGAAAGTGATTGTAAAGGTAAAGGTTATTTTTACCATAATACATTTTCTGCATTAAGGTAAAAAAAAACTTTCAGTATTGGATACTCCCAGTTCTCCTCTTAAACCCTTACCTGAGCCAGATTTCAATCCAGCTCTGTCCTGTCTGCTGCAGCTCTTCTCTCCTCTCTCATCCCACAGGCTTGGTTGAGAGCAGTGGAAACCATTGATTCCTGCTGTTCCCAGTCAAAGTCTTTGAGCAGAGAGTGGGGGAGGGGCTAAGCAGGGCCGTCTTTAAGGCAGGGCAAAAGGGGCAGCTGCCCTGGGCCCTGTCATTGTTGTTGGGCCCAAAGCAGCTGCCTCATACTTGCCAACTATCCTGGTTTAAATTCCCTTGTCCCTTGAAGTTTTAGTCCTGTGCTGTGTCCCAATATCTCAGTGTGAAGTGCTGGTACTAATGCTGCCCAACTCTGCCCTATTATTGTGTACAGATGACTCATCTGCAGACCTTGTGTTTACATGTAAATAACCAGCATTCATATGTAAATAGTGGCAGCATTACTAAGTAAATAGCTGCGGCCAGCGGCATTGATATGTAAATAAAGGCGGCATTCATATGTGTATCATGCTTCCCTGCAGTGAGGAGATGATGTGCTGTAACCTCTAGCAATCAATCAGTGAACAGTATTACTGTACAGTAATCTCTAGCAGCCAATTAATAAGCAGAAATAATTTGCTGTAACCTCTAGCAACTAAACAGTGAGCCGTAATGTGTGCTGTAACCTCTAGCAACCAGTCATTAAACAGTAAAGATATCCTGTAATCGCTGGCAATCAATCGCAATTGCTGCCTGATCTAATACAGTAAACTGATTTTAAGTCTAGCTGCTATTTATTGTATGTCTCAGAGCAGGTGGAGAGTGAAATTGCACAGGGGGGCCCCCAAGAATTTTTTTGCCCGGGGTCCAATCGATATTAAAGATGGCCCTGGGGCTAAGTAAGGCTTTGTCATTAGACACACACAGCTCGGCTTGGGATTGAGCCTGCACGAGTTCCCCTTGTTTGCTATGGGGGCACTTTGGAGAAGAGCAGGACCCAAGAGTGCTGGTGGGGGATCCCAGAAGAGGAGGTTAGGGCTGTTCTGTGCAAAATTATTGCACAGAGCAGGTAAGTATATAATGTTTTTTGTGAGAGAGAGACACCACCGCTCTAGGCAGGTCCACGAGACAAAAAACAGCTCCTCCAGGAACAGAGAGACCTGGGTGCAGGCAATGGCATGCCGACAATGTAGCAAAAACAAATTCAATGCCTTTTATTCATAGAACAGGAACACATCAAATGAATCACAGCAAAAGCAACAACAGCTAATGCGTTTCACACTACCAAGAGTGCTTATTCATAGTCAGTAGGGCAGTGGACACCATCCACTGCTCTACTGACACATACTCTGCTTTACTGACACTGTACACTGCTCATAAAACAGTACCTACATCTCATGGGGTAGTAAGGTGGAGTAATCTACTGATGCGTTACGAGGATTTTTTCTCTTCCTCAGAGGAAAAATCCTCAAAACGTGTCAACCGATTACTCCACCTTACTATCCCATGAGCTATGGGTACTGTTTTAAGACCTTTTAGAGGAATGATGCGATGTTATTCCAGATACCAAATATGAGTACTCCATTTACTTCTGCTTTTTATTAAAACTTTACCAAGGATGATGCACTAGGCCACACGCTTTTTTCTTTCTTTCCTTGCTTTAGCACTTTGGACTCCCCCTAGTTGGCTAAGGCAGCGTGGGGTGCAGAATCCATCCATTAGCACAAAACAGAAGTACAAAATTTTTATCTAGGCCCTCCGCACAGCGCTGGAGAGATTTTTCTGTTGAGGTTGGACTGTCCACTCCCCTATTGACACCCTCCACTGTCCTACTGATACTGTCCACAAAGCATTCACTGCCCTACACTGTTCATTACTTTACTGACTGACACTACTGTCCACTTTTAAGGTAAGCTACGTTAACAGTTTATTTTTACCGTGACATTTGTATTATCATATTTTTCCTTACTATTTAGTTAGGCCTTGCTAGTTGGTTTCTTAAAAAAAAAAAAAAGGAAAGGCGCGCTGAACCCTGTTGTTCTTTGATCTCATGTATGTTGTTCAGGTAGAGCTCCAGTTCACCTATCCAAAGGTTGCCTACCCCTAGTATAGGGGGAGTTGGGAGTGGGAAGCCCCTCCTGGGACCCTGGAAAGTACAGAGCATTCAGAAATGGCTCAGTCAAAGACAAGTAAATTTGAAGGAGAATATTTAGGTTTAGTTTGTATCAATCAGGATCCCCTGTATCTGGTGATGAAGATGGAATGACAGACCCCCAGTTGAAGTGAAATTCTGAGGGAGGGGGGCGTGGTCTGGGCATGGCAGAGTAGAGACGTGTACTGCCTGAGCTCCGGCCATTTCTTCAGCTTTTCAGCGACTATATGCAGTATTGTGACCCAGTATGAGCTCAGCCAAAAAGAAAAGAGCGAGGAATTACCTTAAAGTGTCCCCTCAGGCGGAGATCCAGCGCTACTTCCACGGTACATGATCTGCCATATCCCGGGCCCGTGAGGCCGCATGGTGGGCATCACTCTACATCACTGATGGCGGCGCTTCCTGTTTCCCCAGCTTCATCCTCTGCCTCAGTGTCGCTATCCAGCTTAGCAGACGCCCTGTCCTCACACCCGCAGCATACCCCTGTGCCACCCAGCAGGAGAATCTACAGTTGCCTCCCTTGAAATCCACATCCTACAGGTGAAGCAGGCCCAGTCCTCTCAAGCTTCCCATGTTACTGCCCCACAACTGAATCTCGAGGTTCTCGAGAATAGAAGCCGCTGCAATAACCTATGATTCCGAGGTCTCCCGAAGGCCACGGGCAGGAGTCATTGCAACCTACGGTTGTGGCTATTCTCCCCAGGACTTAGAATTAGATTGAGTCCATGGGGCACTGAGCCCCCGTTCACTGGATCCCAGCACCCTGAGAGATGTTGTCTGTCACCTACATGACCACACCCATAACAACCTCATTCTCCGTAAAGCCTGTGAGGTAGAAGAGGTGGACTTTGATGGCACATCTGTAAAAATACTCCTGCATCTATCAAGGGCTACCCTGCTGCTCAGTCCTCTGTTAGACAGGATCAGACAGCTGGGATGTACATATAGATGGGGTTTCCCCATCTCATTATCTTTGTGAAAAGTCTGTTTTTTTACACTCCACCAACCGGATGGCCTGCCGGACCTGTTTGCCTTCCTTGGCATTAAGGCGTTCCCAGTCCCTAATTGGCTCCAGTCCCTGCTGCGCTGCCTACTAGACGATCTACTCCTTTGGCTGCTGCTCCTGGAACCCATCCTCGAACAGCAAGGGAGAGCCGCAGTTCTCGTGGCCCATGCTACTCCTCTCAACCTGGTGATCGTGAGTCTTAACCTGCTCTGCTGAACATCCTGGCTGATACAGCAGATTTATGACATCTCTAACAACTATACTTAGGCTATTCACTATGGAATGCTCCTGCCTGACCCACGTATGTTATGTTGCTTGAGCTTACGAAGGGCTTTGCTCCTTAATTTTTATTTCATGGTTTTGCAGTCCTGCCTGTTTGACTGGTTCCATTCCTACTATCTAATGGGAACCTCTGCTACCCATGAAGAACACATTACAGACTCACAACAACGTATAGGAGGGCTTTGTTCCTCAATGTTTTCATGTTTTTTTTGTTCCGGAAATACCAATGTCTTTCTCTTTAACCTCATTACATTTGGGTTATATCTTGTATTTCCAGGATCTGATTTACTGCATGTCGGACTGCCTGTTATGTTCAACCTAATGTTCTTGGTCTATGTTTTCTGTTTTTCCCCCTTATTTTTATGTTGCCTATGTTCCGCTCACTATCTAGCCATCAGCTGCACACCACTGTTGGGTAGTATGCATGTAAGGTTATTGCTGATGGCAGGAGTGGCACGGGTGTATCCAAGTAGGGAGACATCTGCCCTGTAACCATGGATGGTGTCTCACGATCTTCCTGGCGATGGGCCTCCTTCCCGGGGACCTCCTGTACATTGCCCTCTTGTTTTTGTATGCTCTGTGAGATGAAGGCTTTTTCCCGGGGCGGTGGGACCGGGGGGGTGGGGTTGTTTGTGGAGGATGGTAGCCATGGTGGGGCTCTGGGGATGGCGCTGCCCCAGAGGACCAGTTGGTCCTAGGGCATGATGTCTACCTGAGCCTCTAGCAGGCCACCCGTGCAATCTTTGGTTACCGAGTCACGGATGACAGTGGCATAGGGTTATTAACCATCAGAAAGTGCTTATCCAATTCCTTCCTCCCTCCCACCCCAGGCCATAGGGGTATCATGAGCGCTGCCCCATACACATGGATGCCCTGGCCCCACCCACTTTGGCCCTGAAGGGGCGGATGTAGGTCGATGTGAAGTTAGCCCCTTTTGCATTGCTTAAGGTAATAAAACTCCTTATATGTTAATGTCCTTTTCATGTTTGCCTTCTAAACAGGATTTCCTGTTACTGCTCTACATTTTCTTGGTTTTATTGTAGCTGAAGAAGTCTGGCACAGGGCTCTGCTCTTTAGTTGGTTCCAACCACCTCCCCACTTAGGCCCACACTCACCCGAACCGGTGTGTTCTAAAGTGAGTGCATTTACTTGTTTTCTTGTACTTTTAGTGTCTTAAATCTCAAATACTCCCTGCTAGGCTCTCTTCTCTTTCCTCTTTTCCACCTGAAACCCCCCCCCCCCTTTTTTTGTGGTTGGTTTCTCCCTTCCCCAGGTGTGATGGCATTTAGAGAGGTGATACACACCGTATCCAAGGGGCTCAATATCCCTGAGAAGCAGAGAATGCTTCTTAATGATCTGAAACGTTCTTGCACGGATGTGGTGTTTGTGCAAGAAACTAATTTTAAGGCGGGCGGACTTCCTTTCCTTCAGAATCAGTTCTTTCCTTGTGCATACCATGCCTCCAATCAGGTGACAAAGTCTAAAGGTGTTTCCATTCTGATTTTTAGTAGAATCCCGTGATCTCTCTCGGACAGGCACTCTGACACAGGTGGCTGCTATCTCTTTCTCAAAGGACACATTGGCGGCATTAAGGTTACGTTAGCTACTATATACACTCCGAATCTTCATCAAGACTCTTTCCTTTGTAATGTCCTCTCAAAGCTAGTGCAGTTTGCGGAAGGTATACTGATCCTCAGTAGGGACTTTAATGTACCTCTTGAGCCGGAAGTGGATACTTCCTCAGGCACTTCCTCTGTTCCTCCTGGCTCCCGGAGGAGTATTCTGCATGAACTGCAGTTGGTCGATGTGTGGCACATTCTACATCCTGGGGATCGTGACTATGCCTTCTTTTCTACACCTCACTAACTTTATTCCCATATAGACCTCTTCCTCATGCTGCATTAACTGTTCTCTTTGGTCCTGGACATTTTCTATAGGTCATACAACTTGGCTGGACCATGCCCCGATCATGTTGCGTCTTACCTTTAAACAACTCAGCCTCCTCACCACTCACCAGAATGGCTCTGGTGCCTAAACGAAAGCCTCCTTCAGACTCCAGAGGTCCTCACCGATGTATCCAAAGAACTCGTAGTGTACTTTCAGACAAATTATACCCCAGAGGGGGTCCTGGTATAATCTGGGAAGCCCACAAAGCTGTCATCAGAGGTATCCTGATGAAACATGGCTCTCGTATTAAAAAAGCATGCGAAAAGCAAATGATGAAGTTGCTTTCAGAAATTCAATCCCTCGAACTGCAACATAAGATAACACCCACTCCTTCTTTGGGGGCTTACCTTACGCATTTCCATAGACAGGTTTCAGACTTTCTTCATTATAAAACCAAAGCAGCTATGCAATCCAGCAGGAAACTGTCCTATGAAGCAGGAGATAAATGTGGTAAGTACCTCGCCATGGGCCTCAGGGACCAACGTGCAGCTTCATACATACCCCATATATGAAAAACTGAAGGGCAAAAAATCTTTTGCCTAAGGAAATTTCATGTGAGTCTGCGAACTTTTAATCCTCCCTGTATAAAATCTCCTCCCCTTCCTCGTCTCCACCTGCTATCGAGGAATATCTCTCCTCAGTCCATCTTTCCCGCCTTCCTTCCCCAGTCCGTCAAAGCATGGAAGCCCCTATTGCCAACGGCGAGCTTCAGGCCGGAGTGGGTGCTGCGAAACCGGGAAAGCACCTGGCCTAGACGGTTTCTCTATACTGCCTTTTATTAGGCTCGCACATGCTCAAGGTTTTCAATGCTCTGGGCCAGTCCACCTCCTTTTCTCCTCTCACCTTTTTAGCTCATATTTAAGTTATTCCAAAAGAGGGAAAGGACCCCTCGGTTTGTGGCAGTTACTGACCAATTTCACTGCTCTACGTTGAGCAGTGAAAATTAGTGAAACTATTCACCAAACTCTTAGCCTCCCATCTGCAATCCCAGTTGCCCCAGTTGGTCCTTCTGGATCAGGTGGGCTTCATACCGTCCAGGCAGGCACAAAATAATACTATTAAGGTACTCAACTTGGTCCACTTAGTTAACCACAATAAGTCCCCCTGCATCTTCCTAAGTACTGACACTGAAAAGACCTTTGATAGGGTGAATTGATCCTTTATGTTTGTGACATATGGGGTTTGGAGATCGGCTGCTTCAGTGGATCTCCAGTGTGTACTCTAATCCACAAGCCTGTGTCAAAGCAAATGGGATGTTTTCGGCCCCATTCACCATATCAAACGGCACCCGGCAGGTATGTCCCCTTTCACCCTTGTTGTTTGCCCTATCACTGGAACCCTTTCCTAATAAAGTGTGGTTGAATGATGACATCTCCGAAATTTAGCTGGAAAATCATAATTTTAAGGTTTCCGCTTACGCGGATGACTTGCTCTTCTCCCTGTCCAATCCACATGTCTACTTAATCTTATGGCTGAATTTGATGAGTATGGCGCCTTATCAAACTTAGATATACTTTACCGAATCTGAAGCCATCGGGGTGGCTTTATCCCCCCTTTGTTCCGGACTCTACGGCATAATTTTAATTTCAAATGGGCATCCACTGCACTAAGTATTTAAGCCCCTATATCCCCCCAAAATTAGCAGATGCCTGCGCCCTGAATTTCCCGCCTTTATTCAGCAAAGTCTGTATCTTACTGGAGAAGTGGCACCAAGGACTCCATTCATGGTTCGGTCCCTGCAACATATTCAAGATGTGTATTTTACCTAAGTTTCGGTATCTCTTTTAAACTTTACCCATCTATATTTCCTCTGCCTTCTTCTGTCAAACTCATGCTCTTTTCACTAAGTTTATTTGGGCACATAAACGACCCAGACTAAGTAGACGGCTCCTGACAGTACCCAAATGCCGCGGCAGCGTAGCGTTGCTGGATGCGTTCAAATATTACCATGCCGTCCACCTAGGAAGGGTGATTGGTGTAGACACGAAAAATTCAAGCTTTGGACGACCATTGAACAGCTGTACAGCCCTGTCTCCTTGCGTAGAGCATTGTGGTGTTATGCTGCTCTACTAGCTTGCCTTAAATCTCATCCTTTTATTTGCCCCACCCTCAGCATCTTCTCTTCGATATGTCGGAATCCGTAGCTTTCCTCCAGCCACTCGCCACTGTATCCCATCCTAGGGAACCCTGGCTTCCACCCGGGAATAGCACAGGGTCCATTCCGAGTACTTATTGAGAGGCTGTTTTCAAGCCTCTCATTTCTTGGGCTCCGATGGTTGGCCCTCGGCCTCCACTCTTATGCAGTCAGAAGGGCGATTTTGGGTTAAACCTCTGGCAAGCACTGCAGTTGTTGCATTATCTTTGAACCTTGGGTCCCCCAGAGAATTTCCGATGTAGTCTGACAGTATTTGAATCATATTGCGAGGATAGTGATCCTCTTCCTAGATCCTTAGCTAAGATGTATGCTCTATTGATCTAAACCCCTGAAGATTTTGTTATGCCTAGTCTTAACACCTGGGAAAGAGATCTCAATAGAACCTTTACATCAGCTCAACGCCAGGCCATTGCATACCTGGCTTTGAAATCTTCCATCTGCACCCATGTTTAAGACAATAACTACAAGCTTTTAATGCTGCTCAAGATGCCAGGGGGAGCAAGGGACCTTGCTCCATATTTTTTGGAACTATCCAAAAATTAGGCCATATTGGCTAGAGGTGCAAAAGATCACCCAACAGTTTACCGACTTCCCTATCCCAGCAGATACTGCCTTGTTCTTACTCCACTGCTCACACATTCATCTAAGAACCTACACAAAATCTGTTCTTCGTCACATGATTAATGCCACCAAGGCTTGTGTCACCCTGTGCTGGAGAGACCCTAGTTATAAGCCCCCCCCCCCCCCATAGCCATGTGGCTTCACAGAATCAGGGACGTTAATGCTCTAGAGGATCTGCTTCTCATGGCCCAAAACAAATGAGAACAATACACTAAAGCTTGGGCATATTGGAACATGTTTCTGTACTCAGATGATGGTAAGGCACTTTTTGCTTCCTCTGTTGGAAACTGAGGTCCGTTTGCCCCTCTTTTTCTTTTCTTTCCCCCATTTCTCTGTGCTTTACTCCATGGATGACTAAAGGCATTCCTAACCCTTAATTTCCTTGTCTTTATATTTTCTCTTATGAATATCATATTATCCATATGGGCGAACCCTCTTACAATGTCCTGCTTTTAGTATGGGATTTTTAATTGGGAACCGCTAGAGACCAATTTAACTTGTTCCTATATGTACCTCAATTTATGTCCTTGTTGTGGATTGTATTTACTTGATGAGGGACATGGATTCGACTGTTCTGCTCTGATGGATGTTTCTCTTTTCTATTAGATGGCCCTAATACAATACTATCTGGAAATAAAGGTGCAATATGGTTCCTTACAGGAAAAGGCACTAATATCCAAAACTCTTATTGCTAAAACTATTGCTGTTGGATAAACCATCTTCAGAGTGATGAGAGAGCTCTCTGAATCTGGAACGAAAGGCATAAACCTTTTAAAAATTAATGGCAGATACCACTTCGGAAAATCCGACGGATAGAAGGACAAATCTTGATTGCTGCTTTCAGAAATCGGTTCACTAGAGGCTCTCTTAATCAGAATTTATCTGTAAGGGCCAACAATGCAAATACATGCACTTTCAGCTCAATCCAGCATTCAGCTCTGCCTGAAGATAACTAAGCACATTGGCCACTGAAGAAGACTGAAAGAAAAAATGCTGGGAAGCAAGGGCTTCAAATTTCTGTGGACTTTTCTGGCTTTTAGGAAGGTGGATATCACTGACTTGGAAAGGTTTATATCTTGAAGCTTGCTCCTTTTAAATTCAATGTAGTCAAGGCCAGGTGGACTGGGTTTGGTTTAGACTGGCTGTCCTGCAGAAGCAAGTCTTGGGGCTTCAGGAAGTCTGATTGGAGGACACGTCACTAGATGGCACACCATGGTCCCCTTGGCCAGTATGGAGCAATCATTATTGCAGAGACCTCCTCCATGATCTTCAACAATGCCCTGAGAATCAGAGTCATTGGAGGGAGACTATCTCGAGGCCCACTTTTGGGAGAGGGCATCCTGAGCTAGAGCCTACGGACAAAAGAACCAGGGAAAAAAAAGTGGTACTTGGCAAATGCTCAGGGTTGCCATGAACGTCCCATCATGAAAAAACTTCCTTCGATAGATACCTGGGATTCAACATCCAGTCCTTATTTCGGCCATGGTGCTCTGGAGGCCCAAAAAGAAGCAGACAAATCAAGCAAATGGCTTTCTGCTAATACTAAAAAAAACAAATGGTTAGTCAGGAGAATCCTATCTAATAAAGGTGTCAAATTGGCAGGTAGTGTATTTATATCTAACGATAATGAATTAATAGTACTACACCCTCCAAAGACAAATTACCTAATGCCTAATTGTTAAAGATTATAAATAACAAAAAGGCCAGGGGAAGGGGAGAAATGTGGAAAAGGAACCCAAAGGGTCTGGAAAAAGGATTCTTCAGCGAGGAACACCTATAAACAATTCCACCCACAATAGAAATGTATAAGTATCAAAATACCTCCACCAATAATTCTAAAATAATGACATTATCATTATACAGACACACACCACACACAGATCCCTCATACAATCAGACTCCCTAAAGTATCTGGCTTCTAATTATAAGAATAAGCAGGTAATTAGCAGCTATAAAGATAAAAGTGCCAAAATGTTTAATTTTTCTTCAGCTTTAGGTAGCAGCCTCTGTTGAAAAATAATTGATGTCAGTCCTGCCTGTGTACGGTGAAGTAAAAGGGATCACGGATGAAAAGGACAGCTGAAATATATTCAGAGTAAATCCTTGAAAATAGATGGAACATTCTCTTAGTTGCAAAAATGTAGAGAATAAGGAATGTCACTCTATATCAGTAATATTTGTAACATTGGGTTTTGCAGATTAAGATAAGTAGAAAGATGGATTTGCTTCACTTATACAGGAAACTGTCAGTAGGCACTAGTGAGAGCTTACCTCACTTGCTGGCTTCCTGATACTGCTAGACTATGGATGTGTAGGCTAGAGGACAAAATATCAAAGGATTCCGAGGACAGGAGTAATTCTGTAGTTGTTTAAGGACAGTAACAAAGTTACAAGTAGTTAGTCCAGCCAGAATTATTCAAAGTCTTCACCTAACCCGAACCACACTGCTCTGTACACGCTTCCACTGGCAGACACGCCAGGCACCTCAGCTGTTCGGCGCTGGGAGCGGAGCCTGTGTGATTAGGCTCAAGTCGGAAGCTTAACTAACAGCAGCCGTACGCCGCTCACCAGGTATGTGAAACTTTTTCAAAGTCCGTGCAAATCTCTGTATAGAGATAATATAAGGAGTGGCTAGTTCACTACCTGGAGATATATATAATCTCATCCGCCAATGCTGCTGGCCCTTCAGTTGCTGCAATTATTATAAGTCCAATACATCCATCGTGTTCCAGGAAAATCGACTATTCACCAGGCAGGTATAGGGAGGGAGGGGGTTATAGGTCCGTGGGTGGGTGCTGTAGATGTAGGGGCATCTAGCTGACGCGTTTCAATCGACAGGCGATTTTCATCAGAGCTAGAAGGACAATGGATAGCATGCAACTAAATAGTCAAACAATTAGTCTAATTAGAGACAGCGTAATACAATCAGACTGCCCACATTCATAAATTAACCATAAGTACTTGTGAAAGCTGTGTGAACACTAGTCTTCGTTGCACCTTGATTCAAAGCAATCCAAAGAGAATTTGAGGTAAATTCAAATTTTTTCCTTTTGGTACAGTATTCAGTCAAAATCTCCCCTCCTGAGGGGCAGATTCAATCTGTAGATACTTTTTAATCTGAAGACCACTAGGGTCACCCCCATGTACCTTGAGAAAGTGTAGAGGAAGTGGTCATTTGTCATCTTTATTGAGGATACTCTGGACGTGTTCGCTGATTCTGACCCTGAGTTGTCTTTTTCGTTTTGCCCACATATATTTTGCCACTGGGGCAGGTGATCGTATAGATCACCCGTGTGGTGGAGCAGTTAATAAATTCTTTCATTTTAAAATGTTGTTTGCCATCAGCATCGGTGAACACGTCCGTCCTCTCTACATATTTACAAATGGAAGACTTGCCTCTACAATATGTGGATTTACCTCTTAAATTCTCTCCAGCCTGCCGGTTTAAACAATGAGTGCAATCGTTCTGTTTTTCTGGAGTCCTAAATTACGTGAACGCATTTATGTTGGTTGTTTTATATACTGGCATCTAAGGCTGGATCCCTTTGTGGTTCTAACATGTGCCTATTCTTCATTTTCTGTATATTAATATAATTGTATACCTTTTGATCCAAATTCCCCTTTCTTTTCATTATTTCTATCCTCTGTAAATTAATTATCAATCTGCTTATTTCTCTATTCCCCTCCTGGTCCATCCACTTTCCTATAAATTGCTTTTTAATAATGCTTGCCTTGGAGAGGACTTGATAATAATCTATAAGCAATAAGGCAAATATTAGAGTGAACTAAATAATGTAGGTATATTGTCTTTACATGCCGATCTTGGTACTTCTGGTCATTTATGTGTTTAAGTTTGGTAGGCATTCTTTGAGATAAGTATAGTTTCTCCCCTGATAATGCAAGCAGTGTTCATTACTCTATAACTTTATGCTCAGTGTAAATTAGTTTATCTCCACAAGTTTTGATATATATATATTTTGGTGTAGTGGTTAGCACTTTCACCTAGCAGTAAAAAGGGTCACTGGTTTGAATCTCAACCACAACACTACCTGCCTGGAGTTTGCATGTTCTCCCTGTGCCTGCGTGGGTTTCCTCCGGGTACTCCAGTTTCCTCCCACACTCCAAAGACACGCAAGTAGGTTAATTGGCTTCTGTCCAAAATTGGCCCTAGTATATGAATGGGGACCTTGGATTGTGGGCTCCTTGAGGGTAGGGACCGATGTGGGTGTGCGATGGATAGAACTGGATGGACTGGTGTCTTTACTCGACCTTACTAACTATAACTATGTAACTATATAATATTCATAGGTGTGTGTGTGGTTTTCTTTGGATCATGGCGCTACAAGGACTAGCGATCACACAGCATTCACGAGTATTTAGGGTTAATTTATGAATGTGGGCAGTCTGATTGGATTACGCTGTCTCTAATTAGACTAATTGATTGATTGACTATTTAGTTGCATGCTATCCATTGTTCTTTTAGCTCTGATGAAAATCGCCTGTCGTTTGAAACGCGTCAGCTAGACGCCCCTACATCTACAGCACCCACCACGGACCTATTCCCCCCCCCTCCCTATACCTGCCCGGTGAATAGATGATTTTTCGGGAACATGATGGATGTATTGGACTTATAATAATTGCAGCAACTGAAGGGCCAGCAGCATTGGCGGATGAGATGACATATATCTCCAGGTAGTGAACTAGCCACTCCTTATATTATCTCTATACAGAGATTTGCACGGACTTTGAAAAACGTTCACATACCTGGTGAGCGGCATACGGCTGCTGCTAGTTAAGCTACCGCCTTGAGCCTAATCACACAGGCTCCGCTCCCAGCGCCGAACAGCTAAGGTGCCTGGCGTGTCTGCAAGTGGAAGCGTGTACAGAGCAGTGTGGTTCGAGTTAGCTGAAGACTACGAATAGTTCTGGCTAGACTAACTACTTGTAACTTTGTTACTGTCCTTGAACAACTATGGAATTACTCAAGCAAATCCATCTTTCTACTTATCTTAATCTGCAAAACCCGCAAAATCTTATCTTAATCTGCAAGACCTGATGTTACAAATATTACAAATATTACTGCTATAGAGTGGCATTCCTGATTCTCTACATTTGTGCAACTAAGAGAGCATTCCATCTATTTTCAAGGATTTACTCTGAATATATTTCAGCTGTCCTTTTTCATCCGTGATCCCTTTTACTTCACCGTACACAGGCAGGACTGACATCAATTATTTTTCAACAGAGGCTGCTACCTAAAGCTGAAGAAAAATGTAAACTTTTTGGTGCTTTTATCTTTATACAGTGCCTTGTGAAAGTATTCGGCCCCCTTGACCTTTTCAACCTTTTGCCACATTTCAGGCTTCAAACATAAAGATATAAAATTTTAATTTTTTGTGAAGAATCACCAACAAGTGGGACACAATTGTGAAGTGGAACGAAATCTATTGGATAATTTTAACTTTTTTAGCAAATAAAAAACTGAAAAGTGGTGCGTGCAAAATTATTCGGCCCCTTTACTTTCAGTGCAGCAAACTCACTCCAGAAGTTCAGCGAGGATCTTTGAATGATCCAATGTTGTCCTAAATGACTGATGGTGATAAATAGAATCCACCTGTGTGTAATCAAATCTCTGTATAAATGCACCTGCTCTGTGATAGTCTCAGGGTTCTGTTGAAAGCGCAGAGAGCATCATGAAGACCAGGCAGGTCCGTAATACTGTTGTGGAGAAGTTTAAAGCCGGATTTGGATACAAAAAGATTTCCCGAGCTTTAAACATCCGAAGGAGCACTGTGCAAGCGATCATTTTGAAATGAAAGGAGTATCAGACCACTGCAAATCTACCAAGACCTGGCCGTCCCTCTAAACTTTCAGCTCAGACAAGGAGAAGACTGATCAGAGATTCAGCCAAGAGGCCCATGATCACTCTGGATGAACTGCAGAGAACTACAGCTGAGGTGGGAGAGTCTGTCCATAGGACAAAAATTAGTCATACACTGCACAAATCTGGCCTTTATGGAAGAGTGGCAAGAAGAAGCCATTTCTCAAAGATATCCATAAAAAGTCTCGTCTAAAGTTTGCCACAAGCCATCTGGGAGACACACCAAACAAGTGGAAGAAGGTGCTCTGGTCAGATGAAACCAAAATTGAACTTTTTGCCCACAAAGCAAAACGATATGTTTGGCGTAAAAGCAACACAGCTCATCACCCTCAACACACCATCCTCACTGTCAAACATGGTGGTGGCAGCATCATGGTTTGGTCCTGCTTTTCTTCAGCAGGGACAGGGAAGATGGTTAAAATTGAGGGGAAGATGGATGCAGCCAAATACAGGACCATTCTGGATGAAAACCTGTCGGAGTCTGCAAAAGACCTGAAACTGGGACAGAGATTTATCTTCCAACAAGACAATGATCCCAAACATACAGCAAAATCTACAAAGGAATGGTTCACAAATAAACGTATCCAGGTGTTAGAATGGCCAAGTCAAAGTCCAGACCTGAATCCAATCGAGAATCCGTGGAAAGAGCTGAAAACTGCTGTTCACAAACGTTCTCCATCCAACCTCACTGAGCTCGAGCTTTGCAAGGAAGAATGGGCAAGAATTTCAGTCTCTTGATGTGCAAAACTGATAGAGACATACCCCAAGCGACTTGCAGCTGTAATCGCAGCAAAAGGTGGCTCTACAAAGTATTAACGCAAGGGGGCTGAATAATTTTGCACGCCGCACTTTTCATTTTTTTTATTAGTTAAAAAAGTTTCAAAACTCCAATAGATTTCGTTCTACTTCACAATTGTGTCCCACTTGTTGGTGATTCTTCACAAAATGTTTGAAGCCTGAAATGTGGCAAAAGGTTGAAAAGTTCAAGGGGGCCGAATACTTTCGCAAGGCACTGTAGCTAATTACCCGTTTATTCATTTTTCAAGCCTAATTGGAAGCCGGCTACTTTAGGGAGTCTGAGTGTAGGAGGGGTCTGTGTGTGGTGTGTGTCTGTATAATGATAATGACAACGTTATTTTAGAATTATTGGTGGAGGTATTTCGATACTTATACATTTCTATTGTGGGTGGAATGGTTTATAAATAAAGAATTTAAATTATTCTATTACATGGGTGTTCCTCGCTGAAAAATCCCTTTTCCAGACCCTTTGGGTTCCTTTTCCACCTTTCTCCCCTTCCCCTGGCTATTTTCAATCTCTGATAACACAAAGATTTCTGACATTGTGTGAAGAAGCTTTGTCCCTCTTTGCTTCAATACACTGTATGTGAGACAGCTGTCTAGGTATCCAGCAAAAGCTTTGGCTCTGTATGACGGGTAGGGATCCTTTCAGCGCCTCTCTGGCTGCTTTTAGCTAGAAACAGATTGGAATGGCATTCTGACAATGGGCCTCCAACCCTGGAGACTGGCATCTGATGTTACTATGATCCAGGGTAATGGGTCATAGACAGGTTGAAAACTCAGGGTCCAGCATAAGAGGTAAATGAAAATCCTTTTGTGTTGTATGTCATATCTTCCAGTTTCCAGTTATGTTATCTGGTAAGCTGCACTGGGTTCAGTTCACATCCAATTAATGGTTCACTCCTTCTACATCTTCGCAGTTTAGCACTGGTGAAACTTTTGTTGTAATTCCAGAAATTACAATTTCTCTGCAGATGCTGGAACTTTTGTTGATACAAAGAGAGACCTTGGAGGAGGGTTCTGGAATTGCAGGTGAAATCCCTTGCGTATTACCCTTAGAAGCCAGGAATCCAAAATTTTGTCTGCCCAGATTTCACCAAAACGGGCCAGCCTTGCCTCCACCTGCAGTCTCTTGGCAGGCAGATCATTAGAAGGATTTTCCTGTTGGTTTAGAGGGCTGAGCGTCCTTAGACTGGCCCCTGAAGAAATTGCAGCCAGCATGCCACAGAAAAGGGTAGTAATCCTTGCTTGGGCAGGAGAAGTATGAACCTTTGAACTGTTTGACTGTTCACACAAAAGAACTCAAAATGCTGCTTCCATTCTTAGGGGAGCAGATTTCACTCCAGTCACCTGGCATATAGTGTCCTCCAAAATTTTCCCAAAGAGAGTTCCCCCTGAAAATGGTATAGAACACTGCGCTTGCTTATATAAACTTGCCGAAAGCTTTATACCTTGCTGACTTGAGCCCACTGAATCTTCCTCTGGGTGTGAGCTAAGAACCGACTCTACTTTAGACGATCAAACCCTCATGGCTTTTGCAATTGAAATGAAAGCAACTGCAGGCCTGCAAACAGCTCCCGCTATGGAAAAGTCCCTGTTAATGTCTGAATCTGCTCTTCTTTCCATGGTGTCCTAAAAGAAGAACATTTGTTCCTAAGGAAGAGTAATATGCCTAGCCAGATGCTGTAAAGAGGAGTCCACCTTCGGAGGCATCTCACAGGACTCCAAATCAGATGGTCGTAACGGGTACAATTTATTTAGCCTGTTCTGAACAATCCACTTCCTGTCTGGCTTAACCCACTCTCCATACACTTCTACATCTCTGGCATTAGAGGAAATTTTGGGAGTTTCCTTCTTAAGTTTGGGTAATACTTCTTATGCTCCTGTGGTGATGGAGAATCTTCCTCCTATTCAATTGCTTGCTTCTCTGCCAATATGAAAGTAGGAACCAGGGTAAAATCAAATGACTCAACTTCCAAATCTTCTTCCCCAGAGTCGAAATCTGGATATGGATTGTCGCTAAAGGCTTCATGCTCTGGCGAACCATCCCCCTGCGCCCTCAAACTCTTCATACCTTTGAAAATCAGTTTGGAATGGGACTGTTAAGACACAGTTATCAGTACACAGATTATAAAAATCATACACATTTTATTTTTAAAAATCATTAAAATCACATAAAAACAAAAGAATAGGTTAAATAGTCATCATTATGCAACTTGGGTGCAAGTTAGTCATGTTTCAATGCATTTTAAAATATTCTCTTGAAACATATGATGCTTCTGTTTACTTTCAGTGCATGTATCACCGCAGGCTGTTATAAGTAAAATAAATGCCCTACACTCCCGCACAATAGGACAGATCTATTTCAATCTGACAGAATTCGCAAAAAACAAAAAAAAAACAAAAAAAAAAAAACACCACAAGTGATTTAGCAAACTGAGATATACACTATATTGCCAAAAGTATTGGGACACATGGCTTTACTCACACATTGTAATGAAACATCCAAAACACTATACTTTAGTGCTTTCGTCATATACCGCTTCCTTCCAGTCTGAATATAGATATTAGCTCTTCCAAACGCTTGCAACTACAAACTAGGCAGTACTAATTTTGGCTGCTGGCTCAAGAACTATTTATTTGAACACAGATACACACAGAAGACAAGGCCCCCTCCTTTGCATAATGAAACAGGGCAGGGTAGACTTTACCTCCACCAGTAGCATGACACAGGTATAGTCAATTTATCATCAGTAGACTGTCTTTGGGAGGGGCTGCTGGAGGAATTCCCCCCCCCCCTCACATCTAATCACATAGACATACATCCCATAATACTTTCCTCACAAGGCAGACACAAACAATAGAACAAGGGAATACAGCCACACCCCAAGTGACCCAACGGAAAACACACCAGAGTATGTATGAGACGATATACAAAAAAAAATATATAATATTCCAGTGATGTCGGCACCTGCAGCTGATGTTTCCATCACCTGCCGGGTGCTGCTGCCGCCATTGCGGTTGAGAGAACTCGGCAGTGTAGCCTTACGGCGTCACCCTATGGTGCATGCGCAAGACTCCACTTCTCTCTCCTGGTACTCCACTTCTCTCTCCCGGTGGTGGGGGAAATAGGAGGGAGCTGAGCAGTGATGTCAAGGGCCACAGCACAGGCTCCCGGAAGTGGGGATAGGAGACCTGTAAAAGACAGGTATGCTCTCCCCCAAAAGGTGCCAAATGTGGCACCGGAGTGAGAAAGGAATCAGATGAGCACAAGCTCCACTTTTGGGTGGAACTCCGCTTTAAACTCCATGTTTCAGTTTACATTAATTTCTTTGTGTCAGTCTAACCCAAACTGAACATTATCGTCTTACTTTATATTAGCTACTGGTATTACATTTATGTGGATTTTCTTTTTCAGGTTTCACCCCTATAGTATCAAGTGCATCTTGGAACAAATACAAAAACGGAAGATTTTCTGCTGGAAATCAAAGTACATTGCTGAACTCAAACATATTAATGACAGACAAAGGTAAAACATTTCAAGCTTTTATGTGTTCATAGTCTAATCTTACCCAGGCCTCTTCATTGGGTATTTACTGAGTAATTGAACATTGGTTCCTGATATTTAATCAAATGTGTTTTATTGTGAACCTGCTTCTTAGTAGAGTCTTGTTTGGTTACATATTGCCCCAATATCACTGTACAGCACCAGAATTCTTAATCCCAGCACATACAACAAATATAACCCACTTCTCAGGCATGCATTCAATTAAATCTTGGCAGGATGCCTGGTCCTCTTCCTGATTAGAGATGAGCTTCGTGTTTGAGTCGAACATACGTTCGACTCGAACATCGGCTGTTCGTCCGTTCGGCGAAGTCTGAACATTTTGGTCCGTTCGCGCCAAATTCGTGTGGCGCTCACGGCCCACAATGCACTGCGATGGCGCAGTGCATTGCTGGCTCATGATTGGCCAAGCATGCACTGTGACCCCGCATGCTTGGCCAATCGCAGCGCCAGCAGCGAGGAGAGCCATGATTGGCCACAGGCAGGATGCCTGTGGCCAATCATAGCTCAGGCTGTGTAGTGCACGCCCCACACTATATAAGGCCGCCAGCGCGGCGGCCTTGTGTAGTGTGTTGGCGTGTGTTCAACACAGTACACACCGATCGTTTATTCTACAATAAAGGCATCTGCAGGAGTTAGTGGGTGTTCTGTGTACCTTCAACACAGTACACACCGATCGTTTTCGGACGATTTTCGATCTTGCTGTTGTGTAGTGGTTGTTATCTACGTGCCCTGACCGCAGTATACACCGCTATATTCACCTCACCTATATAGCTAGTGATCTATCTTTTATAATAGAGCTTGCAGTCAGTAGTGTTAGGAGCTTGTGCGTGCTGTCTGCGTGCTCTGTACCCAGTACATACTGCTATATCCACCTACATAGCTCTTCTCTATTTGAGACCACTTGCCATCTGCAGGAGTTATTGGAAGTTGTGTGTGCCTCCAGCACAGCACAGTATAAATCTGTATATACCCCTTTATCTCTGGTGTTCTATAATAAAGGCATCTGCAGGAGTTAGTGGGTGTTGTGTGCCTCTAGCACAATATACACTACCCAACTGCTTTTTTACCCAACTCCCTTCAGGCCATTACCATGTCTGGAAGGCCAGCAAGGAGAGGCAGACAGGCGCGAGCAGATAAAAGAGGGCAAGCAGGCTCTGTGTCTAGAGACAACAGTGCTGGTTGTGGACGCGGTGCATTGTCATCAGCACGTGGCCATGGGACACGCTTGTCCTTCTTTTCGGCAGCTGAACATGTTGAGCCGTAACATGCCAACGACTTGGTAGAGTGGATGACCAAGCCCTCTTCATCCTCCTCATCCTCTCTCACCCAGTCTCAGGGTACTAGCAAAGCAGCTGCCAACGCATCGTCTTCCCTCCTCTCAGGCCGCGTACACACGCGGGGACTGTTCGCCCAACTTTGTCCGCTGAACAGTGTTTCGGCAAACAGTCTGCTCGTGTGTGGGCTTTCAGCGGACAGTTTCAGCGAACAGTCCGCTGAACAAGGTTTTTTGGAAATTCCGAAAAACTGTCCGCTGAAACCTTGTTTCAGCGAACAGTCCCCTCGTGTGTAGCTTGTTCGTCAAACTAAGTTCCGCGCATGCTCAGAAAGGATTTACACGCCGAAAGTTATAATGCAGTGTATAGGACGTCGTATTTTTCGTCCCATCGTACGTGCCGTTCACGTCATCGCGCACGGTTTCAGCAAACTGTTCGTCCGTCGTGTGTGGCCATGTCCGTCCATGCTAATTTTGAGCGGACTGTTTGCCGAAACTGTTTGACGGACAAAGTTGGGCGAACAGTCCCCGCGTGTGTACGCGGCCTCAATGTCATCATCAGTGACTCCTTCCCTAGACCCACCACGTCCTCCTGAGAAGTCTCCTGAACTCTTTGAGCACAGTGTTGGGTACATGCTCCAGGAGGATGCCCAGTGTTTTGTGGGCTCTGATGATGACACTCAGCTAGAGGAAGGCAGTAGCGTGAGCGCAGAGAGAGGGGATGCTCAAGAAGGACAGCAATCTGGCAGTCATGTTCCACAAGCTGCAGCATACTGCCAGGTTTGCTACAGCGATGAAGAGGGAGGGGATGATGAGGGCACTGACTCCACGTGGGTGCCTGGAAGGAGAGAGGAGGAGGAGGAGGCACATGTCCAACGAGGCAGGATGCCCTCCGGGGGCCAGCTTAGGGGCAGCACACCGACTGAATCACACCGCAGAGCTCCGCCTGTGCAGGACGCTGCCTCTGCGCGTTATTCTAAAAGTTCTTGGTGTGCGTGCCTTTTTTGAGACAAGCGCATCAGATCGCACCGCTGCTATTTGCAACATATGTCTCAAGCGTATCTCGCGTGGCCAAAACATCAGCCGCTTGGGCACCACATGCTTGACCAGACATATGTTGACCTGCCATGCAGCTCGTTGGCAAGCGTACCTCAAAGACCCACAACAAAGAACAAAGCAGACCTCTCCTTGCTCCTCATCAGCTGGCATCTCCAACCCCACTAGACCTTCAGTCCTCTCTGAAACCTGCTCTGAGAGGAATGAAGGTGTAGAATTAGGTGTGTCACAGCCAAGTGCTTCCGGGAACTCTGCTAGCGGTACACCCACATCCGATTATAGCAGGCAAATGTCCCTGCCCCAGCTGCTGGACCGGCGAAAGAAGTTCACTCCCAGCCATCCACATGCCCAGCGGTTGAATGCTAGCTTGGCTAAATTGCTAGCACTTCAACTGCTGCCTTTTCAGTTGGTAGACTCGGCCCCCTTCCGTGAGTTTGTACAATGTGCGGTTCCTCAGTGGCAGGTCCCCAAACGCCACTTTTTCTCACGGAAGGCGATTCCGGCTCTCTACCGGCATGTGGAAGGCAATGTCCTTGCCTCGCTGGACAGGGCGGTCAGCGGTAAGGCGCATATTACCGCTGACTCATGGTCCAGCAGGCATGGACAGGGACGTTACCTGTCTTTCACGGCCCATTGGGTCACTCTTCTGGCAGCTGGGAAGGATGCAGGACAAGGTGCAGTAGTGTTAGAGGTTGTTCCGCCACCACGCCTCCAAAATGCTACTATTGGTTGTGACACACCTCTCTCCTCCACCCCCTCCTCTTCTTCTTCCTCCATGGCCTCTTCCAGTGCTCTGTCCTCAGAACCAGCGGTGCTTCGTAGGCGTTCCAGGGGCTACGCAAGTACGCAGGCAAAACGATGCCATGCCGTGCTTGCGCTGGTTTGTTTGGGGGACAGGAGCCACACTGGGGCGGATGTTTTGTCAGCTCTGCAGGGGCAGGCCGAGAGGTGGTTGACGCCACGCCAGCTTAAGCCAGGAATGGTGGTTTGTGACAATGGCACCAACCTCCTCTCCGCCCTCCGACAGGGACAACTGACCCATGTGCCCTGTGTAGCTCACGTCCTTAATCTGGTGGTGCAGCGGTTCTTGGGCAGGTACCCCGGCTTACAGGATGTCCTGAAGCAGGCCAGGAAAGTCTATGTGCATTTCCGCCGATCATTTAATGCCTGTGCTCGGCTGGCTGAGCTCCAAAAGGAGTTGAACCTGCCCAAGAACCGCCTTATATGTGACATGCCCACCAGATGGAACTCAACGTTGGCCATGCTGCAGCGGCTGCACACGCAGCAGAGGGCCATCAATGAGTACCTGTGCGACTACAGCACCAGGACAGGGTCAGGGGAGCTCGGTTTTTTCTCACCACGCCAGTGGAGCATGATCAGGGATGCATGCACTGTCCTGTCACCATTTGAGGAGGCCACAAGGATGGTGAGCAGTGACAGTGCATGCATCAGTGACACTGTACCTCTTGTCCACCTCTTGGAGCATACGCTGCGTGGAATAATGGACAGGGCACTTGAGGCAGAACAGAGGCAGGAAGAGGAGGACTTCCTTGCCTCTCAAGGCCCCCTTTATCCAGACAGTGTTCCTGCTGTACCACCCATCACACAGGAAAAGGATGAGGAGGAGGAAGAGGAGGAGGAGGATGATTGTGTCAGCATGGAGGTGGAGGCTGGCACTCAGCATCAGCAGCAGCAGCAGTCTTGTAGGGATGATTTACAGTCCCAAGAAACACGTGGACTTGTACGTGGCTGGGAGGAGGTAGCTGCGGATCATGTTGTCCTTAGTGACCCAGAGGACTCCGGACCGAATGCCTCAGCTAACCTACGCTGCATGGCCTCCCTGATCCTGCAAAGCCTGCGGAAGGATCCTCGTATTCTTCGGATCAAGGAGAGGGACCATTACTGGCTGGCCACTCTCCTTGATCCACGGTACAAAGGTAAGGTTGCCGACCTTATCTTGCCATCGCAGAGGGAGCAGAGGATGAGACATCTCCGGGAGGCCTTGCAGAAAGGTCTGTGCAACGCGTTCCCAGAGACTGGGAGGTTACAAACTCCTGGTCCTGGACAACGTGTTGCTGAGGCATCGGTCAGAAGGAGCGGTGGAGAAGGTGGCCATCTGACTGATGCTTTCAGACAATTTTTTAGTCCGCAGCCCCAAGGTATGATCGGTTCCAGCACCCATCGCCAGTGTCTGATTTACATGGTGCAGGAATACCTAGGGGCAAGGTCAGACTTGGACACCTTTCCCACCGAAAATCCTCTGGCTTACTGGGTCTTGAGGATGTATCACTGGCCAGAGCTTGCACAGTATGCAATTGAGCTACTGGCCTGTCCTGCATCCAGCGTTCTTTCGGAACGCACCTTCAGTGCTGCTGGTGGCTTTGTTACCGATCACAGGGTGCGCCTGTCCACCGAATCAGTTGATTGACTGACCTTCATCAAGATGAATCAGTCTTGGATCACCCACAGCTACCAAGCACCTGAAGCTGATGGAACAGAATAATTTGTTTTGAAATATCACATCCCTTCAAGACTGCCTATGCTGATGCTGAGTGACTGTCCTGTTATGTTGATTGTCTATCCTCTTCCTCCTCCGCTGATATGTTGGAAGAACATTTCTGGTTCTGGGTGATGCCATCAGCCCAATTTTTCTGCCCCTGTTTAACAGGGGCGTTTAAGTACAATTTTTGATGCAATGCTTTGCAGCAGGGCTAATTCCTGCAATAAAACTAGAGGATATGGAAGAGGTTGCAGTGTGGTGGCACCAGCACCAGTGCCTAAGGCCCAATTTTTCTGCCCCTGTTTAACAGAGGCGTTTAATTACAATTTTTGATGCAATGCTTTGCAGCAGGGCTAATTCCTGCAATAAAACTAGAGTATATGGAAGAGGTTGCAGTGTGGTGGCACCAGCACCAGTGCCTAAGGCCCAATTTTTCTGCCCCTGTTTAACAGGGGCGTTTAAGTACAATTTTTGATGCAATACTTTGCAGCAGGGCTAATTCCTGCAATATAACTAGAGTATATGGGAGAGGTTGCAGTGTGGTGGCACCAGCAGCAGTGCCTAAGGCCAAATTTTTCTGCCCCTGTTTAACAGGGACATGTAATTACAATTCTTGATATAATATTTCACAGGAGGGCCCCTTCCTGTGCCCACCCAGAGTAACGGTGAGGACTTATAGTGTTGTGGCACCAGCACCACAACCACCAAAGGTCAATTTTACTACCACTGTTCAACAATGGCATGTAATTACAATTCTTGATATAATCGTTCACAGCAGGGCGCTCCAGCGCCCACCAAGAGTCACTTTGAGGGCTTACAATGTTGTGGCAAAACCAACACCTTGTTCCGCCATTTCTGCAGAGCATATAGGGCAGGCCCCTACTTTCAAACATCCAACTTACAAACATCTCCTACTTGCAAACGGAAGGAGACAACAGTAAGTGAGATGAAAAAAGATGGACAACAAAACAAATTATACAGGGGTGATAACCCTTCCCTATGTTTTCCAAAAAGCTTAAAAAATAGTTTTTTTGACTGGAGCTACACTTTAAAAATGTACCAGTTGAAAATTACAAACAGATTCAACTTAACACAACAAACCTACACAGTCCCTGTCTTGTTTGCACCGCCTGTATACTGCTGTTCTGAGTATATAGGGCCTGGGGGCCACACACATTTCCTTTTTTAAATATGGGTACAGGGTTCCCCTTAATATGCGTACAAGACCCAAATAGGCTGGTAATGGGCAGGGAGGGCTACCCATGCCATTTTTCTGAATGATTTTCAACCATATTGCAGGAACCAGATATAACATTAAAACCGCAAGCAGTTTTAAATGGTGTTATTTCCGTTTAATGTAATTTTGTGCAGGGACTGTTCTAAACACGGGAAACACGTGGCACTTCACAGGCATACTACAGACACCCCCCAGGCACCATATTTAAAGGAATATTTCACTTTTTTTTTTCACTTTAATCGTCATTAAAATCAGTGCTCCCGCCAAAACGGACATTTTTAAAAACATTTTAGGCATTGACCCATGTCCCCTGGGTCAGGAGCCAGGTCCCCAAACCCTTTTTAGGACAGTATCTTGTATATTAGCCGTTAAAATTAGCATTTAGCTTTTAATTTCGAACGTTCGAGTCCCATAGACTTCAATGGGGTTCTAACATTCGTACGAATTTGGGGTCCGTTCGAAAGTTCTGGTGCGAACCGAACCGGGGGGTGTTCGGCTCATCCCTATTCCTGATGCTAAACTACCATTGCTGTGAATGGAAAAAAATGTTGTTTTGCATGTAACAGGATCTCTGAATGTGCAAGAGAATCCTGTAATAGAACAGACTCTCCCCCTTTCACAGAACATTTTACATGCAGTGCGATTTTCTTTCTTTTTTTTTTTTTTGCTTTGGCTATAGTGATGAGGGGTTAGGACTATGTCATATTTTATTTTGCTGTCTGTGCCTCCACTAGAGAGAGTCGCGCTTTCAGTTTGTCCTGGTGAGCTCTGTCTTGGTGACCAAAAAGTGATGAAAAACAAAAATTGGGCACATGCGCGCGGCTAACTGAGCAGTATATGGCTGCTTAGAGCTCCGTGGATACAGGGACCTGACAGCTAATAACGGCAAGTTATAGCAGCACACCGCTTTACAAAACTGTTACATTTGTCATTAAGACATCAGGGCACATTTTGATACTATGTACAGTGGGAAAAAATCTAAATCTAAAACTTTAAAAGCCCAAACATCGCTGACTGGAACTACTGCTAAAATGGCGGGAACATCATCCCCCTGCAATATTTCCTCACAGAAAAAGACACAAATAAGGATTTCTCCCTCTACACAGAAAGGTGAGACAGATTTTGATTTTGGAATGACTCCCATTACTTTACAGAACTCTCCTCCTGGCTCTGACTTATTGTGTCAATTTGAGAGAGTTTTACAAAAGGCTTTACAAAACACCTCAGATACAATTACTGAGAGACTTACACGAGAGATTCGTGAGGTGGGCCGTCGCACATCTGTCCTAGAACAGAGAATGGATGAATTGGAAGTTATTACAAATAATCAAAAAGAAGAAATAGAAGCCCTTAGGGAAGAAAATTCTTCCCTCAGCAGCCAACTCGAGGAATTTGAAAATAGAGCCAGGTGATCTAATCTTCGTATCCGTGGCATCCCTGAGGCTATAGAAGATCTCCAATCCACTATTACTGCGCTTTTCCAGGAATTAGTCCCATCAATTCCTATAGAGCGCCTGGAAATGGACAGGTTTCATAGAACCCTGGCTCCCAGAAAAGAGGATGGCCCCCCCAGGGACATTGTAATAAAATTACACTACTTCCGTACTAAAGCACAAATAATGGAAGCAGCCCGTAGTAAAGATTCCTTAATCTTTCAGGGGCATAAATATCTGATTTTTCAAGACCTCTCACAGCAAACTCTAATGAAAAGAAAGGCGATGAAGCCACATTTGCAGATTCTCCAACTTCATCACATCTCTTATCGCTGGAACTTCCCATTTGCTGTCCGCTTCTCTCACCGAGGTTTTACCTTCACCTGTAAAACGGAAGATGATCTCATTGAAGCAATTCAAGATCTTCGCCTGTCAACATCAGAGGGAACAGCTGAAGGATCCAAACGTCGAGCAACATCTAACTCTCCTAAACAACCACAGGACACTTCTAATCTTTCAGATCATCCCAGTATGCATAAAAGGTGCCGTACTACTTCACCTCCATCAGCTCAAGAAGAACAGATGGACTGATGTTAATATTCTTATATGTGATATAGAACCCCTAGGGCATGTTCTGCCTTAAATCATATATTCAGTGACATCATCAGTAAATAACACTGCGATGTGTCTTACACCCTAACATAATATAACGTTCTTAATTTAAATGCTAATATAGTGCCAGTACTCAGTATATTTGCAACACCTTCATTTCATAAGAAATTATATATATTATTATCCTCTCCTGGACCTGTTGTCTGGGGTTTTACTTCTGATTAATGGGTACAGGACAGCTATAATTAATGAGACAAGCACTATAAATCATCTTAAAATCGACCTCAGAGATGCTTCACTAATTCTATTTTTATTTCATACACCTTTTTTTTTATTATTATTTTTTTTTTTTTTTAGTACTTTTGTTAATGTACCGAGTATAATTGTATAGTTATATAATAGTTCTAAAAACTTGCTTGTTTACAAATTTATAGACTATTTTGAATGGCTGTCATAATCCTGGTCATAACGTACTGTGCATTCAACTTGATCCTCGAGTACCCGATGCTGTAATCGGATACTCTTTGGACCTACAGTATCCATTGGTTGGTGATTTTTACCACCCACTGAATACTTGCTCCACATAGGAGCCACCCTTTTTTCTATACCAAAGCTTTTCATACCCCTTTCAACTACCAGATTCAACTCATACTTTTCATTTCCTATCTACATTACCCCATATACCCTTCCTTGCCCTAACCAAATACCCACAACTCTCCTGATATTCCACTTCTTCATAAAAATGACTTTAAATATTCTAACCCTCAATGTACAGGGACTCAACTCCCCCTCAAAGAGAACTAAAGCGTTCCAATACTTTTCCAAGCTTAAATCACAAGTGGTATGTTTATAGGAAACACACTTTTCAACACAATCCTTCCCAAAATTCTTCAGTCAACAATACCCCCAGACATATACTGCCTTGGCCTCTACCAAACAGAGAGATGTCTTAATAGCTTTTCACCGTACCACACCGTTTATACTTAAAAAAGAAATTAAAGACCCGAGGGATGATACCTATTACTCTCTGGCCACTTGCTAGACTGCGAAGTTACCATAGTCTGTTACTATGCCCCGAATAAGAATCCATTGTCCTTCCTCTCTCACTTGTTCTTACTAGTGGATACACATAAAACTGGTACCCTAACGCTCTGTGGAGACTCTAATCAAGTGATATATCCATTCCTAGACAAATCCCCGACTCCAATAAATGCTCAGCGCCTTTCATACCAAAACCTTCTTAATCAGCATTCCTTACTAGATACTTGACGTGAACATAACCCTATAAGGAAACAATATACACACTATTCTCATCCTCACGAACAATTCTCTCGAATTGACCATCTCCTTATAAACACTAGTACCTCTCCCCTTATCCTTAACTCTCAAATTGTACCATGCTCTTGGTCAGATCATGATGCTGTAATGACATCCTTTTCATCATTAATTCCAAGACCTAATTACCGTACCTGGTGTATAAATGACAGTCTACTAACCAAACCTAAATACAGACAAGATATAGAAAATGCTATACAAGACTACCTTGCTAACAACAATCCCTTAGATACAAACCCTTTGACACTTTGGGAAGCCCTTAAACCATCTATCAGAGGGGTCTGCATTAGCCAAGCAACATATCATCGGAAAAAACAAAAACAACTACATGCACAACTTGATGATGCTTTTTATAAAGCCTCTGAGAATTTTCAAAACTCACCCTCACAGCAAAATAAACAATTATATGAAAAAGCCAAATTAGAACTCGACCTATTCTTAACAGACTCCGCTGAAAAGATTCTCCGAAAATCACATACTTATATGAAAGCCAATAAGCCGACTACTTTCTTAGCCTTAGCCCTACGCAAGGCAAACTATACCCCTAAACCGATCCGCCTCCAATTATCCAAAGATTATTATTCTAGTAACCCTCTCAAAATTATCCATAAGTTTAGTAAAGGACTCACTGACCTATACCGGGATACTCATAAATTTGACCAAGCAAAATTTGATACCCTTCTCTCCTCTATACAACTCCCCTCCCTTTCGACTGCTCAAAAAGAACTTCTTGATAAACCAATCTCAGATTTTGAAGTCCAAACAGCAATAAAAACTCTGAAAATCCACAAACGTCCAGGCCCTGATGGTTTCTCAGCTATATTTTATAAAAATGTTACTACTATACTATCTCCCCTTATGGTAGAGGCCTTTAACTCCCTTCTCACAAACCATTCCTTTCGTGATGAATCCTTATTAGCATCCATAGCCATGATTCCAAAACCGAACACTGATGACACTTCTTGGTCCAATTATTATAGACCAATTTCAATACTTAATTTAGATATTAAAATTCTAGCCAAGATCCTCTCTAACCGACTAAATCCAATAATAGGCTCCCTCTTTCACAAAGATCAGACAGGGTTTATTCCCTCTAGACAAGCAGGTGATAACATTCGCCGTGCTACCCTCCTAGCCCACATAGCAAGATCCCGTTGTATACCTACCTGCTTCCTCTCAATAGACATAAGAAAGGCATTCGATTCTATTTCTTGGTCCTATCTCAACTCCATCCTAATCCGATTGGGATTCGGAACACAATTTAGAGGTTGGATCTCTTCTCTGTATCAAAAGCCAAAAGCATATGTTTCATATTCTGGATACCGTTCCGAATCCTTTGCCATTGAGAGAGGAACCAGACAAGGATGCCCCCTTTCCCCTCTTATATTTGCTTTGGCAATCGAACCTCTCGCACAGCTTATACGCACCAATATAAATATTAAAGGCCTCGAACTAGGAGGTTATCAACACAAACTATGTATGTATGACGACGTTCTTATTTTCCTAACTTCACCACTTACCTCAGCCCCAAATCTTATAGATATCCTAACCAAATTTGAATCAATATCAGGACTCAAAATAAATACTCATAAGTCCAAAGCCTTAAACATTTCTATTCCACCTGACTTGCAGGCGCAATTGCAAGACTCCCTCCCATTCACATGGTCATCAACACAAATTGCTTATCTTGGAATTATATTTAGAGCTAACCCAACTAATCTATATTCGGCAAACTACCCCTCCATGCTAACTCACCTCTCAACATTAATGAAAACCTGGTCCTCTCTCCCATTGGCATGGATGGGTAGAATTTCTGTAATTAAGATGACATTACTTCCTAAGATCCTATATCTCTCCAGAGTGCTTCCAATACAGGTTCCAGCATATTTCTTACGCATATTACAGAGGAAAGTTTCCCAATTCATTTGGGGAAAACTTAAGCCCCGCCTCCCACAATCTACCCTTCACACTCCTCGTATTGGTGGTGGATTTAGCGTTCCTAATTTCTCTAAATATTATTATGCTGCCCAATTAGCCATGTTACCTAAATACCACGCTACAAAAGAAATTCCCCTTTGGGTTATAATTGAATCAGTAGAATGTGATCCTTTATCAACTGCAAACCTTCTTTGGCTCCCACCAGCACAACGCCGAGCAATTACTAACCCTATTACTAAGCATAGCCTTTCAATTTGAGACAGACTAAGAGCTCGTTTTGGTCTCCAATCCGAACATAACCCCCTTCTTTCCTTCCTTAATAACCCATCTTTCTATCCTGCCTGGACTTCTCCATCATCTTTTCTTACTTGGTCAAATGCAGAATTAACCCGTTCTCATCACTCTTATGAATCCTCTTCTATTACCCCTTTTGCTGCATTACAAAAAACACATGCTATACCTCAAAAAGAAACATTTAGATACTTACAAATAAAACAATTTCTAATCCAAAACACTCCTTCAAATCCATCTACCCCAAGCTTCACTTTCTTTGAACAAGCTTGCAAATCTGATCTTCACAAACGAGGGCTCATTTCAAATCTGTACAACCAACTATTATCGCATACAACCTCTTCCCCTCCAACCTATACATCTAAATGGGAAAATGATTTAAATCTTCAACCAGACAAACTAAACTGGACTCGCATATGGCAGGCTACTAGATCGGCCTCCCCAAATATAGTAGCTTCAGAAACTAACTATAAGGTGCTTTCTAGATGGTACTTAGTACCTGCTAGGATTTCAAAATTCCTCCCGCAATACCCAGCTAACTGCTTTCGAGGATGTGCTGACTTAGGCACACACTTACACATTTGGTGGGATTGTCCCATAGTCAGAGCTTTTTGGTCAGAAATATTCAAAATTCTTTCTATCATTTTCAAAACCACAGTAGAACCAGACCCTACGGTAGCACTCCTGAATAATAAACCTCAAACTTTAACTCACCACCAATTTAAACTTCTATTATCGATAACCACGGCTGCCAAACAAAATATTGCAAAAGTCTGGAAAACACCCACTTTATGCATGGTATCATTCAAACATAGAGTAACGCAAGCCATGATTCACGCTAAAACAGAGGCAACCGTACTAGATAAAGTTCCCATGTTCGAATCATTATGGGAATAACCAAGCCACATGGTTGGATCTTGGCCCTGAATTATCTACTTACCTCTCTATACCTTCCTGGTAACAAACTTTCTTTTACCCTATATTATACCAAATCTCCTCCAACCCTAAACTTTGAAACTACAATTTTTATTATGTATCTAATCCAGTTATTAAACTTTATACATGTTTATCTTTAGCTAAAATGTGTTAAACTAATATATCCCAAATTACATGACTGTTATTATAGTATTCACCTCCTGTTAATATACTGAGAAGCCCCATTTCACACTTTTATACATTCTACTTAACTATAAATCTATTGTATGACTCTTTTTATTGCATTATATTCAATAAAATATTTGAAAAGAAAGAAAAACAAAAATTGTAAGTTTTCACCGAAACAGGAATAAAGAGAAAATTTTCCAATGAGAACATTTTGTTTTAGTTCTAAGCACCCCTAGCAACCAGAAGTCACAGTGGCTTTCTAGGGGTCTTACTCAGAGGAAAAGACTACTACCATTCGTTATGTTGTCCAAGCCGGGCTGTTGGTCAGGGATCCAGTTTTGCATTAAAGGAGGGGAAAACATATAACTTAAGCCCTCCTACCAGATCTCAATTACACTCACAGGGTAAATGGCACACTTTGCCATATTTCAAGGACAGAAACCACATATTATACATGAACATTTCCTATGCCTTGCCAATTCATGGTTCCAGGCGGGTCCATGACCTGCAGTTGAGGGCTGGTAACATTAGCCAAGCCACCCAGAAGGGATATGTCTTAAACCCTACAGGCCAACTCTCTATCAGAACCCTTCATCACTCAACCACCATGAATCCTGCCTTGAACAGACTATGTTCCCTCAGTCCAACCTCGATTTTTGTACTTCAAGTTGTGCTGCGGCCTAACATGGATGGCTTACATTACACTATGAAACACAAAAACAAGTGGAAGAGCACTTTAAATAATTCCAAATAATGGTGATTACAGGCAAAATCATGGAAACGTTTATGATCAATAGCACACCAAGTCTGTCCCAGCTGCTATAGTCTTCTTCCTGATCTAGTATTGGTAGCATGGACAGGACATGTTACTGGCTGAGATCTTCTCTCTCTCCACTTCCTCCTTCCAGGATCTTTTCTCAATGAACCAATAAACCAGGAAGTGGCATACATAACTATAAAGATAATCACCTGCAGCACCACACAATCAGAATGCAGCAATTTATCACAAAGAGCAAAAATGAGTCCCATATCTATATAAAGTGCAAATATCAACATAAATATAAATACATCAATCCTAAAGTGCAGTATAATATTACAATAAAAATAAAGTATATACACTATCTCACAAAAGTGAGTACACCCCACACATTTTTGTAAATATTTTATTCTATCTTTTCATGTGACAACACTGAATAAATGACACTTTGCTACAATGTAAAGTAGTGAGTGTGCAACTTGTATAACAGTGTAAATTTGCTGTCCCCTCAGAATAACGCAACACACAGCCATTAATGTCTAAACTGCTGGCAACAAAAGTTAGTACACCCCTAAGTGAAAATGTCCAAACTGGGCCCAAAGTGTCAATATTTTGTGTGGCCACCATTATTTTCTAGCACTGCCTTAACCCTCTTGGACATGGAGTTCACCAGAGCTTCACAGGTTTCGACTGGAGTCCTCTTCCACTCTTCCATGACGACATCACAGAGCTGGTGGATGTTAGAAACCTTGTGCTCCTCCACCTTCCATTTGAGGATGCCTCACAGATGCTCAATAGGGTTTAGGTCTGGAGACATGCTTGGTCAGTCCATCACCTTTACCCTCAGCTTCTTTAGCAAGGTAAAGGTCATCTTGGAGGTGTGTTTGGGTTCATTTTCATATTGGAATACTGCCCTGTGGCTCAGTATCTGAAGGGAGGGGATCATGCTCTGCTTTAGTATGTCACAGTACATGTTGGAATTCATGGTTCTCTCAATGAACTGTAGCTTCCCAGTGCCGACAGCACTCATGCAGCCCCAGACCATGACACTCCCACCACCATGCTTGACTGTAGGCAAGACACATTTGTCTTTGTACTCCTCACCTGGTTGCCACCACACATGCTTGACACCATGTGAACCAAATAAGTTTATCTTGGTCTCATCAGACCACAGGACACGGTTCCAGTAATCCATCTGCTTGTCTTCAGCAAACTGTTTGCAGGCTTTCTTGTGTATCATCTTTAGAAGGGGCTTCCTTCTGGGATGACAGCCATGCAAACCAATTAGATGCAGAGTGCGGCGTATGGTCTGAGCACTGACAGGCTAACCCCCCCACCCCTTCAACCTCTGCAGCAATGCTGGCAGCACCCATATGTCTATTTCCCAAATACAACCTCTGGATATGACACTGAGCATGTGCAATCAACTTCTTTGGTCGACCATGGCGAGGCCTGTTCTGAGTGGAACCTGTCCTGTTAAGCCACGGTATGGTCTTAATCGCTGTGCTGCAGCTCAGTTTTAGTCTTGGAAATCTTCTTATAGCCTAGGCCATCTTTATGTAGAGCAACAATTCTTTTTTTCAGATCCTCAGAGAGTTCTTTACCATGAGGTGCCATGTTGATATTCCAGTGACCAGTATGAGTGAGAGCGATAACACCAAATTTACCACACCTGCTCCCCATTCACACCTGAGACCTTGTAACAGTAACATGACATCGGGGAGGGAAAATGGCTAATTGGGCCCAGTAGGGACGTTTCCACTTAGGGGTGTACTCACTTTTTGTTGCCAGCAGTTTAGACAATAATGGCTGTATGTTGATTTATTTTGAAGGGACAGCAAATTGACACTGTTATACAAGATGTACCCTCACTACTTTTCATTGCAGCAAAGTGTAATTTCTTCAGTGTTATCACATGAAAAGATAGAATAAAATATTTACAAAAATGTGAGGGGTGTACTACTGTATGTTTAAAAGGGCATACAGTGCAAAAAATTCCTTTATAGTCCAAAAACATATCTATTATAATTCCTCCACCAATGACTCAAATTATTGCCAGACTCTTCCCAGTGTAAAAAAACACCAGCCACCACCTCATGAAATGAACACTCACCAGAAAATGTGCTACAAAATGTGTAGCATGCTTAGCATCTCATCATAAATAGGTATCATCCAAGGTAGCCTATGCACCCATCCACAGTACTCTCCTCTCTAGCTCTCAATACTGATGAAACTCACACCAGAGTAAGAAAAGGTGGTAATAGTGTAGTATTTCACCCTGGGGAATCACATACTGTATATAGCATGCCAAACAAACAGACATATTTACTAATTTAAAAACTGCTGTAACTCATACTGTAGAAAGCCGCTGCTGACCAATATCATGCAGGGGTGTGACATCAGCAATAAAATCTTTGCCCCAAAGTGCGTTTCAGCCAATAGGCCATCTCCAGGGTTGATTTTTGCACATTATATAGATATGTGACTAATTGTTGCACTTTGTGATTAATTGTTGCACTCTGATTGTGTGGCACTGCTGGTGATTATCTTCATGGTTTCATAGGGTTTTTGCATATCAACTATTCTGCTAGCAGCCTCCTTTATCACAGTGCAGAGCTTATATTAGACATACATAACTATAACTACTCCCCTTGTTTATATAGCCTCAGAAGAACGTGGTGGAGTTGACCACCACAGTACAAAGAATACTATTAACTTAACCTCCTCTTAAACAGAGACAACTGTCTAAGAGAGCCTTTCCCCTTACTTTGGAAGGATCTCCCCTTGCTTAATTTTGTTTCTACCAACAGCGAGGGAAATTCTCTTGAATGGGACAGAGATAGAAAAAATGTAAAGGTGTTTTAGCCACTTTCTATTCAAAATATTAAAAAAAATGTTTTAGTTTAAGTTTAAGATATGCTTTAAAGCTCATCTCCAAGGAGAAAAAAACTTAGCCCACCCCATCCCCTGTACCTAATCTATATTTTTATTTAAAAAAATATATATATTGAAAGGCCCCAATTACTTACCTAAAACTCCAGTCACATGACTTAATTGGTCCCTGGTCCTCTTTCTTCTGGTCCAGAGCGAGGGACGGTCCCAACTCCAGTGCTCACGTCACTTCCTGATGATGTTGGCTTTTATTTTAAAATCAAATATTGTGTCAGTGCTAGGAGGGTGGGAATAGGGTGTTTTTTTTACCTTGGGATGTGCTGTGATATTATAAGAGTACAATTTAGAAAATTTAGAAAATAGGAGTTTTTGAAACTATCAAGGATTTTAATGCCTATTCATGCAAATGAAAGCCTGCTTTGCTTTCTTTAATCTTGCAGGTGGTTAAAATGGAACATTTGTCATGTTCTGTAATGCGTATTTAGAATGTAGTAATATGCCTATATTGTTATGTTTTTGCAGCATTGCACAAACAGAAGCCATATGGAGCATCTAGATCCAGAATTCTACAAAACCAAGTAAGCCTTACAAACCGGCCAGATCTCAGCAAGTATGATATGGACAGACAGTATATGCATTTAAGCAGGTAAATTGAAATGCATGTAAAAATTGGCACTCTTCTAATAAATGTAATGCTCTTAATTGTGTGAATGAACAATTCCAGATTTCTTACGTTTTGCTTGAGGTTGTTGAAATTGATCTAAAAGTGGGAGTAGTTTAAATTGTATGACAACATTGTTGGAATATTATGGCTGTATAGTGCCAAGGTTTTACCTTGGCCCATTTCTCAGGGGACTATTTCTCCATGAACTTTGTGGGTTTCCCTGCATTTGTTTAGACTTTATAAGCACTGTTTAACTCGTACAACCCAAGAACATAGTGATGGATTATTTGGCTTTAACTGAATTTAGCCCTTAAGTGCTTGTCTGTATGATTGTGGTAGACTTTAAGCTACTTTTGGGGCAGAGCCCATACTTTCACATTTTAAAGCTGAGCTCAAGGCAAATGTTTCTCTTTATTGATTCATAAACAGAATTATATTATGAGTCAGCAGTGTTAGACAGTCCTTCAGTCCCTCTCTGGGAACATGGTTACCCAAATAAATTAAAGTAGATCTAAAACCAATCAATAAAATATTCACTTAATAACTGTGGGGATTATGAATTTTTGTAGGTAAACCCTCTATTGTTGTAATAATGAGCTTGTTGTATAGTATTATTGGACTAATAAAACACTTGTTTTATTTAGCTATTAGGGCTCACTCAGTGAAACACAATGGGGGTTATTTATAAAGAGCAAATCCACTTTGCACTGCAAGTGCAGTTGAAAGTGCACTTAAAGTGCACTTGGAAGTGCAGCTGCTCTAAATCTAAGGGGTAGAGCTGAAATGAGTGGAAGCTCTGCTGATTTTATCATCCAATCATGTGCAAGCTAAAATGCTGTTTTTTATTTTCCTTGCATGTCCCTCTCGGATCTATAGTGATTTTACTTCCAAGTGCACTTGCAGTGCAAAGTGGATTTGCCTTTAGTAAATAACCCCCAATGTACATTGTCATACATCATGACATGCGTTGTTCAATGTTTGAAGCATCTCATAATAAAGATTGTACAGTATTGAAATAATCTATTCACATTAATTCCAGCCAGCAGACTCTGCACACTAGTTATCTTCTGCTAAAGCTCCGCTTTAGAGTACATTTACCACTTGCTGAAAAATGTTTTTGTAGTGTTTGTACATCCATAATGTTTGTGTTGCAGGTACAGTGTGCAATCTTCAGCTTCAAGTCATTCACAGCTTGCTGCTCGAGTTACATCAAACTTGCAGAGAAAACACTGGCCATATGTAAAAGAGAGCCGTCTAGATTCTGATTTAAAGGTAACAGTGTTATGACTTACAAGTCAAAATTTAATTTTTTTTCAATATTAATATGTATTATTTACTCTATTTTATATTTGGGGAGAAAAAAACTTTTCAGTGGAGTATAGGTTTTATCACATAAATTAGTTATTCTTTCTTGTTATAAATTTTAGCTTGTGCTATTTTGTATGTAAAAGCCATTTAAAAGCCAAACTTATATGGAATTTTCATTTATTTCCTTCATATAAATAAGCAAATATTGTACATGCTAAGCCTGTTTTTTCATAAATAAAGTATTTAAACTTTATATACTTAACCATATATAAATATAAAACCTTAATATTACAAATAAACATGAAATTTAGAGTGAACTCTTGACAGAGTATTATGAGTTAAAAAAAAAAAAAAAGAAGAAGAAGAGCGCAGCAGCAGTCTTTTCCTAATTAGAATTCTTACAATACTTATGGAGCAGCACTAAGCAGAGAGAAGGTGTTTGGAAGATAACCAAGTCTCTCCTCTGACTCATTCTATTCAGCTGTGTATGTAATGTGTTCTTCATATATTCAGATCTGTAAAGTTTTTTTTCAGCAAAACAGATAAGGTGGATTTTTTTTTAAATCAGAAAATGTTTATTGTACCAATAAGTAAAATACAAAAAATGCAGTAAGACATACAATAATATCATCCATATGGCACAAAATGCAGTAGATCAAGACTTATGAGAAAACACTGTCACACCTAGAGAATGTAACAAAAGTATAAAGTCACATGGGTACATGGAGAGCCAAAAAAAACAAACTAAAAATATGAAAAACAACAATTGAATCAAAAAATGAAAAGAAAAATACTTTCCTCTGTCCGGAGGTCTATACCAGTAGCCAATGGGCTACATGTAATAACTTTTTTGTCATATCAGGAAAACATGGAAGAGCAACTATTTTGACAAGGACCACATAATTAGAAAATACTTAAAAGGAAAAAAAACTTAACTTGCCCAGGCGTATCCAACCATGCCTGCCAAATAGATGTAAACTTTCGAATGGCATTTCTATGTTGCTATGTCAACCGCTTTCTGATTAGTATACTGTTGACCTGCTCTATCCACTGTTTCTCAGTGGGAACATGAGAAGACAGCCAGAATCTGATTCCGTGCTAAATACAGAAGCTTATGTATAGCTATATTGCCCGGTGGGGCAAAAACTTCTTCATCTAGAGCTCCCAGTATACAGACCACAGGATGTAAACGGACCTGGACCTGATACACTTCAGAGATCATATCTGTCACAGCTTTCCAGTAGAGAAACAGCTTTTGCAAGCAAGTGAATGAGAGTTCCCTCCTCTGTTACAGTTGGGACAATTGCCAAAATCTTTTCTCCCCCATTGGTGAAGCTGCAAAAGGGTGTTCTATGTAATATAAAGAGCTGTGAGAGCTTTTGTGAGGGTGACACGGAAACTAAAGGCACTGACTTAAGGCACATCTGCCACATCTCCTCCTCAATCATTCCCAGGTCTCTCTCCCAACCCCTCCTACACGGGAATGTAGACAAATTCTGTATAGTAGAACTTAGAGTAGAGTAAACCTGCAAGATCATACTCTTTTTTTTTTTTTTTTTTTTTATGGGGTACAGTAAAAACTTTCCATATAAGATGGTGGTCAGACAGCACCAGTGTAGACCAACGTGCCTGCGCCTGAAAAGCAAGACGTAGTTGTAAATATTTATAAAATTGTTGTCTCGGTAAGGCAAATTATTTTTGAAGATCAGCGAAAGATTTTAAGACATTCTGAATAAACAATTGTGAAAGGTAATGAATGCCAGCCATATCCGAAAGCCCTCCAGCTTGCTTACATTGGCATACAGGGAGTTATGCCATAGAGGTGTTTCTGAAAGAAACCCCGAGACTAGCCCAGACTAGCCTTAACAGTCAACAAGTTTCTTTAGGAGAGGGGATGGTAGGCCCTACGGATGCGATGTCCGAGAACCCCAGCCTCCAGGCAGGAGAGGGCTGTACATTTGGAGCTGTTGATGAGCAATATATTACGGATCAGATCAGAGGGATCATTAAGACCCTACCCCCCAAGTTCTGGAGTTGGAAGGCCGAAAAATAAAACGTAGGGATGGGGATTGCCAGACCCCCACGATCCTTACCATACTGTAATGTGGAGAGATGAACCCTGGTCACGTTTCTCCGCCAAATAGGAAAGTCTGAAGACGGTTTCAATGAGTACAAACCAGCAACGAGGGACCCATTGAGGAGCATTATGGAGGATATAGAGTAATTTTGGGGGGGGGGGCAAACCTTTTTTATTAAGTTGGCCCTCCCTATAACTGATAAGGGGAGTTTGCACCATGCCGTACATTTAGCTTGCAGTCATTTGAACGATGGATGCAAATTGAGTTCCAAGTATTCAGAGGGGTCCGGAGAGACCTGGACTCCCAAATATTTATATTGGGTTACCACGCCCAGCGACCGGGCACATTCCGGCGGCTGAGCCTGCAACCCATCCAGGGGAAGTAGGACTGATTTGCTCCAATTTATTGAAAAACCGGAGAGGGTGCCAAACTGTTTTATAAGGGACATCACATTCACCAGGGGAGCTTCAGTATGATAAAATAGATTTGATCTCAAAAAGTGAAGATTTGCTATGGTATAGGTAGCATTTAGAAATTTAGATTTTCACCTAAACAGTAGTCTGAAAAGTTTACATATTTTCCTTAAGTTCCTTCTGAAAAATAGCTGTATAGTTGTACAGGTGCATCTAAAAAAAATTGAATATCAACAAAAAGTTAATTTATTTTAGTAATTCAATTCAAAAAGTGAAACTCATATATTCTATAGATTCATTACACAGAGTGATATATTTCAAGCATTTCTTTCTTTTAATCTTGATGATTATGGCTTACAGCTAGTGAAAATCCAAGATTCAGTATCTCAGAAAAATAGAATATTGGGAAAAATTTCAATATTGTAGACTCATGGTGTCATACTCTAATCAGCTAACTAACTCAAAACACCTGTAAATGTTTCCTGAGCCTTTAAATGGCCTTTCAGTCTGGTTCAGTAGGTTACACAATCATGGGGAAGACTGCTGACTTGACAGTTGTCCAGAAGGCAGTCATTGACATCCTTCACAAGGAGGGTAAGTCACAAAAGGTCATTGCTAAATAAGTTGGCTGTTCACAGAGTGCTGTATCCAAGCATAATAATGGAGAGTTGAGTGGAAGGAAAAAGTGTGTTAGAAAAATTGTGCACAAGCAACAAGGATAACTGAAACCTTGTGAGGATTGTGAAGCACAGGCCATTCAAGAATTTGGGGGAGATTCACAAGGAGTGGACTATGGCTGGTGTCAGTGCTTCAAGAGCCACCACGCACAGACGTATCCAGGACATGAGCTGTCGCATTCCTTGTGTCAACCCACTCCTGAACCAGAGACAACGTCAGAAGCGTCTTACCTGGACTAAGGAGAAAAAGAACTGGACTGTCCAAAGACAATGCAGCCCTCTACCAGGAAATTCCAGAACACTTTATGCTTCCCTCTGCTGACCAGCTTTATGGAGATGATTTAATTTTACAGCAGAATTTGGCACCTGCCCACACTGCCAAAGCCTAAACCCCATAGAGAATCTGTGGGGTATTGTCAAGAGGAAGATGATACACTAGACCCAACAATGCAGATGAGGTGAAGGCCACTATCAAAGCAACCTGGGCTTCCATAACACCTCAGCAGTGCCACAGGCTGATAACCTCCATGCCATGCCGCATTGATGCAGTCAAAATGAGCCCCAACCAAGTATTGAGTGCATACTATACCATACATATATGGACATACTTTTCATGAAGTCAACATTTCAGTATTACATTTTTTTTTTTTTGGTCCTCTGTAATATTAAATTTTTCTGAATTTTGGGTTTTCACTAGCTGTAAGCCATAATCATCAAAATTAAAAGAAATAAATGCTTGAAATACATCACTCTGTGTGTAATGAATCTATATAATTCATGAGTTCCCTGTTTTAAATTGAATTACTGAAATAAATTAACTTGTTGATGATATTTTAATTGTTTTAGATGTACCTGTATATCTACAATGAGCGATATAAGGCACTGCTGCCTCAAATCAAATTGCAAGTCTTGTGAGGTTTGGAGTGCGATTTTGGTGATGTCTTTGCTGTGCTGCTCACTGTTATTCCTGCTAGAAAAGTCTGTACCTGAGCACCTGCAGGCAAGCATAGCCCTGCTTTTGTTTTAATCAATTCTAGGGATTAAGGTTTTCAGCACCTTTTCTGTATCTGCCTAATTATTCATCCCCCAGGACCAGTGTGCTCAAGTCCTTGCCCCCTTTTTGACCGGAGATCCAAAGAAGGCCTATTTTGATTTGAGTACTGCTGAGGCTTGCAAATAAAAGTCTTAAAATGGAGATTCTGGCCTGCCTTGGGGTAGCAATGGCCTTGAGAGCCCAGCATGTCCATGCTTGGCAATTTAAAAGTGGACCAACCTGCAAAGTCCCAGATGTATGACCTCTTTCACCTGACATGGATGTGGTTAAAACCGGAGGTCACCACCCCAGCCCAAATCGTGGAGAGAGTCGTAGTGAACCACTTTGTATGAGTCCTTCAAATCCCTATACAGCTGTTTGCCGGGAGAGCTGATCCTAAAGATGCCAATGAGTTGGTGGCCCTCTTGGAGTGGTACTTATGTACTGAGGACTTTCTTCAGGGTGCAGTACCCAAATAATCATTCTCCAAGAGACCGAAGCCCACCAACCCGGGTAAAATCGATCCCGCCCTAAAATGGGGGAAAAAATTTAGGTAAATGCGATTGAGGACACTGATGCGCAAGGCATTGAGACCCAATGGCCAAAGGGAACCAGGGGCCATGGCACCAGGCACCATGAAGTGGGAGTGGTCCCAAATCAAATGTATAATGCTGTCCTTGGGCGAGACTTCACTTTTTTTCTGGGATTATGGGAAAATGTCAAGAGAGCAAGGCCCCCAGCTGGATCTGACTCCTGCTGCCTAGAACCGCTGGAGGAGCAGAATGAGGAGAAAGTCTCCAAAGAGATAGACCTGCCGGACCTGCCCACCACCCGGGAAAAGTTTAGGATGGCCAAGCTTAAGGACCTCACTTTAGCCAGGGCCAGGGAACCGGTAAATGGGGTACCCTAAGAACCAGGGGAGGAGGCTATATTCCCACATTTTTCAATGGAATGGAATGAAATCACCTGTTATACAGAGTGGATGAGATACGGGGAGAGAGACTGGAACAGTTGCTAGTACCTCAACCTCATAGATGCATGGTAATAGACTTGGCACATTCTCATGTTCTAGGGGGACATCTGGGTGTGGATAAAACTAAAGAAAGAGTATTGCAACAGTTTTATTGGCCAGGCTTACACAAAGAGGTCAAATTGTATTGTGCGTCATGCCCAGTTTGTCAGCTCACTGCTTCGGTCTCACATTTCTGGAGTCCACTGGTAACTTTACCATCATTGAGGTGCCCTTTGACAGGATTGCCATGAATATCATAGGTCCCTTGTTTAAGTCCACTAGAGGGCACCAGTATATCCTAGTTGTCTTGGACTATGCTACCAGAGTACCCAGTGGAAATCCCATTAAGGAACCCCTCAGCTAATAGTATTGCTAAAGAGCTTTCTCTTATAACTTCACATGTGGGTTTTCCTCAGGAGCTGTTAACTGACCAGGGAACACCCTTCATGTCAAAGGTTACTAAAGAATTGTTTAAATTGTTTAAAATGAATCACTTACACACTTCTGTGTACCACCGGCAAATGGATGGACTAGTGGATAAGTTCAACAAAACCTTAAAAGGAATGTTAAAACGAGTGGTAGCAGATGGTAGGGACTGGGACTGCTTCTTGCCCTACCTCATGTTTGCTGTGTGGGAAGTTACGCAAGCTTCCACTGGCTTTTTCCCTTTTTAGTTGCTGTATGGCTAACATCCGAGGGGCCTATTAGATAAGTGTAGTAATTATATATATATATATATATATATATATATATATATATATATATATATATATATATATATATATATATATATATATATATATATATATATATATATATATATATATATATATATACACAGCTATTAGATAAGTAGTAACCCCACTCAAAAGTGTAGAGGAGCATATTGCAAGACCGGATTGGAAAAATCATGCCCATTGTTTAATCTCTCTTGCAACAGGCTCAGGCTAGAGTCAATAACTGCTTGTCCAAGATCCAAACCTTTTAACCCAGGTGACAGAGTTCTTGTGCTGGTACCGGCGGTGGAGAGTACATTTCTGGCAAAATAGCAAGGGCCATACGAGATTGTAGAATGAGTGGGGGAAATTAACTATAGAGTAGACCAGCCTGGCAAAAGGAAGCCCTACCAAATCTACCATGTCAATTTATTGAAGCCCTGGAAAGACAGAGAATCCCTTTTGGTCCCTGCACCTATGGCCATGACCAACACAGGTCCTTCTACGGTGCTTGGTGTAGAGATCGCTGAGGCACTGTCAGTAAGCCAAAAACAAGAAAGCAAGGAATTTCTGCTAAGAATTAGGGAGTTCTTTTCTCATCTTCCAGGGATAACTTTTTTTTTTTTTTTTTTATCCAGATAAAAGTTTATTGAAAAGCACATGGTAAACATACACTGAGGTTACATATACACTTCTACACCTTTACAGCCATCATAGACAGTCAGTATACACAGTCTACAGATTGAGTTAAACATTCCTTGACTACCTGATCTTACCCCAAGCAGTGGCGTAACTAGAACCTTCAGGGCCCCGATGCAAGAAACCATAAAGGGCCCCCCTGAACCCCAGCCAGGGCCCTTCCCTCCGAGTCCGGCGGTGGAACTCCAGGGCGTGGTCACAGGTATGACCTTTGTGAGCCCTGTAGTTCCACCACTGGTATCAGTAGTTTTTTTTATTTTTTTTTATTTTTAGGTGCCCCATTGGGGGACTGTCCCTAGGCAGGATGGGGTCCCCGTCCCCAGAAGAGATGAGGTCCTTTTCTCCAGGGCAGATGAAGTTACTGCCCCCAGGTGAGAAGGGGTCCCTGTCCCCAGGTGAGAAGGGGTCCCTGTCCCCAGGGGAGGTGGGGGTCCCTGTCCCCACGTGAGAAGGGGTCCCTGTCCCCAGGGGGAGATGGAGGGGGTATGTAATAGTGTGTGGGGGATGGGGTCCTCTCACTCACCATGACCAAGCTGCAGGCCGCTCACTCATTCATGTTGGCCTGGGCTCCATCCAGTGTGCTGGACGGGTGATCAGCATATCTCCCAGAAAGACCTTTCATAATCTGTGTATGACGGGGGAGGAGGGGGCCTGGCAGACATGCCTGCAGTGTCCTCCGGGGAGCTCTCATAGGGCTGCACTGCATCTGTGTGCTTAAAGTTTGTTTACCCGGGAGAAGTATGCAGTGCAATGTGGGCGGGACTCTGGCTGGGGAGAACAGACATCGGACTGAGCGGCAATGCATGGAGCAGGAGAGGGGTACTCTGAGGAGCTGGCCGAAGACACAGGTCATGCGGGGAATGCACAACTAAAGAGCAGCCAGTGCGATAGTCAAGCATGGAGCTCTGCTAGTCACCCTCCACCTCCAGCCACCCGTGTGCATGGTGCACTGGTACCCCTAGCTGCCTATGCTGCTGCTGGTCATATGAAGAGGGGGCTGCATGGGCCCCCTGCATCAAAGGGCCCAGTTGCGGTCGTGACTGCTGCACCCCCTATAGTTACGCCCCTGACCCCAAGTCTTGCTTCAGCCAGAGGTAGCCCTGCCCAAGTCATGAAGCACATGGCCTCCCAAACCTCCTGTTCATGTTAATAGTCTGCCCATGACTAGATCCACCGAGGCAAGCCCCGGTACATCCATCCATGGTCCCCATAACTTCTCGCGTTTCTGGGCGCAGCCCCTATGTTGGAAAATTGTCTTTTCCTTCCAGATCATATCTCCCATTGTGTTGATCCACTCTTTAAGAGCAGGGGGATCCTCCGAAATCCAGTGGGTTATTATTAGCTGACGTGCTAAAAATAGCGATCTAATGACAGCCACCCGTTGCATTCTTCCCATTCTAATTCCCCTAGCACGTTGAGTAGGCAGTGTTTTGGGTCTGCGGGTAGCGAGACTTGAAATACCCTGTTTATGGTGTCCACCACCCCCGTCCAGTAGGGGTGGAGTTTCGGGCACCTCCACAGAAGGTGGATCAAGTCTCTATGGTCCCTCTTACACCTAGTACACAGTGGGGTCTAATGACAGCCACCCGTTGCATTCTTCCCATTCCAATTCCCCTAGCACATTGAGTAGGCAGTGTTTTGGGTCTGTGGGTAGCGAGACTTTAAATACCCTGTTTATGGTGTCCACCACCCCCGTCCAGTAGGGGTGGAGTTTCGGGCACCTCCACAGAAGGTGGATTAAGTCTCCATGGTCCCTCTTACACCTAGTACACAGTGGGGTAGGTCGCAGGCCCATGACAAACAGTCTGTGGGAGGGTATAGTACACTCTTAACAATAGATATAGTTGAGTCGCTCTATGTGATATATTTAGGGAACATGTGGGTACCGCCTGCAGGGCCTCTTCCTATTGATCACCATCAAGCATGCCCACCTCCCCCTACCACTTGGCCAGCATCCGAAGAGGGTGTCTATTCAAAAAATTCCATAGTAACATGTTATAGCATGATGATATAAACCCTTTAGAGTTAGTAGCTCTTGCAATCAGATTGAACAGTGGCATTGGGCATGAAACCCACTCCTCTGAGCTACCTTGGGCTGTTATAGCATGCTTTAATTGTACATAGTAAAATCTCATTGATTGTGGTAAACCGAAAAGACTCTGCAGGGTTTCGAACGGGTGCATTTTCCCATTGTGAAATATCTGACTAAGGTAGACCACCCCATACCTTTCCCGGGCATTTCTCAGTATCGCTTCTCTAGCTCTATAGTGCAGAAGCCAGGCCAGAATGGGTCTAGGGGGATCTCCTGGCGGCAGTGGGCGGCACGGTGTACGATACACCCTTTCCACCGTAAAGAAAGGGGAAAAGGCCTCCTTTCCAAATAGCTCGATCAGCCAGGTCTCCACATAGGCAGTGGCATCTCTTGCCTCAGTCTTCTCGGGCAGGCCTACTATACGGACATTATTGCGCCATAGGCGATTTTCCATATCTACTGCCCTATTGTTGGTGTCATTGGCAAGTTGATAAGCGGCATGGGCCTCTCGAGCAACTGGTGGGAGCCTGTCTTCAACATCACTAACTCTGCTTTCCACTGCAGTCGTGCGCTCTCTGATCTTTTGCAGATCTTGCCTTAACAGGGAGACATCTTCCCTCAACCCTCCAAACTGTTCTTTAAGGGTGTTCACAGAGGCTGTGCAGACATGCACAGCTCTAAGGATTTCTGCTAGGGTCGGTTGTTCTGACTCCTCAGCATCAGTGTCAGCATGGAGGGAGGGGGGCTGTACATCCAGGGTGTCTGGGTCTACATGCTTTGCTGCCTGCAGAGTATCCTGTATTAAAGACCCACTAGCAGCCACATGCTTCAGCTCAGCTGACCCCCCCCAGCATCTCTGTCCTGGTGTCCCCCCAGCTTCTGGGCATAGTAGAACATATCCCTCGGAGGGTCCTTACCTTGGGTCTTCTGTGGTCTTCTGGTGTGTCCTTCCTGGGCTTGTCACTGCCTCGCGGTGTGCGCTGAGCCAGGGCCGCAGCAGCCCCATTTTGGATTTCAGAGGACATGCTTTCCTCCTGTTTTCTTGCCTTCCCTCGGGTGCAGAGAGCCGGCAGGTGATCTGGGAGGGTGAGGGGGTCGGTGTCCAGCTGGGAAGCCGTTTTGTGGCTGCGGATTGCTGCTGGGAGAGGATCAATAAGCAGTTCTTAGAGCGGAGCTGTGAGACACACTTCCTCTCACATGCCGGTCCAGGCTTCCAGGGATAACTTCAATGATAAAGCATATTGGGACCAAGCCAAGGCTGAATGTTAACTTAAATCCCTATTGTATCTCAGAAGCCTGGAGCAAAGTAGTCTCCGAGGAAATTAGGAGGATGTTGGATCTTGATGTAATAGAAAAATCCCATAGTGAGTGGTGTAGTCCAATCGTCATTATTCCCAAGCTGGATGGCAGCATCCGATTTTGTAATGGTTTCTGAAAGCTAAACGAGGTGTAAAAATTTGAGGTTTATCCAATGCCTAGGGTAGATGAGCTAAATGAGCATCTGGGACATGCTTGATATTTCACCACCCTGGAGCTTACAAAGGGGTATTGGCAAATACCACTTATGAATCATGCTAAAGAGAAAAGAAAATGTTCTACTCCCAGAGGGGCACTGGCAGTATAAGAGGATGCTATTTAGCCTACATGGGGCACTGGCCACTTTTCAGATGATGGATCGTGTCCTTAAACCAGTGTTTCTCAAATCCAGTCCTCAGGCCCCCCCAACAGGTCATGTTTTCAGGTTTTCCATTATTTTTCACAGGTGATTTGATCAGTTTCACTGCCTTAGCAATTACCACAGCCGTTTCATCTGAGGGAAATCCTGAAAACATGACCTGTTGGGGGGGCCTGAGGACTGGATTTGAGAAACACTGCCTTAAACCCATATGCATCTGCATATTTAAATGATGTAGTAATTTTTAGTGCAGACTGGGAGAGCCACTTACATAAAGTGCAGGCTGTTCTTAATGCCCTCCGTGTGAGGATTTGACCGCTAATCCTAAGAAGTATGCTGTGGGATTAGAGGAGGCCCGATATTTGGGGTACATCATTAGCTAGTAGAACCCCAGGTAACAAAAGACCATGCCATGGGGTTAATATGCTATTATAGAAAGTTTATTCCCAATTTTGCTACATTGGCTGCTCCTCTTACAGATCTTACCAAGGGCAGGAATTCCTCAGTGGTGACTTGGACCCCAGAAGCCGAGTAATATTTCTGGGACCTAAAGACAGCCCTGTGTAATAGCCCAGTCTCAATTACCCCAGATTTTACACAGGAATTTGTAGTGCAGATGGATGCGTCAGAGTGGGATTAGGTGCAGTGTTATCCCAAGTGGTTGATGGGGAGAAACATCCCATAGCATTCCCAAGTAGAAAATTGACCCCCCGCTGAAAAAAGATACGCTATTGTAGAACAGGAATGTCTTGCTATCAAGTGGGCTCTGGAGAGTTTAAAATACTATCTGTTAGGGTGACAGTTTAGGCTCTTAACTGACCATGCCCCTCTCAAATGAATGTCCCAAAATAAGTTGAAAAATGCAAGAGTTACCAGATTGTTCTTGGCTCTACAGAATTTCAAGTTTATGGTAGAACATAGACCAGGAAGCCAACAAGCTAATGCTGATGCTCTCTCCAGAGTGTACAGTTTGTTTGCTCAAACTTGGATGTTGAGACCTTGGGCAGAGGGGGGCTATGTAGCAGGGTGCCTGTGAAACAGGTTAAAATGGCAGGAAAATGTATTGATGGGATATATGTTCCTCTACGGTTTCTTAGATTTGCAATCTAAGAGAATACCAACCCTGTATTAGTAAAGTCCATTCTGGGGCTGGTTTTACTGGGAGTCTTATAGAGCTCTGGGTGGGACAGACTCCCAATTCCGTGGACCTCCGTTTAATGTTTTCTTTCTAGGTCTTGATTAAAGCAGCTGGTTCTAACTCTCAGAGCGAGTGTGTGTGTGTGTGTGTGTGTCTCTTTGTGAGGAGGCAACTAGGAGCATGACTGCTTATCCCTGAACTTGGATACAATTGTTTGCATTTGTAAAGAACACTTACCTTAAACCACTGGTTAGGCTATGGACACAGTAGGGCTCAGAAGAGCAGAAGTCTACTTTAATTTTTTTATATGGCAAGAAGCCTGTTTCTTCTGTTTGTAAAATATCCTGTGGAATAAATATGATGTTTGTCCCTGCATTGAGTCTGATCCCCTACAACAGGGGTAGGCAACCTCGACAATCCAGCTGTGGTGAAACTATAAATCCCATCATGCCTGTGATTGTCAGGGTCTTGCAATGTCTCATGGGACTTGTAGTTTCAAAACAGCTGGATGGCCGAGGTTGCCTACCCCTGCCCTACAATATGCATACAGTATCTCACAAAAGTGAGTGCACCCCACATTTTTGTAAATAATTTTATTATATCTTTTCATGTGACAACGCTGAAGACACTTTTCTACAATGTAAAGTAGTGAGTGTACAGCTTGTATAACAGTGTAAATTTACTGTCCCTCAAAATAACTCAACACATAGCCATTAATGTCTAAACTGCTGGCAACAAGAGTGAGTACACCCCTAAGTGAAAATGTCCAAATTGGACCCAAAGCATAACATTTTGGGTAGCCACCAGTGCCGGGACAAGGTCAGCTAGAGCCCAGGGCAAACATGACAACCCCCCCCCAAGATGTATGAGTATTATATGTCAACATTAAAAAAAAATTGCACTAATCTGCATGCTTTCCCTCTAAGCATACATTCCCCCTCCTCCCTCCTCCCAGTACAAATCCACTTCCCCTGATGAAATCCCCCCAGCATAAATCCCCCCACCAGATAAATCACCCCTCCTAGCATAAATCTTCTACCACTCAAGTCCCTCAAAGTTCCTCTCTGAGTACACAACCCCCCCCCAATCCCCACTCCCAGCACAAATCCCCCCATTCTTCTCCTAGCAATAATCCCCCCCAACCTACTCTTAGCACAGATTGCCCCTCCTAGCACAAATACCCTCCATTCATTCCTACTAGCACTAATCCCCCCATATCGCCTCTGCTAGTACAAACCCTCCAAATCCCCCCCAACACAAAACCTCCTAAAACACTACTTCTAGTACACCCCCCAAATTCCCCCCTCCCTCCAATCTTCTTGTTGCGTCCCCCCATCTCACATGATACCACAGTGCCCAGGGCAACCACCCCTCCTATCCACCCTTTGTCCCAGCCCTGGTGGCCACCATTATTTTCCAGCACTGCCTTAAAGTGGTTGTAAACCCTTACAAATCACTTTGACCTACAGGTAAGCCTAGATTAAGGCTTACCTGTAGGTCCAAGAAATATCTCCTAAACCTACACGGTTTAGGAGATATTTACTAAAAGACAGTCACAGCTGTCTACGGTGCACTATCGCCGTTAGCAGCATGCCGCTGCACGGTCTCTATAATTAAGAAACCTGACTAGCAGCGGCCTTGGTGGAGAGCCTGAGGGTCTTGTTCCTGTGTGAACCCTGTGTGCTCTCTCCACAACATATGGAGAGAGGGGGGGGGGTTGGATCACCCAAAGAAAGCAGAGATTTAAAGCGGGAGTTCCACCGTTTTTTTTTTGTTTGCTTTTAAAAGTCAGCAGCCACAAATACTGCAGCTGCTGACTTTTAAAATAAGGACACTTACCCACCCAGCGCTCCCGTGATGTCGGCACCCAAAGCCGATCTCTCGATCGGCTCTCGAGTGCTGTCGACGCCATCTTAGGTATGGGAATCAGGAAGTAGAGCCTTGCGGCTTCACTTCCCGGTTCCCTACTGCGCATGTGCGAGTCACGCTGCGCAATAAGGATGGTCCCTGCTGTCTCTGGGAGCAGACAGCGGGGGACCCGCAGGAAGTGGCGTAAATATTCGCAGATTCTGCGGATATCTATGCCGGAAGTGGGTGCAAATACCTGTACTATACAGGTATCTGCACCCCCCTCCCCCCTGAAAGGTGCCAATTGTGGCGCCGGAGGGGGGGAGGGTTCCAATGAGTGGAAGCTCCACTTTAGGATGGAGCTCCGCTTTAAATAACTTTTCAGCAAATGTGGTTGTGGCAGTTCCCTCAGCCCCTTCTAGCAGCCCCACCGTCCTCACATTGCGCCATCTTTGCCTGTCCTCCACGTCATCTGCTCTGTGTCGGCGTAACCTTACCATATCTCTGAGCTCTGCCAGTTGTGAGCTTTGGGTGTCAGAAATGCGATCCTCTGCCATGTTGAGTCTGCCTCTAATTTTGTCCAAATTATGCCTAATGAGATTGCACTCTGAGGCCAAATAATCAATGCAGCCCATAAGCTCCAATTTTGATGCCGCTATGGCTTCCAGGATCCGTCCGGTAATGTCTGCTGCATCCACCTCAATCTCCAGTGACAACTGTGGGGAGAGCTCCAGTTCCTGGGACATGTGCGCCTGCTGCTCCAATCCTCGTGGCCTGCAGTCTGGCGTGCTGTAAGGTGGACACAGGAACCAAGGTGGAGTGGCAATGGAGCTGCCTCTGATTTAAATGCGGCTGCGGGCGTGCAGTAATGGTATAAATCCGGGTAAAAGTCGGTCAAACTGGCTGAAATCTGAGTAATGTTCAGGAGAATAGCCAGAGCTCCAAGAAGACACGCCTTGCCTCGATTACATCTGGTCACGCCCCCGTACATCTTGTATAACAGTGTAAATTTGCTGTCCCCTCAAAATAACTGTAACTAAATAACTATAACACTATTAATGTCTAAACCGCTGGCAACAAAAGTGAGTACGCTCCACTAAGTGAAAATTACCAAATTGGGCCCAAAATGTCAATATTTTGTGTGACCACCATTATTTTCCAGCACTGCCTTAACCCTCTAGGGCATGGAGTTCACCAGAGCTTCACAGGTTGTCACTGGAGTTCTCTTCCACTCCTCCATGATGACATCACAGAGCTGGTGGATGTTGAAGACCTTGCGCTCCTCCACCTTCCGTTTGAGGATGCCACACAGATGCTCAATAGGGTTTAGGTCTGGAGACATGCTTGACCTGTCAATCACCTTTATCCTCAGCTTCTTTAGCAAGGCACTGCGGCCCAGTCTCCAAAGGGAGGGGTTCATGCTCTGCTTCATTATGTCACAGTATATGTTGGCATTCATGGTTCCCTCGATGAACTGTAGCTCCCCAGTGCCAGCAACACTCGTGCAACCCCAGACCATGACACTCCCACCACCATGCTTGACTGACTGTAGGCAAGACACACTTGTCTTTGTACTCCCTACCTGATTGCCGCCACAGGCTTGACACCATCTGAACCATATAAGTTTGTCTTGGTCTCATCAGACCACAGGACATGGTTCCAGTAACTCATGTCCTTAGTCTGCTTGTCTTTAGCAAAGTGTTTGCGGGCTTTCTTGTGCATCATCTTTAGAAGAGTCTTTCAGACCAAATTGTTGCAGTGTGCAGGGCATGGTCTGAGCACTGACAGGCTGACCCCCCACCCCTTTAACCTCTGCAGCAATCATTTCCCAAAGACCACTGGATATGACGCTAAGCACATGTACTCCACTTCTTTGGTCGACGATGGTGATGCCTGTTCTGAGTGGAACCTGTCCTGTTAAACCGCTGCATGGTCTTGGCCACCGCGCTGCAGCTCAGTTTCAGGGTCTTGGCAGTCCTCTTATAGCCCAAGCCAACTTTATGTAGAGCAACAATTTTTTTTTTCAGATCATCAGGGAGTTCTTTGCTATGAGGTGCCATGTTGAACTTCCAGTGACCAGTATGAGAGAGTGAGAGCGATAACACCAAATTTAACACACCTGCTCCCCATTCACACCTGAGACCTTGTAACACTAACGAGTCGCATGACACGGCTAATTGGGCCCATTTTCACTTAGGGGTGTACTCACTTTTATTGCCAGCGGTTTAGACATTAATGACTGTGTGTGTTATTTTGAGGGGACAGCAAAATTACACTGCTACAATGTAAAGTAGTGAGTGTACAGTTTGTATAACAAAGTGCCTTTTCTTCAGTGTTGTCACATGAAAAGATATAATAAAATATTTACAAAATATGAGGGGTGTACACACTTTTCTGAGATAGTGTGTGTGTGTGTGTGTGTGTATAAAATAATGTTTGGGGATTCAAAGTAATTTTCTAGCAAACAAAAGTAGAATTTTGCATGTAGGAGAGAAGTTGGGAAGTTGTTAAAGTGCACTTTAACAGTTCAGCTATTGCATGCCATGGAGCTCTGAATCAGAATCTAAACATTTCTAAACATTAATCTGAAACGGGGTACTGTAGTATGCAATTTCAACCAGCTCTTGCTGTTGACTGCTTTGTCCCCTCATGCCTTCTCTGTATTATTGGTCATTAACCACTTAGCGACCACCGCCCGCCATCGTTACAAGTCGGCTGTTTGAAGAGGGATATTGTTGTTATGGCAGCAGCTAGCTTCCAAAACCCGGTATCTTCTTCTTCAACGGGCAGTCCACTTTCAGATAAAAGCGGTCTCTGCGGCAGCGGCGGAGGAGATCGTGTCTGCTCCCATCTGTGCTGAGTGAGGTCTCCATACCATTGCAGGGTGGAAGCGACGTGAAAACGTCACTTCTGCCCATAGCTCTAATGCCGCGTACACACAATCAGACTATCCGGCGGATTTAGTCCGGTGGACAACCTGCAGGACTTTGCAGCGGAGGTTCGCCGGACTTTCCCGAGTGGACCTGCCCACACACAACCAGACTTTTCCGGCGGACAATCCGTCGGACTATGGCGGGAGTCTGCCGGACTTTTGAAATGAACGGACTTGCCCACACACGGAGTAAAGTCAGTTCATTTTGAACGTGGCTCCAGGTAGATGGAACTAGCTAAAGAAGTGAATTTTGCTGCCTCCATCGGCGAGATTGACACCTTGCGAGCCCCGTCGCCTGGTATGGATTTAAAGGGGAACCCCTACGCTGAAGAAAACGGATCGGGGTCCCCCCAAAGTCCATAGCAGACCCTTATCCGAGCACGCAGCCCCCGGCCGGTCAGGACAGGATGTGGGGATGAGCACCCCCCTCCTGAGCCGTACCAGGCCACGTGCCATCAACATGGGGGGTGCTTTGGGAAAGGGGGGCCCTGCGGCCCCCCCACCCCAAAGCACCTTGTCCCCATGTTGATGAGGACAAGGGCCTCTTCCCGACAACCCTGGCCGTTGGTTGTCAGGGTCTGCGGGCGGGGGGCTTATCAGAATCCAGGAGCCCCCCTTTAACCACTTCCCACCTGGCCAATGCACATATACTGCCGGGTGGGAGCCGTCTACTTCTGATAGGACGTTCAGGAACGTCCTTCAGAAGGAGCGTGCCCACGCAGCGGCGTGATCCCGATGTGCTCGTGTCACCTGGACACGGCGCATCTCAGATCGGCAGGAGGGCTCTGTGATTGGCCCTCCTGATCACATGACGGCCGTGTCCAATCACGGCCGTCATGTGATGTAAACAAACAGCCGGTTGCTAGGCAATCGGCTCCTCCTCTCCTCACACAGAAGTCATCGCTGAGGAGAGGAGAGCAGATCGCTGCAGCCGGCTGATGATCAGTGAGTATGAGCTGTTTTTTACAGCTTTTTACTCACTGATCATCAGTCTAGTGTAAACACACAACACACCACACAGTATAAACACAATGTCCCCAAAACACACATGTCCCCAAAACATACATCTCCCCAAATAATAAAAACACATGTCCCACTAAAATCACATGTCCCAATGATTATCTGCACACATATGTATGTGATCACCTGCACACATATGTACATGATCATTTGCGTACATATGTCCGTGATCACACAAACCAATTATTATACACTTAACGGAATTTTTTTTTACCAAAAACATGTAGCAGAATACATTTTGGCTTAAATTTATGACAAAATTTGATTTTATTGGATTTCTTTTAAAATAGAAAAAAGAAAATATTGTTTTTTTTTCAAATTTCCACTTTTTTTGCGCTTATAGCGCACAAAATAAAAAACGTAGTCGTGAATAAATAACACCAAAATAAAGCTCTATTTGTGCAAACAAAATGTTAAAAATTTCATTTGGGTACAGTGTAGCATGACCGCGCAATTGTCACTGAAAGCGCTAGAGCGATGAAAGCTGAAAATAGGGCTGGGAAGGAAGGGGGCGAAAGTGCCCTGTATTGAAGTGGTTAATAAGGGGGCCCCCAGATTCCGGCCCCCTACCCTATGTGAATGAGTATGGGGTACATGGTACCCCTACCCATTCACCTGGGGAAAAAAGTATAAATAAAAAACACACCACAGGTTTTTAAAATACTTTATTAGACAGCTCCGGGGATCTTCTCTTCTTCCGTCTTCCTGGATCTTCTTGCCGGACTCGGAAGAAGTCGGAAGAAGACCCCCGGACGGCGGCGGCAACAGAGAGAGCCAGGCTCCTCCGCTAGTAAAAGAGCTAGCAGAAGATAGCGGAGGAGCCCGGCTCTCTCCTTCGTCACCGCCATCCGGGGGTCTTCCTCCGACTTCAGGGTCTTGTCCTGTTCTTCGGGGGTCTTGTTTCGCTCTTCGGTTCTTCTTGCCGGGCCTCCGCTTTCTTCTTCCAGCTCTTTTACTAGCGTTAGCCCGGTCTTCTGTCGCCGAAGAGATGGAGGCCGCGCCATTGATTTCCTTCGCTAGTCCTGTCTACCTGGAGCCACGTTCAAAATTAACGGACTTTTCTCCATGTGTGGGCAAGTCCATTAATTTCAAAAGTCCGGCGGACTAGCACACAGACAGGCGAATTGTCCGGCTGACAATTTTGAGTCAAAACTTCTTTCTAAGCCCGAAAAAGTCTGCCGGAGCCCACACACGGGCAGATTGTCCGGCGAACTCTGGTTCTCATATTTAAGAGGTCCTATCATGCTTTTTTCTATTACAAGGGATGTTTACATTCCTTGTAATAGGAATAAAAGTGACACAATTTTTTTTTCAAAAGAACAGTGTAAAAATAAAAAGTAAAAAGGTAAAATAAATAAGAAAAAAACCTAGAAAATGTAAAACGCACCCTGTTTTGCCGAGCTCGCGTGCGGAACCGAATGCATACGTGAGTAGCGGCCGCACATGAAAATGGTGTTCAAACCACACGTGAGGTATCGCCCCAATCGGTAGAGTGGGAGCAAAAATTCTAGCCCTACACCTCCTCTGTAACTTAAAACATGCAACCTGTAGAATTTTTTTTAAACACTGCATATGGAGATTTTTAAGGGTAAAAGTTTGTCGCCATTCCACGAGCGGGCACAACATTGAAATGTGACATGTTGGGTATCAATTTACTCAGCGTAACATCAACCCTTACAATATAAAACAAAATTAAGCTAACTTTAATGTTTTATTTTTTAATTCAAAATAGTGTATTTTTTCCCCAAAAAAGTGCGCTTGTAAGACCACTGCGCAAATATGGTGTTACAAAAAGTATTGCAACGACCGCCATTTTATTCTCTAGGGTAAACTAAGGAAAGGTGTCAACGTCTCTGGTCTCCTATCAGAGATGTCAACGAGGAGTGTGTGAGCAGGGGGACTATCACGGGGCACAAATAATGATAAAACAGCTATGACCAGAACAATAATTTACATAAAAACTATTTATTAAAGTTACATAGATATAACATCTTGAGATATAAGTCACAGATTCGTAGGGAAGGGTGAGGTAAATCGACTAGTTTCGCTTCACAGCTTCTTCAGGATATTACCTACAACTAAAAATACATTCATTTAGTATAAAAATTATTATTATTATTATAATCACAGTGTGTTGCATATAATCATTTCAATACGGAGAGATAATTACAAAGATTAAAGTGAGAGCGTATTCTTACCTATCCACCCCTGTCCCAGCATCAGGCCAAATCCGACTGAGGGAGGAAGAAAGAATCTTACCCGGCGACTGGGAGGGGAAATTTCCCCAAACGTCGACCTAGATCCAAATGTAGATACCATTCACTGGACAGAAAGAAACAGAGGACATAGAACACACTCATATAAAGGGATATAAGTTGTGAAAGAAAGGGAGACGCATTCCCTAAGTGCAGAGAAATGGTGAGTATTAATATATGTGGCTCTAAGAGTAAATGAGAACCTACTAGTGGTCATTATTCATCATTATTTATAAGGAACAGGATCTGAGAAATAAGTCAGAGAATGTAGAATCCATTACCAAGTCCGGTGGGTATCACCGTCAAGTTCAAAACATTAGTGACCCACAGAGAAAGTGAGAAAGTGATACTGTCACCCTATAATCACCAAAGTGGGGGTCAAAGGGACCGAAACAGATATTCAGTTATAGTTACCCTTTTATTTAGGTATTAAGGGAAACATGGATCCCAGGAGGTGCATGAATGGTCTCTGTAGACCAATGATGGTAAATGCAGGGAGTATCAGTGGGCAACGGATGGACACAGTTCCCCATTAGAATCAGTTGGTTAGTACAGACCACTCTATACTCGGGTAGAGCAGCAGAAACACCACTGTCAAAAATATAAATAGGTAGCATTTTAGAAAATAGATAAATGTTATGTGGTCAGATGTCTGGTAAATTCTGTTACTCACCGATACTTTAAACCCTGTATCTACTCCGGGGCCAGTCGGCACACGGGGATGGCGGATCCACCGCCCTTTTATACCCCTCAACCCCGCCGCGACCTCTGCGCCGTGTCGCCGGCGCATGACGTAGACGGGGTCAGTGGCCTGAACAGTGCGCGCACTACAATCATCCCGCGCATGCGCTACGTAGGCCAGGACACCAAAAACATGGCCGCGCCTAGTCAAGTCATGCATCGGCCCTGGTGTAACCCGGGTCCACAGCGCACGCGCGGGACACAAATGTGTGCGCCTGCGATGACTATCGAAAGGAAATCTTACCTCTCAAGTCGTCCGCAAGGGGGGAGAAAAAGGAACAGCGACCCCGCCATCCAGGCCATAAATGGACCGCCGCCCTCTCCCACCTCCAGGCCACACCAATCGCCGGGAAGAAGTCCCCCCACACACCAGGGATCCCCTGGCCAGCTGCTGAAACAAAAAATGGACTCAAGAAAGATGGCAAGAAGACGCTGTCACATCACAATATACAAAAAATATATATAAATCTACAGCACATAATATTTATTTAAACAAAGTATACATATAACTAACAACTTATATTAAATAGAAACTATTAATGCTAATGCTGATAAAGACATAGGGTCTTGTCCTATCCAGTTTACAGGGACAGGGATGGCAAAAGGGCGATACATCAGGACGCTCCAGGCCAATCGCAGGAAGGTTACACCAAATGACTGCTGGAAAGTTTACACCATGGCTAGACATAACAGATGAATGGCTCTAAAAATTGAAAAATTATAGAAAGGCTTTAAAAGAGTTGGTTTGTTGAGGCCTGGAGGCACAAGTGCATTCAGTTTTTCGATCCATAGCGCTTCTTTTTGTAGTAAAATTTTATCCCTGTTGCCTCCTCTGATATCAACCGAAACCACCTCAAGTGCCAAAAATTTCGTTGTCCCTAGTTCAAAACGATGATGTAACCCGATGTGTCGGCCAATGGTAATTTTCCATTGGTTGTATAGTATATATGATCTCCCACTCTCTGCCTGAATTCGCGAATAGTCTTGCCAATAGCATTAGATATACGATGCCAGTGGTGCCACAATCTGCTGAGGACTGTAAACTTTTTCTTGTTCGAAGATCAGTATTTTTTGCAAGTACAGGGTGTTGCCATGGGCACTTCTTGTGCCCCCTCCTATGCAAACCTATATTTAGGCGCCTGGGAGAGATATATATTTTCGAGTGATTTATTTCAAGCCCACACAGAGCATATTTTATGCTGGTTCTAGATTTATAGATGACCTGTTCATAGTCTGGACAGGTTCAAATAACGGACTTTGTTGAATTAATTAATCAAAACGATTTAAATCTACGATTTACGGTATCCTCGGATTCCCGAGAGATCCCTTTCTTAGACTTACGTATTTTCAAAAATCCAGATGGCTCTCTTGAAACAAATTTATATCGGAAATCAACTGCCGGTAACACTCTGTTACATGCATCCAGTGCCCACCCTAAATCCCTTGTACGGAGTATCCCGTATGCACAATATTTACGGCTTCGCCGGAATTGCACACGGGACAAAGATTTCTTCATACAGGCAGGAGCCCTTAGAGAACGTTTACTACTTAGAGGTTATTCTCCAACTAATCTACGAAAGGCCTTTAACCAGGCCATGGATCGTACAAGGACATCTCTACTGTACCCTAATCCAAAAAGATCTAGGGCAGAAACAGTTAAAATTATTACACAGTACTCAGCCCATCATAGTCCCCTCAGAACTATACTCACCAAACACTGGCACTTACCGTATATACTCGAGTATAAGCCGAGATTTTCAGCCCCTTTTTTAGGGCTGAAAGTGCCCCCCTCAGCTTATACTCGAGTCACCGCCGTCTGCCTACACGATCAGCGTGTCGTGCAGACAGACGGCGGCCATTCTACTATTCAAAAGCTGCGCCTCCCTGTCTGTGATAGGCGGAACACTCAATTTCCCAGCAGTCAGTGGTCCGCCTATCACGGACATCCGCTCATCCTCATACTACGGACGAGGATGAGAGGATGTCCGTGATAGGCGGAACACTGACTGCTGGAAAATTGAGTGTTCCGCCTATCACAGACGGAGGCGCGGCTTTTGAACAGTGGAATGGCCGCCGTCTGTCACAGACGAGAAGAGGTGCGGCGATCCTGGCATGTTTTTACATGCAGATCGCTGCAGAAGGACAAAGGCACAGGACACAGGGATGGACGGACACACAGGGATGGACGGACACACAGGGATGGACAGGCATGTCTCACCCTCGGCTTATACACGAGTCAATACGTTTTCCCATTTTTTTTGTGGTAAATTAGGGGCCTCGGCTTATATTCGGATCGACCTATACTCGAGTATATACGGTACTTACAGAAAATCATGTGCTTACACAATATGTGAGGGAAACCCCTGAAATTGTTTTCCGTAAAGCCAGATCACTCAGAGACCAGTTGACTAGTAGTCACTATCGGACTGAATCCACTCATCGATCCACCCAGAGGGGTACTTTTCCTAGTGGCCAATGTTCTATGTGTCCCTGGATTTATTCCGGAACAACAGTTACTCTCCCAAATGGAGAAAACTACACATTACAGTCCTCAGCAGATTGTGGCACCACTGGCATTGTATATCTAATGCTATGCCATTGTGGGGCCTTTTATATTGGCAAGACTATTCGCGAATTCAGGCAGAGAGTGGGAGATCATATATACTATACAACCAATGGAAAATTAACTACCATTGGCCGACACATCGGGTTACATCATTGTTTTGAACTAGGGACAACGAAATTTTTGGCACTTGAGGTGATTTCGGTTGATATCAGAGGAGGCAACAGGGATAAAATTTTACTACAAAAAGAAGCGCTATGGATCGAAAAACTGAATGCACGTGTGCCTCCAGGCCTCAACGAAACCAACTCTTTTAAAGCCTTTCTATAATTTTTCAATTTTTAGAGCCATTCATCTGTTATGTCTAGCCATGGTGTAAACTTTCCAGCAGTCATTTGGTGTAACCTTCCTGCGATTGGCCTGGAGCGTCCTGATGTATCGCCCTTTTGCCATCCCTGTCCCTGTAAACTGGATAGGACACGACCCTATGTCTTTATCAGCATTAGCATTAATAGTTTCTATTTAATATAAGTTGTTAGTTATATGTATACTTTGTTTAATTAAATATTATGTGCTGTAGATTTATATATATTTTTTGTATATTGTGATGTGACAGCGTCTTCTTGCCATCTTTCTCGAGTCCATTTTTTGTTTCAGCAGCTGGCCAGGGGATCCCTGGTGTGTGGGGGGACTTCTTCCCGGCGATTGGTGTGGCCTGGAGGTGGGAGAGGGCGGCGGTCCATTTATGGCCTGGATGGCGGGGTCGCTGTTCCTTTTTCTCCCCCCTTGCGGACGACTCGAGAGGTAAGATTTCCTTTCGATAGTCAGCACAGGCGCACACATTTGTGTCCCGCGCGTGCGCTGTGGACCCGGGTTACACCAGGGCCGATGCACGACTTGACCAGGCGTGGCCATGTTTTTGGTGTCCTGGCCTACGTAGCGCATGCGCGGGATGATTGTAGTGCGCGCACTGTTCAGGCCACTGACCCCGTCTACGTCATGCGCCGGCGACACGCAGAGGTCGCGGCGGGGTTGAGGGGTATAAAAGGGCGGTGGATCCGCCATCCCCGTGTGCCGACTGGCCCCGAAGTAAATACAGGGTTTAAAGTATCGGTGAGTAACGGAATTTACCAGACATCTGACCACATAACATTTATCTATTTTCTAAAATGCTACCTATTTATATTTTTGACAGTGGTGTTTCTGCTGCTCTACCCGAGTATAGAGTGGTCTGTACTAACCAACTGATTCTAATGGGGAACTGTGTCCATCCGTTGCCCACTGATACTCCCTGCATTTACCATCATTGGTCTACAGAGACCATTCATGCACCTCCTGGGATCCATGTTTCCCTTAATACCTAAATAAAAGGGTAACTATAACTCAATATCTGTTTCGGTCCCTTCGACCCCCACTTTGGTGATTATAGGGTGACAGTATCACTTTCTCACTTTCTCTGTGGGTCACTAATGTTTTGAACATGACGGTGATACCCACCGGACTTGGTAATGGGTTCTACATTCTCTGACTTATTTCTCAGATCCTGTTCCTTATAAATAATGATGAATAATGACCACTAGTAGGCTCTCATTTACTCTTAGAGCCACATATATTAATACTCACCATTTCTCTGCACTTAGGGAATGCGTCTCCCTTTCTTTCACAACTTATATCCCTTTATATGAGTGTGTTCTATGTCCTCTCTGTTTCTTTCTGTCCAGTGAATGGTATCTACATTTGGATCTAGGTCGACGTTTGGGGAAATTTCCCCTCCCAGTCGCCGGGTAAGATTCTTTCTTCCTTCCTCAGTCGGATTTGGCCTGATGCTGGGAAAAGGGTGGATAGGTAAGAATACGCTCTCACTTTAATCTTTGTAATTATCTCTCCGTATTGAAATGATTATATGCAACACACTGTGATTATAATAATAATTTTTATACTAAATGAATGTATTTTTAGATGTGGGTAATATCCTTAAGAAGCTGTGAAGCTAAACTAGTCGATATACCTCACCCTTCCCTACGAATCTGTGACTTATATCTCAAGATGTTATATCTATGTAACTTTAATAAATAGTTTTTATGTAAATTATTGTTCTGGTCATAGCCGTTTTATCATTATTTGTGCCCCGTGATAGTCCCCCTGCTCACACACTCCTCGTTGACATCTCTGATAGGAGACCAGAGACTTTGACACCTTTCCTTAGTTTATCTGATTGGGATGAGGGTGCACATTATTAGTTTATGATTTACTTATGAAGCCATCCATTACTTATTCTCTAGGGTGTTAGAAAAAAAAAAGCTTTAAAGCTTTTCTGACATGATACAAAAGTTTTTAAGTAGTGTTCTTAAAATTTCAGTATTTGGTAACATTTAAGTGTCTCTGTAAGTGCAAAAAGTAAAGAAATGGCTAATGTATTCTGACATTTTGTATACAGGTTCTGAATTCTGTTTTGGATCAAACTTTGAGAACTGCCAAGAACATTCAAAAAACTACAGAGAAAATGATGCAAAGACTGACAGAAGATCTGGTTAATAGTACTTTCCGTCATAGTTCTCGCATTGACTAATTTACAGAGTCCCGTCAGCCATGAGACATTTACTTCCAATCAGCTGCCAACTATTTACTGCATTCATCCTGCCACCTGGACCAACAATAGCTACTACTCCCATGTCCAGAATAACTCTAATATCCACAATAAAAAGAAATGAAACAGAAATGTGATGTTTCTGCATTGTATATCCTGTATGTTTCTTGGGTGAGACATCGTTATGTGCTTAACATAATATGTACTGACATTAAGGGCCTAAATCAAGAATAAAATGCAGGAACAGTTAGTTGCCAGTATATGCCTTGACATATCTTGTTGACCACCCTGGGGCCTGATTCCCTGATTTACCAGTTTAGACTTCAAGAAGGAACGTCAAGCACTAATTTATTCTGTCCTGCCTCCCAGAAATCATTATTATTTAGCCAGGCCCATCACATTGGAGGACTAATAATGAATTGCTAGAGGTAGGAGAGGATGGGTCTGCTCCTGACATCCCTTCCTAAAACAAAGTTTATTAGAGCTCTCAGGTTTCAGGAAGACAAGTGTGCAAAGGTATATAAGGCACCTAAGGGTGCAATTTGTTACACCAAATCCACGCCATGTCTCAATTCACTTAACTCAAATATATTGGGTTTGACTGAACTTCCAGAGGCTGCAGTGTTTTAGGAAACACAATATTGTGCATGATACACGTATATAGTAAAAAAAAGTTGCATCCAATTTGGTATATTTACGGGTTATAATTGTCTGGCCGAAATGTTCCTGAATTTACAATATATGCAAAGAAATTCTCACCACTTTGCTGCAGCATAATTTCTCATAAAAAAAGATGCTGCAGATACATAAATCCATTACTAGAGAGATTCTCATTTATTCTTATAGCTAACCATGTGTATACACTATGCAGATGGCTCTGTTGCTACACTGTAATACAAAAGAAACACTGCATTTACCAATTTCTGTGTGGCATCTTTTCAATTTAAAAGGAAAGCTCATTAATGTGTATAGTACACATGGTTAGCAATAACAATAAATTATCTAAGTAACCGTGCTAATGGAAATCAAGTGTACAAAAATTGTCAGCCGCTAACACGCCATGAGATATTTACCACAGCAAACAGTACATACAACCAATATGTTGCACTTCACCAAAAATGAATACTGCATATATCTAATAAACAAGGTGAATACAAATCAACACAAACAAGTCCATAAAAATCTATAAAAGAAAGTGCTCAGCGCCTAAACCCAGTCTTCCTTTTGTGCCTTTCACATTGCAAGTGTCTCTACCACCAAAAGCAAACAGAAATGCTTATAAGATATGCATGATTCACAAATTTATAGAGAAGTCATACAAAGCATAGTATTATAATGTACGTTGTCAAGCCAGGTCTCACACTTTCCTCCTACAATTACAAAAGAGGGATCCCGGCTCCCAAAGTCCTTCTCAGCAGTTACTCCATGCTTGCAAGTATGTGGAAACAAAAAGGAAACCAGGAACTCCAGATAGCGTGAAAACTGACTAGTAATTCATTAAGAACACTAAAATTGCACTTACAATGTAGACAAAGCAGCACTGTATAAAGACACGGGTAAGAGACTTCACTTCTGGGGTCATTTCAAGTAAACCTGATGATGTCACAACAAGCGTCAGCTGATGCGTTATGTCATAAATGACATCTTCCAGGGCACAAAGGGAAGATTGGATTTAGATACTGAGTACTTATGGAAATTTTTATGTTGATTTGTATTTTGTTTGTTTATTAGATAAATGCAGTGTGAAGCCCAGCACATTGTTGGTTGTAAATAACAATAAATTAGAATGCCTCCATCCATATTACATCCACAGTTCCACCCTGGTTTCCTATATATAGTGCCTTGAAAAAGTATTCATACCCTCTTGAAATTTTTCATATTTTGTCATATTACAACCAAAAACGTAAATGTATTTTGTTGGGATATTATATGATAGATCAACACAAAGTGACATATAATTGTGAAGTGGAAGGAAAATGATAAATGTTTTTCACAATTTCTTACAAATAAGTATGTGAAAAGTGTGGCATGTGTTTGTATTCAGCCCCCCCCCCCCCCCCGAGTCAATACTTTGTAGATCCACCTCTCGCTGTAATTACAGCTGCAAGTCTTTTTGGGTATGTCTCTACCAACTCTGCACATGTAGAGTGAGATTTTTGCCCATTCTTCTTTTCAAAAAGCTCGGAGGGTGACGGAGAGTGTCTGTGAACAGCAATTTTCAAGTCTTGCCACAGATTCTCAATTGGATTTAGTTCTGGACTTTGACTGAGCCATTCTAACACATGAATATGATTTGATCTAAACCATTCCATTGTAGCTCTGGCTGTATGTTTAGGGTTCTTGTCCTGCTGGAAGGCGATCCTCTGCCAAAGTCTAAAGCCTTTTGTAGATTCTAATGCCGCGTACACATGACCGGATTTTCTGGCAATCTAGGTCCGACGGTCTTCCCGACGGACTTTTGGCAGTGTTCCGACTGACTTTCCGAACGAACGGACTTGCCCACACACGAACGGACTAAGTCCGTTCAAAAGTCCGTTCGTTTGGAACATGATGACATAAACGGGACTAAAAAATTAAGTTCAATAGCCAGTAGCCAATAGCTTCCCTCGCGTCGTATTTGGTCTGTTGGACCAGCATACAGACGAACGGTTTTCCCGGTAGGAATTTAGTCCGTCGGACAGATTTGAAACCAATTTCTAGGTCCGTCTGATTTTTTATGTGAAACACGATCGGATTGTCCGACGGACTGAGTCCGTCAGACCTAGTCTGCCGGAAAGTCCGATCGTGTATGCGGCATAACAGGTTTTCATCTAAGATTGGCATGCATTTGGCTCCATCCATCTTCCCATCAACTCTGACAAGCTTCATTGTCCCTGCTGAAGAAAAGTATCCCCACAACATGATGCTGCCACCACCATGTTTCACGGTGGTGTTTTCAGGGTGATGTGCAATGTTAGTTTTTTGCCACACATAGCATTTTGCTTATAGGCCAAAACGTTTAAGTTTGGTCTCATCTGACCAGAGCACCTTCTTCCACATGTTTGCTGTGTTCCCACGTGGCTTCTGCAACTGCAAATGGGACTTCTCATGTCTTTATTTCAACAATGGCTTTCTTCTTGAATTCTTTCATAAAAGCCAGATTGTCAAAATAAAAAACAGCTGCCCCTCATGTGGGCTGCAAGTAAAGTTTATTGGAATATCAAAATATCCAAAATGAGGCCACCAGCAGTGGTCAAGGTCAGATTTGTGGAGTGCATGACTAATAGTTGTCCTGTGGACAGATTCTCCTACCTGAGCTGTGGATCTCTGCAGCTCCTCCAGAGTTACCATGGGCCTCTTATTTGCTTCTCTGATAAATGCTCTCCTTGCCCAGCCTGTCAGTTTAGGTGAACAGCCATGTCTTGGTAGGTTTGCAGTTGTGCCATACTCTTTCCATTTTTGGATAATAGATTAGCCAGTGCTCCATGAGATGTTCAAAGCTTGGGATATTTTTTTTTAATAACCTAACCCTGCTATAAACTTCTCCACAAATTTATCCCAGACCTGTCTGGTGTGTTCCCTCGCCTTCGTGATGCTGTTTGTTCACTAAGGTTCTCTAACATACCTCTGAGGGCTTCACAGAACAGCTGTATTTATACTGGGATTAAATTACACACAGCTGGACTCTATTTACTAATTAGGCGACTTCTGAAGGCAGTTCGTTCCACTAGATTATCTTTAGGGGTATCAGAGTAAAGGAGGCTGAATACAAATGCACGCCACACTTTTCATATATTTATTTGTAATTTGAAAACCATTTATCATTTTCCTTCCACTTCACAATTATGTGCCACTTTGTGTCGATCTATCACATAAAATCCCAATAAAAAATATTTACATTTTTTGGATGCAACATGACAAAATGTGGAAAATTTCAAGGGGTGTGAATACTTTTTCAAGACACTGTAACCTATGGCAGAGTAAATCCACAGGTATTAGGCTTGTTTCACATCTATGCATGTTGCTTTTTAGAGTTTCTGCTGTGCTTTTTTTGTTTTTACAGAGTTTTTGTGCTTTTTTTGTTGTTGGGCAGATTTAAAAATGCAAATGGCAGCAAAATCACTACATGCTTTTCAGCAGCTTCTCTATTGAAATCTATTGAACAAAAAAAGAAAAAAAAAGGACCATTTTGCAATTTAAAAAGTCCCTGGCCCTTTTTAAAAATGTAGAGGAACAAAAATGCATTGATGTGAACATGTTCCATAGGAACTCATGTTAAAAAAATATCCTGCATTTCTACAAAAAGCATGAAAAAACTAATTGATGTGAATGGAGCCTTACTGCTCATGTTTATTCTTAGCATTAAAGTATGGTACTGTTCAAATCAGATGTCTTTAAATTTGTATAATCAGATGATGTTATCTGATGTGTATTATTCTGTTTACTTGTTTTTCATAAAAACTTACAATATACTCCAAGCCTGACATTTTAGGTCTATTTATAATGCAATAAAGTTTAAAATCAACAAGGTAAAAGAATGATGAAAATGTTCCAGCAAAGAGTAATTTTCCAAACTGAACACTAGATGGCAAAGCTGATACAAGAATGAAATACACTTCTACAATACTTTTCAAGTATGTGGAGATGGGCAAATCAGATGCTTGGGCTGAGATCCAACCCAGATTAGGAATTCACATATATAACATTTACTTATCTACCATCTTCTAGGGTAAACTTCAACTTGCAACATTTTTATTTTTTTAAATAATACAATACACATACAATTGCATACAAAAAGCACATACAATTGAAAATACAGTGACAGGAGTCTAAATAACCCTACAAGTTTACAAAGTAGAACATTGCAGTTGAGACAGGTAGATAAAGATGGTCAAGTCATGCACAATGTGGCCTAGGCATAAGTAGTTGAGATCAAAGGGCTACAGAGTGCTTATGCCTATTGGACCTTGATAATTGTGCATAGCCCACAAAGACATCAAGTGAGAACAAATATTGCATAGACTTGTTTGAGTTATTTTGCAAAGCTGAACATATTCCAAAAAGGCAAAGCCATTAAAGATTTACATTCGAGTATAACTAAAGGCAGAACTTTTTTAGTTATAGTGTTCGTTTTGGTCAGTGGAGAGGGATTGGAACACCAGTCGGATTTTTATTGTTTAAGACAATCAGTAAAATAGTAATAAAATGGTGCACAAGTCCAACTCAGGTGCCTGTAATTATTAGAGCAGCACTACTGTCAATAAATTTATGATCAGCTTTCATGTGTTAATGTCACACAAGGAATAAGCAGTTGACAGATGGAAGTCCCAGAAAACACAGATGGTAGTCCTGCTATAAGGTCCAGGTGTTATACTGCTATTTGGGGGTTCACACTCACCAGAGAGATGAACACATCAGGCATAGATATGTTAACCACGGCTATTCTTAGCGTCATGGGAGGTGTCACAGCATATCCTGAAATCCCCGCTGGTTCTTGTATAATGCAGCCGGCTCCTTCTACCAACACTAACTTAAGTAATGAGAACACCTGTGTTCTCATTAGCAAATCTAACCCATCCCCAAAAAACAAAACAAAAAATGCAGCTTCTCAGACATTAGATGATGTGGTTCCATTAGTTTTCTATTCAGAATTTTTTCCTTTATACCCCTTTTCACACTGGTGGGTTTTCAGGCGCTTTAGCACTGGAAATAGCCCCTGCTAAGTGCCTGAAAACCGCCTCCCATTCATTCCAGTGTGTCTTTTCACACTGGGGCGGTGCGCTTGTGGGACATTCCGAAAAGTCCTGCAAGCAGCATCTCTGGGGCGCGTTGGGAGCGCTGGATTTAGCACTCCCAAAACACCCTGCCCATTGCAATGAATGGGCAGCGCTTTCAAAGCACCACAAAACGTGAGTTTTTAACCTTTTTGTGGTGGTTAAATGTGCCCCACTAGCCGCTGTAAAGCGTGGCTTAAACAGCACTGAATCGCTGCTAAAACTAGTGGTGCTTTCAGTGTGAAAGCAGTTTTGTTTTAACCTAGTCATTCTGTAAATAACCAATCAGGGGAAAAGACAGCGCTGAACAACAGACATATACAAAATCCTCAGGTATGAAGCAAAGACTCTTTATTTTTTTTAAAGTGAAGGTAATCACCAAGGCTTACAGCAGTCTGTAAGGGCACTTTCAAACTCACAGCGCCCGGGCATCGCCGTTTTAGGGTTACCTTTCGTCCACTAGCGGGGTGCCTTTAACCCTCACTAGCGGCCAAAAGAGGGTTAAAAGCGTTGGCAAAGCGCGCCAGCGCTGGCCATTGATTTCAATGGACTAGGGTGCTTTAGGAGCTGCTAGCAGGATTTTTTTTACATCCTGCCAGCACTCCGCTCCAGTGTGAGAGCCCTTGAGCTTTCACATTGGAGTCACAGGAGAAGTGCTTTACAGGTGCTATTTTTAGTGACATAGCGCCTGTAAAGCACCTCAGTGGGAAAGGGGTCTAAATGGTCATGCAAAGACTTGGATAAGGAGCTGGCAATGTATGGAGCCACATGGATTTCACGGGCTCAGGGAAACCAACACAGAGCCGTGGAGCAGGAAGTGCAGGAGCATCACTTACAAGGGGCTCGACCAGAAACGTAGGGCCAGGGGTCCGGTGGAGGGGGAACCACAACTATAGCTGTGGGAACTGTAGGGGCCGGTGTTCAACGGCTGCTCAGACTGTGTCCGGTGCCCGGAAGTCTTTGCTTCACACCTGAGGATTTTGTATATGTCTGTTATTCAGAGCTGTCTTTTCCCCTGATTGTCTATTTTCTTCTCATTGATCTATGAGTTTTGGACAGCAGCAGCTACAGCTCCATTCATTCTTTTGGTTATTTACTTGGATTTTTTTCTATGCGCCTGGACATTTGTTTTTTTATTCTGTAAATAACACACTTCTTGTCCCTAGGTGACTACACTCACTCCACTGTTTTAATGGAGGAGGACAAAGTTATGGTTGTCACACAGGCTAGATTTCAAACACGTCTGCCTTGTTCATCTCTATTACGTGGAGAGGGGGTTTTGAGATTAGTAGTGTACATAATCAATATAACATTAATTTCAGTGCATAGGAAATTAGAAGGATAAAAAAAAATTAAAGCCAATGCAGCTTATACATCCATGGAATGGTAAAGCTGCTATATTTTACATTTTTGTTTTGGTTTAGGTATCATTTAAGACAAATTAGACCAGGTGTAGGCAGCCCCCGGCACGAAAAGCCTTTTTAGCCGCCACTCGGCTCCCTCCCCATCAGCATAGCAGCGCAGGGAAGTGTCAGTGAGACACTAATGCATTCTAATTTCAGAATTCCCCACACCGAACCTGCATTGAGGGGGGGGCACTGTGCCCCCACAAATTGTAAAATATGGAAAACATTGGTTCTCTTACTTTACTGTAGCTGCGATCGTCAGCTTTTGTGATGGGGAAGAGATTGGGTGCAGTTCTGCTGGGGGGGGGGGGGCGGTCCCTGTTTCCAGGAGGAGGAGGAATGTCATTGGCCACTGCTGAAGCCAATCACAGTCCTGCTAGCACCGCCCACCATCTGGAGGAAGATGCATCGCTTGGTTGTCACTACCAATCTCAGAAGGGATTTCACTGTGATCAAGAAAACCACAATCAGGTGACAGTTTGTGGCATTACTGTTGAGCTTCTGGGAACTTTGTTGACAATATTCCTGAACCTTTGCGTCACTTACTACTGGGCCCCAGCACCCTGTGTCACTTTAAGCCACAGCCAGTATTCAGCGCAATAAAAAACACACCCAGACACTTTTTCTCAGCTGCGAGGGCCAACTTTTGATCCTACACACAAGCCCACTGCTTTCAGAAAATGCCCGACTTGAGCTCATCATTGAGCATCCATTCCAGATGCTTGTATGTGACATCCCATACATCACATACAAGTACGTGGGCTGGATGCGAGGGTTGGATCAGTAGGATAAGCGTGCCAGGACGGGTAGATGTGTCTCATCTCTGCTTCCTTTCACCACTCTGCATATCACGCATATAATAGATGAGAAGAGGGGACAGCTGTGGAGCAGATGAGAAGGAGGGATTCAGAGGTGGGACAGATGAGGAAGAGGGTACAGCGATGGGGCAGATGTGGAGGGAGATACAGTGGGGGAAGAGATGAGAAGGGGGTTCGGCAGTGGGACAGAAGAGCAGGAGGGTAAAGTGTTGGGCCAGATGAGCAGGGGAGTTCAGTGTTGGGCCAGATGAGCAGGGGTGTTCAGTGGTGGGACAGAAAAACAGGGGGGTAGAGCAGTGGGGCAGATGTGAAAGGAGGTGTATTGGTGGGACAGATGAGCAGGGACAGAAAAACAGGGGGTAGAGCAGTGGGGCAGATGTGAAAGGAGGTGTATTGGTGGGACAGATGAGCAGGGGGCTACAGTGGTGGGGCAGGAGAGCAGGGGGAACAGAGGTGAGACAGATTTGCAGTAGGTACATTGGTGAAGCAGATGAGAAAGAGGGTTACAGTGGTGGGGCAGATGACCAGATGGGTTCAGTGTTAGGACAGATGAGAAGGTGATTTATTAGTGAGGCAGAAGAGCATGGGGATAAGGCAGTGGAGCAGATGTGCAGGGAAGTACAATGGTGGGGCAGATGAAAAAAGGGGGTACATTGATGGGGCAGATGAGCAGTGGGGTTACAGTGGTGGGACAGAAGAGTAAGGGGGTACAGTGGTGGAACAGATGTGCAGGAGGTACAGTGGGAGGGATGAGAAGGAGGTTCAATGGTGGGACAGAAAAGCAGGAGGGGTACAGTGATGGGGCAGATGAGCAGGGGGTTATAATGGTGGGACAGATGAGTGGGGGGTTCAGTGTTGGGCAGATGAGAAGGGGGTTACGGTGGTGGCAAAGATGAGCAGGGGGGTTCAGTGTTGGGGCAGAGGAGAAAGGAGGTACATTGGTGGGACAGATGAGCAGGGGGTTACAGCGGTGGGGCAGAGGGGTGCAGAGGAGAAAGGGGGTACATTGGTGGAACACATGAGCAGGGGGGGTTACAGTGGTGGGGTAGAAGAGCAGGGGGCACAGAGGTGAGTCAGATGTGCAGGAGGTACAGTGGTGGGGCAGATGCGAAAGGGGGTTACAGTAGTGGGGCAGATGAGAAGATGGTTCATTGGTGAGACAGGAGAGCATGGGGGTACGGCGGTGGAGCAGATGTGCAGAGAGGTAAGTGGTGGGGCAGATGAGAAAGGGGGAACACTGGTGGGGCAAATGAGCAGGGGGTTACAGTGGTGGGACAGAATAGCAGGGTGGTACAGTGGTGGGACAGAACAGCAGGGTGGTACAGTGGTGGGACACAGAGGCGTTGCTAGGGGGGTGCGGCCCGCACCCGGGTGACACCTGCTAGAGGGGTGACACCCTCCCGACAGTGAAGGAAAACGTTTTTTCTTTTTTCTTAGGACGTGTGCATTCATTCACAGCCAGCCCCACAGAACAACACACCTCCAGCGCTGCGGTGGCGCCTGGTGTGTGTGTGTGTGTCCTCCTCTTTCCTCCTTGAGCTCAGGCTGTCACGTCTCACACACTGACTGACGTGACGTCACTATACTTGTAGCTGTCTCCGCCCGGGCGGTGCGGCGGCTGCTAGCTGTTAAGCTGCCATCTTCCTCTCCTCTCCAGACTCCAACTGCCGCCGGGCGCCCAGATTCGGCACAGGTGGGGGGGGGGGGGGATGTCCACCGCTGGCCCAGGATGAGGTGTGGGGAGGGGGGGGGGTGACTCTGTATCTGGCACCCTGGGCCTGGCTGACCTGTGCAAGTGTATGATAAGAAAGGGGGGGGGGGGGGTGTTTGCAAGGTGGACAGCTATATATATTAGTAATATAGCTGGTCCCGCAGCTCCCCTCCCCCCCACCAGACCAGCTCACTCAGCTACTGTGCCAATTCTAATATATCTGTGTCCAGCAGCACCCCCCCCCCCTTATAAGACAGACAACACTCATTATATTATCTGACTGAGCCACCCCCACCCTGAGCTGGTCTGATGATGATGATGATGGGGGGGGGGGGGGGGTGCTGCTGAACACAGATACATTATATAAGATATAGGCACAGTAGCTGAGAGACACACCCGCCCCCCCACCCTGAGCAAGCTGGTCTCATGGGGGGGGGGGTGCTCTGTCTGCAAGTACCTGAGCGGAGCTGCCCTAAGCTGGTCTGATAAGGCGGGGGGGGGGGTGTCCAGACCACAGCACAGGTGTAGACAGAGAGCGACCCACACCCACATTAGATCCGTCCAGCAAGTTGAAGGTCACAGCAGAATCTTGCCATCTTCCCTGCGCCCATCAGATCCAATCCACGAAGCAACACACCTTGTCAGCAGGTCAGTTACAAAATCCAAATCAAATCATCAATGCCAATGATGCTATTATCTGCTGTCCCTGGGGACAGATCCCATCCAGAGATCACCATACAGTGGGATCTCTGGATCGGTGGTTGTGTCGGTGGTAAAGCGCTGCCATTTTTAGCAGCACTTTACCATCAATTTCACGGCACTATTCAGCCGCTAGCTTGGAGCTTTTAACCCCCACTAGCAGCCGAAAAAGGGTTAAAATCACCTGCAAAGCGCCACTGCAGCAGCGCTTTTCCGACGGTATAGCTGCAGTCCCCATTCATTTCAATGGGCAGGAGCGGAGGAGAAGCAGTATACACACAAAGCTGTTGCTAGCAGGACTTTTTTTTAGCCCTCAAGTTTTCACACAGGGCGCTTTGCAGGCGCTATATTTAGCATTATAGCGCCTGCAAAGTGCCTCCCTGTGAAAGGGGTCTTACAACACAATACTCTGAAGGTCACGGTATGCTGGACCTTCAAAGTGCATGCGCCAGTGACGTTGCCAGATGCATCTAGTGTGAATATCTTAAATTTGCTAGTTGATTGATGGTTATTAACGGCACTACTGTTGCCAATATATGCAGTGTTATTAGGGGGAAAAAAATTATTGGTGGGGGTGACATCAACCCTAGTGACGCCACTGGTGGGACAGAAGAGCAGGGGGGTACAGTGGTGAGACAGAAGAGCAGGGGGGTACAGAGGTGGGGCAGATGTGCAGGGGGTTAGAGTGGTGGGGCAGATGAGAAAGGGGGTACATTGGTGGGGCAGATGAGAAAGGGGGTACATTGGTGGGGCAGAGGAGCAGAATGGTACAGAGGTGGGGCAGATGTACAGGAGGTTACAGTGGTGGGGCAGATGTACAGGAGGTTACAGTGGTGGGGCAGATAAGTGGGGGGTTACAGTGGTGAAACTGATTTGCAGGGGGGGGGGCAGTGGTCAGAGGTGTGAAGGTTAATGAATTGGGACTGATCTGAGAGCGCAGGATGTTAATTTCTCACTACTAATGTAGTTTACAGCATTTATTTTATAAAAATTCCTTTTCGTGATTGAGAGCGTGAAGTTGACATATTTTGGTTATAAAATCGGCACACTCATTTGCTTTGAAAACATTGTTTGGCACACTGTTCTCAAAAGATTGCCTACCCCTGAATTCGACTTTTATTTTTGGACTTCATACCGATAGTACGTATTTCTAAAGAATGGATTCAGAATACAAATAGTTACTTAGAAACATGCAGTAATAAACACACACTTTAATTGTTAAATGTACTGTGTGACTATCACATTCATCAAAAACTATTTTAGTGATTACTAGATGCTTCTTCACATCTTTATCTTTTCCCCATGAATGTGATCTATATTTACTCCACCCTGCAACTTAAAGAAGATCTAAAAACACAAACAAGATACATTACTTCAAGCTACATAAAAATAGGACGTTAAACTCCCTTTTCTATTGTTCACTAAATAAAAGCCAAAGATGAGGTTACAGAAGTACTGTGAATTATCTTATTGTTTAGTGAAATCAGAAGATTCATAATATAAAGCCAGTACAAGTGTCATGATAGGAAAACTGAGACATTTAAAGGGTATAGAAATGTCCCAGTTAACCCAGATGCATTCTATTGGACTTCATATCTTTTCAATGTCAACTATAATGATAACTAAAAAAGATGAGCTAGAAACCTAAATGAAGTTACAGTGTTACTAAAGTCAGATTGTTTAAAAACATTAAAATAACAAACATGTTATACTCACCTGCTCTGTATAGTGATATTGCACTGACTGGCCCCGATCCTCCTCTTCTCAGGTTCCTGGTGGCAATCTTGGCTCCTCCTCTTCTTTTGTGTGTCCCCATAGTAAGGCACCGATGGGCATTGATTGGCAATATTGGTGGGCATTGATAGGTGGTACTGGTAGGTGGTACTGGTGGGTGGCACTGGTGGGCACTGCATAACAGCAGTGCCTTTCCGCGTGAGGAACCGATGTCTCTCTGACAGAAGCCAGTGATCTGCTTTTTTTCCCCCTCATGCTGACAGCATGGAAATAAAAGAGATTACTGATCTTCTATTTACATCACATGATCAGCTGTCATTGGCTGACAGCTGATCACGCGGTAAGGGGCCAGGATCGGCTGCTTATTCCGATCTGTGATCAGCTGAGTTCTCACAGACTGACAAAAACAATACAAATTGACAAAAACAATACATGTGTATCACCAATATTTGATATGATCCCACTGAAGGGAACAAACATATAGTGGGTCCTCACAAATCATGTATTCCTCAGCATCTTTCGTGGAACTCAACTGCTTCACCAGGAGATGATTATCTGGAATAAGTCAATTAAATATACATAGTAATTAAGGTAAATATATATGAAAACAATGATATACAATATTTACCATTACAAAAGGAGGAAGAGAACACCACCATTTACCAATGGACCCACACACAGGCAAGATCGAGTCACCGCCAATAGTCCCCTACGACGGATGTGGGGGAGTATCTCACAAAAGTGAGTACGCCCCTCACATTTTTGTGAATATTTTATTATATCTTCATGTGACACACTTTGCTACAATGTAAAATAGCGTGTGCACAACTTGTATAACTGTAAATTTGCTGTCCCCTCAAAATAACTCAACACACAGCCATTAATCTAGTTTAAACTACTGGCAACAAAGGCGAGTACCCCCCTAAGTGAAAATGTCCAAATTGGGCCCAATTAGCCATTTTCCCTCTCCGGTGTCAGGTTATTCAGTGTTACAAGGTCTTAGGTGTGTTAAATTTGGTGTTATCACTCTCTCATACTGGTCACTGGAAGTTCAACATGGCACCTCATGGCAAAGAACTCTGTGAGCATCTGAAAAAAAGAATTGTTGCTCTACATAAAGATGGCTAGATTTCCAAGACCCTAAAACTGAGCTGCAGCACGGTGGCCAAGACCATACAGCGGTTTAACAGGACAGGTTCCACTCAGAACAGGCTTCGCCATGGTCGACTAAAGAAAATGAGTGCACGTGTTTAGCGTCATATGCAGAGGTTGTCTTTGGGAAATAGATGTATGAGTTGCTGCCAGTATTGCTGCAGGGGTTGAAGGGGTGGGGGGTCAGCCTGTCAGTTCTCAGACCATACGCTGCGCACTGCTTTAACCTCCCTGGCGCTATGATTATTTCAGATTTTAGGTGCTGAAAGTGGTACCATTAGTTTGCATGGAAATTTGGCGTTTTATATTGTAGGCCTGTAATTCTTAGAAATAATTCACTTAAATCCATCCAAACAAGAGTCTAATAGACATCCCGGGTATGATAAAATTTGAAATATGAAATCATAAATTATAATATAATATATATATAAAATAAATAACTATAAATAATTATAACAAACTAGAAAAGCTACAATTTCTGGGGAAATTGTGTGAAGTGTTCTTGCCTCCACCTACTGGAGTGGGCAGAGTAACTGGGTGGTGTGGCTTGACTAACCGTTGTGTGGTTGGAGTGGCTGAAGTAACTGTGAAAAGTGTTAAAAAGCTTAATATTTTAAAAAGTATAAATAGTAGTGAAAAAGTTGAAGTCCCATCACTAGCTGAAAGGGCTGAACATTTTTTCAAAATTTTTTTAATTTTTTCCCAAAAAAAATTTTCACATTTTTTTTAATGATTTTTTTTTTCAAAAAAATTATTTTTCAAAAACAATTTTTTCAAATTTTTTTTCTCAAAATTTTTTTTTTCCAAACATTTTTTTAAATGATTATTTTTCAAAAATTAGGCTGATCATGGGGTCACCTCCCACTCTAGTTTAGAACATTTCACCATTCATTCCTATGGGACAAATTTTGCCACAAAAATGACGATAATTTGTGAACCATTTGGCGAAACATTCCACAAGGTAATAGCACACCAATCGGGAACAATCCGCATATTTCGGTATACATTTGGTATATGTAGTGTAAAATCTGTGGGAGGAGTTAGGGTGGTAAATTTGGCTATAATAATAACTAGAAAAGTCTACAATTTCTGGGGAAATTGTGTGAAGTTTTCTTGCCTCCACCTACTGATAATTGGGGGGGGGTCATAATGTTTTGGCTGATCATAGGGGGGTCATAATGTTTTGGCTGATCATGGGGTGGTCAGCTTTTGTCACCTCCCACTCTAGTTTTGAACATTTTGCCATTCAATCCTAAGGGACAAATTTTGCCGCAAAAATTACGATATTTCATGAACCATTCGGCGAAACGTTCCACAAAGTAATCGCACACCAATCGGGAACAATCCGCACGTTTCGGTATATGTAGTGTAAAAGATGTGGGAGGAGTTAGGGTGGTAAATTTGGCTATAATAATATATATATGTGAGATAACATTAAGTGGTCTTGCTAGGCAAGAACACTTAATAATAATAAAAATTATTCAATAATGTAATCAAATCAAAAACACTGAAATACGTTGAGTTGCAGAATTGTCGGCCATTACTTTTAGTGTTTGATGACGAATTTCCTCACAAATCACTATCGCTCAATTCTGTGAGTGATTCTAATTTATTATCGCTGTTTTATAGCTGGTCTATAACCACTTTTGATGTAAACTGACATTTTTTTGGTTGCTATGGACAATCTCCAGTTTCCTGGCATAAAGAACAGTATTTATAATATAAAACTGCACGCAGGACACTGGATAAACCAATAGGGACAAAAGCGGAGGTGTAATTATTTGATACAGTACTGTAATCTGTAAGATTACAGTATACTGTATCTATACTGTGTTTTTTACTTTTTTAATTTGGCGCTGAACTCCATCCTCGTGCGTCGCAACGCTCGCAGGGAACAGAGCCTGGCACTGTGACAGATCGAGCGAGACGCGGCGGCTCGTTGATCACAGCGGGGAGACATTGCTGGATCCAGGGGACAAGGTAAGTAAATCCATGGATCCAGCGATGCGATCCCGAGTCTGGCTCGGGAATACCGCTTATGGTAATTAAATCTCACCCCGAGCCAGGCTCGGGAATACCGCCAGGGAGGCTACATTGGTGGCTGTCGTCCCAGCAGGAAGCTTCTTCTAAAGATGATGCACAAGAAAAATGGGAAACTATTGGCAATGCTGGTGGCTGATCGTGGCTCCCTCACCTGTGTCCCGGTTCTTCGGGAGAAGGGTGGGGGACTGATTAGTGAACCGGGGGCTATCATGCAGGAGTTTGTTCAATCTTATTCCGCATTGTACTCCCCCATTCCTTCCTATGACCAGTCAGCATTGCTTTCGTTCTTGGGTGATCTACCTATTCCTAGACTTTCCGATGAGGACCGGGACCTTTTGGAGGCCAAAATAACGCTTGCGGAGGTACAGTCAGCGATTTTTGCATTCCCCCCGGGCAAGGCTCCTGGCCCGGACGGGTTCCCAGCAGACTTTTACAAAGTTAATGTGGACCTGGTGGCCCCCCGACTTCATGCGCTTTTGAGTCACTGTCTTGAGCAAGGCTCCCTCCCGAACACTATGATGGAGGCGTACATGGTCCTCTTATTGAAGCCGGGAAAGGACCCTTTGGAATGTGCGTCTTACAGACCGATTGCCCTACTTAATATGGACTTAAAAATTCTCACCAAAATACTGGCCAGACGTTTAGCCACGGTGCTTCCCTCGATAGTTAATATTGACCAAACTGGCTTTATGCCGGGTAAGTCCACAGACACTAATTTACGACGACTTTTTACCCATTTACAGATTAAACAGACTGCACGCGCATCCAGAGTTGTGGTCTCCATAGACTTTGAAAACGCCTTCGACTCTGTGGACTGGATGTACATGAACTCGGTGTTGGAGTTCATGGGGTTCGGTCCGCAGTTTCGAAGATGGATAGCAATGTTATATGCCCAACCGAGAGCGGCGATTAAACTGGGTTCGGCCACGTCTGACTTTTTTGCAGTGGGCAGGGGGACGAGACAGGGTTGTCCTCTCTCGCCCCTTTCTGTTTTCCCTGGCTCTGGAGCCGCTTGCTGTCGCATTGCGGTCCTCGAGCAACATTAGTCATATTAGAGTGGGGACGATTGATGAGACTCTTGCATTGTACGCGGACGACATGTTACTCTTCCTAAATGACCCGGGGGATTCTTTGACAGCGGCCTTGGGAATTATGGATCATTTCGCTCAGTTTTCCGGACTAAAGGTAAACTGGGGGAAGTCCTCAATTTTGCCCATTGATGCAGAGGCGAGGGATGGGGCGGACCCCGGGATGGCATTGCAGTGGGTTGAGTCCCTCAAATACTTGGGAGTGCAGGTTACAGCGAGGGTAGAAGACTATATGGCCCTGAATTTACTGCCCCTGGTACAGCTACTTAAGAAGAAAACGCAGGCATGGATTAAACTCCCGCTGTCTTTGATGGGAAGGATTAGTTTGCTGAAGATGAAGTTTCTCCCAGTGGTGTTGTATTTTCTTCGGCATGCACCGGGTTCCGAAGTCCTATTTCCGCAAACTAGACAGTATAATCTCATCGTTTCTTTGGGCCCCTGGGACACCCAGAGTGGGAATTAAAGTTCTGCAGGAACCCAGAGAAAGGGGAGGCCTAGCTCTACCCGATTGGCACAAGTATTATCTTGCCGGGCAGCTGGTATTTGCACGCCGATGGCTGACGATGGGGATGCGGCCACAGTGTTGGAGGCGGCTCACCTGGGGGCATATGACAGTTTACGCTTCGCCCTGTTTAGGAGTTCCAAATCGGAGCTACCATTGACGCTGTCCATGAAAGCTACTATCAGAGCATGGGGTGTAGCGGTTAAATTAACGTGTCCCAGTTATAGAGGGGTGTCCCCTTCCACTCCCTTGTGGATGAACCCGACCTTGCCACATTTTTATAACCTCCCGGATCCCATGTTATGGGTGGTGGCAGGTATTAAGACCGTGGGGGATATCACCAGAGATGGGGAGCTACAGACCTTTCCCCAATTGCAGACTAGGCACGGCCTGCCAAATAGTTACTCGTTCAGATTTCTACAGATTAGACATGCCTTTCAAACACAGTTTCGGGAGATGAGGGTGGGGTCTATGCCGTCAGCTTTGGAGAGGTTGTTGTTGGGGGAGGACTTGGTCAAACCTCTTTCAGTGACCTATAGGGAAATGTTTCAGATCACGCCTCAGGCTGTAGCAAAATGTAGAGAGCGGTGGGCAACTGAGGTTCCGGATGCCCAAGTGGAGGACTGGGATGATCTGTGGGTCCAGCCGTTTCAGCATCTGGTGTCCGCTAGGGACAGACTGATCCAGTTCAAATTTCTGCACAGAAGCTATTATACTCCGGCCCGATTGGGTAAAATTTTTCCTAACGTCTCCTCGGAATGCTGGCGGTGCTCTCACTCCCCGGCAGATGCTAACCATATTTTTTGGGACTGTACACTTGTACAGGGTTTTTGGGAAGACATAACTCTGTGCATCTTTGAACTGATTCAAGTACCTATTCCTAAGACTATTAGAGTATGCCTGTTTGGCCTGGTTGATGAGGTGGTGCCTTCACGGGCCATGCGCACAATGCTGAGTATCCTCTTGTTCTATGGTAGAAAGTCCATTCTTTTACACTGGAAGAAAACAAGGGCCCCGACGGTTTCCTTTTGGAAAAACTTAGAAAACACGATGTTGCCTTATTACAGGCGTACCTATGAGGCCAGAGGGTGTATGAAGAAATTCGATAAGGTCTGGCACTCCTGGCTTAATGCCAACACCACTGTAGGTTGATAATATATAGCAAGGGGGTGGTCGGGCTAGGAGAAACAGGAAACCTGAATTGTAAGGAGGTATTTGCTAATGTGAACTGTTGATACTTTAGGCATGTAAGTGGGAATGTCCTGTCGGGTATTCTGTTAATGTATTAACTTATCGTAAGTTTCAGGCAATGCATCTATAAGAGATGGTACAAGGGTGCCGGTCGGGCTGTGACTCTGGGTTGGGGGGGGGGGGATAGGGGGGTGAGGGGTTTGATTGGACTAGTTAGTTGTTGCTGTTAGTTAGTATTGGCCGTTGGCCTCTGGATGTGTCATAGGCACGTCCACTGTTTTGTATGTTTTGCATAAAATTAATAAACAGAATTTGATAAAAAAAAAAAAAGATGATGCACAAGAAAGCTCGAAAAACAGTTTGCTGAAGACAAGCAGACTAAGGACATGGATTACTAGAATCATGTCCTGTGGTCTAATGAGACGAAGATAAACTTATTTGGTTTCAAATGGTGTCAAGTATGTGTGGTGGCAACAAGGTGAGGAGTACAAAGACAAGTGTGTCTTGCCTACAGTCAAGCATGGTGGTGGGAGTGTCAGGGTCTGGGGCTGCATGAGTGCAGACGCTACTGGGGAGCTACAGTTCATTGAGGGAACCATGAATGACATGTACTGTGACATACTGAAGCAGAGCATGATTCCCCTCCCATCAGAGACTGGGCCGCAGGGCAGTATTCCACCATGAGAACGACCCCAAACACACATCCAAGATGACCACTGCTTTGCTAAAGAAGCTGAGGGTAAAAGTGATGGGGACTGGTCTCCATCTTAATTTTCTTTTCTTTAATCTTTTCATGCAGTCAACTTGAATAGAGGCCAATACTTTGATAGGTCAGCAGAAGGAATGGATTAATTCCTTACCAGGATGGTGACATTCTTCACAAGAGGTTGGCGTGAGACAAGTTTTGGGACCTCCCACTCTGGGAGACCCCTATGCACATTCATACTTCTCCCAAAACATATCGAGAGACTAGGGGCGAACAAAGGACAGATCATACTTATAGGAGACTGCCGGACTGATCAAAGCAAAGATGTCATCAGACTTGAAATCCATCATCAAAATCTTGTCCACAACCAACCTCCTTATAGGAGGAGGAGCACTCCCACCTGAGCAGTACTACATTCCTCCGCCTGAAAGACAGGGGTGCAGAAGGGAGACCGCCCCCTTGATATGATCCTGTCACCCTCCAGGCACTTTTTTTTTTATGTAAAAATAAATTTAAAAAAAAAAAGTTAAAACTGGCCCTTTAAAAAAAAACAAAATAGAAACAGAGGTCCTTAAGTGCACTGTGTTCGGACGCCGGACACAGTGCACTATGAGAAGTGCCACATCTATGCAATCACGAGGCACATCATTTGCAGCGCTTTCTGAAGCACCGGCTAGCTTCCGCCTGGCACTCGTAGTATCTATTACTACAGCCAGGTGGTTTGATTGACATCTGAGTTAGAAAACAGGAAGTGACATTGTCTCCCATTGCGCCCAAGAGAGCGAAAACTAGTATGAGGGGCGGACTCCTCCATCGCTGCTGCCAGTGGAAGGAGAAACCGCAGCAGAGGACAACACAGCAAGGTAAGTACTGCTGTGCTCCCACGGAGAAGGGGGGGGGGGTTTTGATGTGACACAGGCAAGGCTGCTTTTTTATGTGACACAGGCAAGGCTGCATTTGGCCCTATTACAGTGCCTTGCGAAAGTATTCGGCCCTCTTGAACTTTTCAACCTTTTGCCACATTTCAGGCTTCAAACAAAGATATAAAATTTTAATTTTTTGTGAAGAATCACCAACAAGTGGGACACAATTGTGAAGTGGAACGAAATCTATTGGATTTTTCAAACTTTTTTAACCAATAAAAAAATGAAAAGTGGGGCGTGCAAAATTATTCGGCCCCC
>NW_027507785.1:193803276-193883276 GCF_037356315.1 Lithobates pipiens | reverse complement strand
TTGCTTTCTTGCCTTCCTTGGAATGGATCCACTGTTGGTACAGGAATGTGCATACGGAGGCTTTTTTATCTATTGGTTAAACTAGATGGTCTTTTTTCAACCTGGGTACCTATGCATCAACACTGGTGTAGACTGTCCTGTAAAAAAGACATTGTAAAAAGGTGGTAGGAAGTGCTTAAGTACATTGTATAAATGGCTGTAGGTTAAAGTGGTTGTAATCGTGTAAAATGTGGTGTGATGTAACACCTTAGTCATCCACCTTTAACTACTGTACACTCTGAATGATGGAATTTTTACCGCCATGTTAAAAAAAAACTTTAACTGGGTAAACCTGTCCATGTCATTGGTCCCCATCAGGGTCCAGGCTTCACCCATCATGGTGGGCATACCATTAGAAGTGTTTTCAGGGTCTGGGTTCTACAGGGATTGACCAAAGCCCTGGACCTGTATAGCAACCTGCTGTTAACTACATGCATTGCATTAAGCTCTGAGGTGAGCACCCTATTAAATAGTGAAGGCAATGATCTTGCTATAAGGGAGAAGAGGTCCATCAGTTTAGGACACTAGCAAAACACCTGAGGTCTCAGAGTGGGGTAGGGTTAGAGGGGCACTGTATGCACCAACTGCAATTGAAACCATTTGTTTTATTTCTATAACAGTGCTTATGTAATACAATCAATAAATTCACCAAGACCTGGGCAAATATAAAATTAAAAGGACTTTATTTTATAATGCAGTTTTCAAATGTGTCCCTGGAAAAAAGTTCAGTTTACACAAAGCAACTGTGTTCCCTTTCATCTTCTGTGCATGACGACACATCAAATGATAAAAAAAGAAAAAAAAAAAGATTTAAAAAAAAGGTGGAAGGAATGAGGAAATAAAAAAAAAGAATAAAACAAATTTCATGGCTGGTTAAAAAAAAAAAAAAAAAAAAAAACAAGTGTGGGAGGGGAGGGACTTTATAGGCACAAACACACACTTAAAAAGGTACAGTATAAAAATATTAGAAATGTTATACAACATTTAAAAAAAAAAAAAAAACACATGAAGATAAAACCAAGTGACTGGCATTACGAGAGGTTTTATGTGAATCCTGAACCGCTCACCAGACCTCTGTTCAGCTGGCGAGAACTTCAGCCCGGTATATAGCATCTTAGGACTTTACAGAATATGGGACCTTGGCAGCCTCAGATTCCTCCTATTTAGTACAAATATGATAGAGGTGAAGATTAGAGAGGGCACCTCTACAGGATTCATGAGGCATAGCCTGCATATACTTATTTTCATGCTGATCTGATGCATCATATGATGGGGAGGTTTTTCAGCTGGCTAACTCTTTTGTTTTTGATTGAAGGCTGATTGGTACCTTTCTACATCATCTTTGACATTGGGTACTCTGTGCCCTGAGGAAGTGTTTATTGAAATGTGTTTGGTTGTCACAGAGTTACCTCATAAGGGTCTAGCCTTTATTAAACATCTCAGGCCGTGTGGTCCACAGAGTATTCACATAAAACATCTAGTTGTAATGCACCATTGCAATGGCAGCCTGTTGGTGTAATTTGAATGCATTTTTGCCAGTTTTGTATAATAAAATTTATAATATATTGTTATTGTGTACCAATATGAATGTGCTGCTTCATTTTTTGTGCCTAAAAAGTCCTTCCCAGGAGAAGCTTTTTGGTATTGAGCATTTTGGGGATGTGGCACATTACAAAAATGAATATTTCCCTATAAATATGTATTAAAACATTAAAAAGGTAACCAGGTAAAAGAGCTTTGACAAGAAGGGCGATTCGCATATGCAGTGCCACAAAAAAAAAAAAAAAATGACAACATAAACAACCTTTTGTTCTCACCAGCTGTGGATCTATTGAGGACTATGGATCTGTAGATGGATACTATACACAACATATTAAACTCCCATGCAGTCAGTTATCGAATACACACAAGTATATCAAACAATTTGAATTGCACAATATACCTTAATTAGGCATAGAATTACATATACAGTATATACTTTAAGCACATTTCAATACATTAAAACTTTTTTAACTTTTACTTTTGAGCTGTACAGGCTTATATTTCAGTGCGTTTCTGAGGACTTCAGTGGTTGAGTTAGTTTTAATAAGGCACCGTTTTTAAAGGCAAAGGTATTTTGGGTGACATTGTTCCTGTGCCACAAAATTCAGTTTATCGAATGAATGAAAAACACACTTTGTGCTTTTAAAAATAGACAATACAAGGTGCAGATATGCTTTGCAAAATGTAATCAGAGTACATGCATTAACAGAGTATACCCATTCACTCTATAGTGAAGGTTTCTTTAGGGATTCGAGGTTTGGTGAGATCCTTAATGTCAGCCAACATTTTCTTGGGAGTGATGATATGAGTAGATCCTGCAGATAAAAAATGAATTAATGAAAAAAACAAAAACAACAAGCTCAAATTATGGTTAGAAGCATTAAAGTAAAAACACAACTGTGCCCACCCTCCCCTAACTGTCCAGGTGCAGAAAGATGTTTTATAGCATTGCAATTAAATGAAGACCATGTTCTTAAAAGCAGTGGTTCACACAAAAATTGAACCTCTGCTCTTCAGAACCCTTCCCCCCCACGTTGTCACATTTGGCACCTTTCAAGGGGGGAGGGGGTGCAGATACCTGTCTAAGGCAAGTATTTGTACCCACTTCCGGGCGTAGGCTCCCATAGGAGTCTACACCTCTTCCCGTCCCCCCATACTGTCTGCTGGGACACACATGGGTCCCAGAAGATATCCCTTCCAGCTGTGGTGATGGCCATCAGGAAGGTTAGCTTGCGTGATAGCAAGTCTAATGGAATTTCCTTAATAGGTTCAAATGGCTGTTTCTGTAACACAGACAGCACCAAGTTCAAGTCCCAGGGATACATAGGTGACCTAATAGGGGGGAGCAAATGAGTTTCCCACTGCATAAAGGTTCGGGCCAGCGAATGGGAGGCTAAAAGCCTTTGGAAGAATACTGACAGGGCTGAAAGCTGACCTCTGATTATACTCAAAGCCAATCTGATTTCTACAGATGACTGTAGAAAAAAGAGACACTTCTCCCAATCACGTATTTCCAAGGGAGCCATTTTCTGGCTTCACACCAAGCAATATAAGTCTTAGGCCGCGTACACACGCGCGGACTGTTCGCCCAACTTTGTCCGTCCAACAGTTTCGGCAAACAGTCCGCTCAAACTTAGCATGGACGGACATGGCCACACACGACGGACGAACAGTTTGCTGAAACCGTGCACGATGACGTGAACGGCACGTACGACGGGACGAAAAATACGACGCCCTATACACTGCATTATAGCTTTCGGCGTGAAAATCCTTTCTGAGCATGCGCGCAACTTTGTTTGACGAACAAGCCTACACACGAGCGGACTGTTCGCTGAAACAAGGTTTCAGCGGACAGTTTTACGGAATTTCCGAAAAACCTTGTCCGTCAAACTGTCCGCTGAAACTGTCCGCTGAAAGCCCACACACGAGCGGACTGTCCGCCCAAACACTGTTCAGCGGACAAAGTTGGGCGAACAGTCCGCGCGTGTGTACGCGGCCTTACAGACCTTATGATAGATCCTCCCAATGACAGCTTTTCTAGCATTTACTAGGGTAATTACCACTGGTCCTGAGATGCCACAGTCTGTAAATTGGGGTGGAATATAGGACCTAGAGACAGTAGATCGGGGCGACGTGGAAGAGTCCATGGCATGTCTACGGTCGCATAATCTCAGGGAACCAGGGCTTTCTGGGCCAGGCAAGTGCCACCAGAATGACTGGAACCCCCTCTTTACGAATCCTGCACAACAAATGTGGAAGGAGAGGGATTGGAGGGAAAGCATAAACCAGGGAGTCCTGGCTCCATGGAACTACCAGAGCATCTCCTCTGATTGCCAGAGGATCTCTTGTTTGGGACACAAACTACTGTAACTTGTTGCTGAACCTGGATGCCAGTAGGTCGACCTCTGGCCATCCCCAATGCTGGCAAATTTCCTGGAACACTCTTGGGTGTAGGAACCATTCCCTTGGGCAGATATGCTGGCGGCTGAGATAATCTGCCTTTCAGTTCTCTACTCACGGGATATGGACTGCCGATCGAATCGGCACATGTTCCTCTGCCCAGGCTAGTATGTGGTTCATCTCCTTCAGAGCTGAACGACTCCTGGTACCACCTTGGTGGTTTATCTAGACCATTGCAGTGGCATTGCTGGACTGAACCCTGATAGGATAGTCCTGAAGCTCCACTGTCTAGGTCCATAGGGCCAGACATTCTGCCCGCAATTCCAGGACGTTGATGGGCAGGATCTGTTCTGTCCTTGACCATTTCCCCCATAGCTGTGACCCCCCTCTAGGGTCAATCCCCACACTGAGAGACTGGCATCTCCAAGTTACTGGGAGGAAGGATTTTCCCTTTCGCAGGTTCTGATCCGGCAACCACAAGTTTAGGCTTAAATGTGCCTGAAGAGATAACATTGGATAATCCCAGGGCTTGTCCTCTTCTGTTCCAAGCCAACAAGATGTCTTGTTGTAAAGGCCTGGAATGTAACTGGGCATAGGGCACTGCCTCAAAGGAGGACACCATCCACCTTAGAAGACTCATAGAGCCAAATGGAGGGTTGTCTGGTGCCTCTTATCTGACGCACCTGATCCTTCAGGACACAGATCGTTACGGGTGGCAAAAATATCCTTGCTTGGACCATATCTAGGATCAGACCTAAATACTTTAGACTTTGAGCTGGTCTTTTCAGTATTTATGATCCAGTCTAAGCGTTCCAAATACCGCACTGTGCATGTTATGCTCTGTTCTAGAGCCTGTAGTGAGTGATCTCTGAGCAAGAGGTCATCCAGATAACCAAGCACCAGGATCCCTTGTGCCCTTAAAGATGAAGTAAAGGCATTAAAATGCAACCTGCAAGGCAAAGGTATAATGAGCTACTAGCTCATTATGAATAACTTACCTGAGAATGAAGCTCCCAAAGCGGTCCTCCGTCTTCATGTTCGCCGCTGCCATGTATCCCGGAGTGACTTCTGCTGTGATTTGCCAGAGCCGCGAAGACGTCACTCCAGCGCATGCGCACGGGAGCCGACACGAGCGGCATATCGCAGTGATCTGCGGTCTGTTCAGTGCGCCTGCGGTGCCTGTCTTTTTGTAAATATCTCCTAAACCGTATAGGTTTAGGAGATATTTCTTGGACCTACAGGTAAGCCTTAATCTAGGCTTACCTGTAGGTCAAAGTGGTTTGTAAGGGTTTACAACCACTTTAAAAGACCCAGTACTGGTGCTAGGACTTTTGTGAACACCCAGGGAGCTGTAGCAAGCCTGAAGGGTAGAGCCACAAACTGAAAAGGATGTTCCTCTACTGCAAATTGAAGGAACCACTGAAGAGGCTGAAAGATAGGTACGTGTAAATGCACGTCTTTTTATATCGATGGAGGCTAGAAAGTCTCCCATCTGTAGTGAGGCTACTACTGAGTGGACAGACTCCATCCAAAAGGACTGGATCAGTAGATACTGGTTCAGGGATCTTAGGTCCAAAATGGGCCTTGGATCCCCATTTGGTTTTTGAGCCGTAAACCGGTTTGAGTAAAACCCGTGCCCCTTTCGGGTACAGGAAACTACAGTCACTCCTTGATGCACTAAATGATGTAGTGCCTGAAGGAATAAGTCTCTTTGGAGGATCCGAGGGAACGCTGGATCTTAAAAACCTCTGAGGGGGAAACCCCCCGCAACTTCAGGTTGTGACCGCGGTATATAGTTGGTGACCCACTCGTCCTGAACTATTGTTCTCCAAATGTCCGCAAAGTGCAGCAGCCTTCCCCCCACCCAATGGAGGGGGGGCGTCCCCTCAAAAGGAGGGCTTGGTGTTGGGTTTAGAAGAGTTTTGGACACAGGATTTTTTCTGGCCCTGGCTCTAGCACCCTGTTGGCGGCGGAACTGTCTTGACACAGACACTTGAGGAAGCAGTCCCCGTGGCTTTAAACAAGGGACGCCTGATGCTTTTCTTTACAGGAAGTAGAGAACTCTTCCCTCCGGAAAATCTTTTTGGATAGCTTTATCTAAATGATCACCAAATAAACGTTCCCCATGAAAGGGGAAACCTGCAAATAACTTTTTACAAGGAAGCTCAGCTGACCAGTTCTTAAGCCACAAAAGTCTGCGCATATGTACAGACAAGAGAACCAAACAAGAAACCTGCTGTATTGAATCCTTTAAGGCGTCAACAGCAAAACACAGCGATCAAGGAACATCTGTCTTATTCAGCCAGATCATCCGCCTGGTTAGGCCTGTCAGGCTGTCTGACCTGATCCTTTACGGACTGGCAGATACTAATTTCTGCAACAGTTGGCTGAATAGATGAACTGGCCAAAGAAAAGGAAGCTTTTAATAATTACTTAAATTTCTTGTTAAAAGGGTCTTTCAAGCTCTGTGTGTTATCAACCGGACAAGTTAAGTTCTTGTTTAAGGAAGAGACTGCTGCATCTATGGCTGGCATGCTCCACTTCTTAAACTTTTCATCCATGGGATATAAAAGGGAAAACCTCTAAGGAGGAACAAAAATCCTGTCAGGATGTTCCCAATCGGCATACACCTCGTTCCAACAGAGGGTGTATGGAGAAAGCCTGTGTGGCCTGAAGAGGCCTCAGGGACCCCAAAGAGGACCAGGGGTGCTCAGTAACTTCTGTAAGAGGCAACTTAAAGGCAGAACGAATCATCTCAGTAAGAGACTGGATCAAAAGCCTCTGTGACCAGGGAGGCAGACATCAACTGGATATCTTCTAGTCCAGATTGCTTAGAAGCAGACTCATCCGCCAGGCCCTCCACAGAATCCTGAGCTTTTAAAGTGGTTGTAAACCCTTACAAACCACTATGACCTACAGGTAAGCCTAGATTAAGGCTTACCTGTAGGTTCAAGAAATATCTCCTAAACCTATACGGTTTAGGAGATATTTACAAAAAGACAGGCACCGCTGTCCACAGCGCGCAGGCGCACTGAGCAGGCCGCAGATCACTGCGATATGCCGCTCGTGACGGCTCCTGTGCGCATGCGCGTGAGTGACATCGCGGCTCCAGCGAATCACAGCGCTGGAGCAGCGAGACCCGGAAGTCACTCATACATGGCAGCGGTGAAGATGAAGACGGAGGACCGCTTCGGGGGCTGCGTTCTAAGGCAAGTTATTCATAATGAGCTATGCTATGCATACTAGCTCATTATGCCTTTGCCTTGCAGGTTGCATTTTTTTTTTTTTAATTGCCTTTACTTCTTCTTTAACTCTTCCCCATCCTCTACCCATTCCTGCTCCAAACTAGGAGGCTCCGGGGAGGGGGATCTGTCACGCTTCTTGCCACCCTGCGGGATGGAGGCAATCATGCCAGCAATCCTGTGCTCTAACTCAGCTAGGGCCGAGGACAGTTCATCCTTGGTGAAACAGCAGCATTGACTATAGGCACAATACCAGATAGGTGCAGCGGCTCAGATTTCCCGGGAGCCTCTGGTCCTTCAGGGGATACAACGCTAGGGATAAGACTAGGTTTATCAGAATGTGCCCTTCCCTGTAGTTTTAGTCCTGCTCCTCTTTTCTGAAGACATTTACTAGCCACAAAAAGGGAGTACCTGGATGTAGTATTAACACACCTCGGAATGGAAACCCTCAGCAAGCCCCTATGCAACAATCCTGCTAAGCGTCTTTAGCCTGCCAAGCAACACCTGGTGACTCATGTGACCCGGTTATGGAGAAATGAATGGCTGCAAATGCCTGATTCAGAGCTTGCTCTCTGTGTCCCACAGCTTCCTTGTGGAACCCGAATGCTTGGCATACGCAGCTTAATTAAAGTGATTGTAAAGTTTTGAGTTTTTGAGTAAAAGGGGGGGGGGGGGGGGGGGCTCACTGCCAGGTGTTTTTTCACCTTAATGCATAGAATGCAGGGTTTATTTACAACCCCATTAAGCTGGCATGTGTGTCCACGGCAAACGGGTGTGGCAGTATTCGCGTATGACGCAAATCTTCATAAGATAAGACAAGATATAGGTTACAGCGCATGTACGGCGTAGCCACATGCGCCATGGCCACCAAACTGCTGAACCCAGTGGTGCCTTTCTTTTCTGGAATTTTAATTTTTTTATGTGTCTAGGATCAGTATTCCAGGTGAAGACAAGACTGGAGAGTGGATGTTTAGAAGTTGATCAGACAGCTGAAAGCCTGAAGCATCTGAATTGTCCTGTGGACATTTGCAGACAGCTGGAGGGCCATGAGCCCTTCAGAAGAAGGTTGTCCAGATAACCTGTGACATGGAAGCCCCAAATTCTTAGAAGGGTAAGAAGAGGTGTGAGGACCTTTGTGAATACTATAGGGTAGAGGATAAGATAATGGATAATTGGGAATAGGGATGGCCTTGCGGTTCATGGCGAATTCGCCAAACCGGCGGACTTCTGTCGCTGTTCGCGTGGTGGACATATGCATTTACATTGTGAAAGAACTTTGACCCATGATGACGCATCCATCATGAGGTACAGGACAGCCAATTGAAACATTTCAGCACATGGGCAATTGGACATTCCCCCTACCTTATAAATAGACCTGATCTGGTGGCCATTTTACATTCTGTCTTTTGGCAGTGTAGGGAGAGGTTGCTGTGTGGAGCAGAGACAGACTGTAGTGACACAAATCACTAGCTATTAGGTCCACAAAAGTACTTTTAAGGACTGGTATAGGTGTACAGTATATATGGTTCTGGTGCACTGCTGTGCTGCTGATTGCGGAGTGCACTGCTGACCGATTCTGCAGCTGTCTTTTGTCAGTGTAGGGACAGGACGCTGTGTGGAGCAGGGACAGTCAGTTTAATCACTAGCTATTACTATTAGGTCCACAAAGGTCCTTTTAAGGACTGGTATAGGTGTACAGTATATAGGGTTGTACACGTATAATATACTTTCTTTCAAATATAGAAAGCCTATTATACTTGACTGCTGACCGATTCTGCAGCTGTCTTATCAGTGTAGGGACTGAGGGACAGTTTGGTGTTTGGAGCAGGGACAGTCTGCAAATCACTAGCTACTAGGTCCACAAAGGTCCTTTTATAGGTGTACAGTATATAGGGTTGTACACGTATAATATTACTTTCTTTCAAATATAGAAAGCATATTATAGTGCAATGCATGCAGTGCTGCTGACCAATTCTGCAGCTGTGCTGGTCTCAGTGCCCCCTATCTCGGTGCTGGTGTGGTCTCAGTGCCCCCTATCACGGTGCTGGTGTGGTCTCAGTGCTCCCTATCACGGTGCTGGTGTGGTCTCAGTGCTCCCCATCACGGTGCTGGTGTGGTCTCAGTGCTCCCTATCACGGTGCTGGTGTGGTCTCAGTGCTCCCCATCACGGTGCTGGTGTGGTCTCAGTGCTCCCCATCACGGTGCTGGTGTGGTCTCAGTGCTCCCCATCACGGTGCTGGTGTGGTCTCAGTGCTCCCCATCACGGTGCTGGTGTGGTCTCAGTGCTCCCCATCACGGTGCTGGTGTGGTCTCAGTGCTCCCCATCACGGTGCTGGTGTGGTCTCAGTGCTCCCCATCACGGTGCTGGTGTGGTCTCAGTGCTCCCCATCACGGTGCTGGTGTGGTCTCAGTGCTCCCCATCACGGTGCTGGTGTGGTCTCAGTGCTCCCCATCACGGTGCTGGTGTGGTCTCAGTGCTCCCCATCACGGTGCTGGTGTGGTCTCAGTGCTCCCCATCACGGTGCTGGTGTGGTCTCAGTGCTCCCCATCACGGTGCTGGTGTGGTCTCAGTGCTCCCCATCACGGTGCTGGTGTGGTCTCAGTGCTCCCCATCACGGTGCTGGTGTGGTCTCAGTGCTCCCCATCACGGTGCTGGTGTGGTCTCAGTGCTCCCCATCACGGTGCTGGTGTGGTCTCAGTGCTCCCCATCACGGTGCTGGTGTGGTCTCAGTGCTCCCCATCACGGTGCTGGTGTGGTCTCAGTGCTCCCCATCACGGTGCTGGTGTGGTCTCAGTGCTCCCCATCACGGTGCTGGTGTGGTCTCAGTGCTCCCTATCACGGTGCTGGTGTGGTCTCAGTGCTCCCTATCACGGTGCTGGTGTGGTCTCAGTGCTCCCTATCACGGTGCTGGTGCCCGTGCTCCCTATCACGGTGCTGGTGCCCGTGCTCCCTATCACGGTGCTGGTGCCCGTGCTCCCTATCACGGTGCTGGTGCCCGTGCTCCCTATCACGGTGCTGGTGCCGTGCCCGCTCTCTATCACGGTGCTGGTGCCAGTGCCCGCTCTCTATTACGGTGCTGGTTTCAGACAGTGAGGGAGATAGCAGCGGAGAAGCCAATCAGCAGGCAGTGCCAGCACCATGGCTGAGGATCAGCACTGGATTGGCACCTCAGGACCACCGCAGTGGAGCCCTGCATATATGGGGGTAAGGGCCGGGCAGAGGGAGGGGCTCAAGCACAGGTTGGCACACGGACACTGGCACAGGACTGCGCTGCCCTGACTGTGGCACTGATCATCTCCTGCACCCCCTTCATAGCCTGCCCTGACCTTGCCTCTCCTCCATGGCCTTCATGCGCTCCTGAATTGTCAAAATTTCACAGATAAAAAAAAGAATGCTTGTCGTCGTCAATTCCAGATTCACTTAATACTTTTGTTATGTCAGTGTCCATGTGGTGGGACTATGTGTGCACAGCTAGTAAGTATTTTGTGGCTGAAAACATGACCTGGATGTTTTTAAGATTCGCCTGCCATTAAAGTCAATTGGGTCCACCACTGACTTTGCAGTTCGCAAACTTTTGGCCGCATTCGCGGTTCGTGAAACGTCCCGTCGGAAGTTCGGCCATCACTAATTGGGAATATGCAGACAGGCACCTTGGATTTCTAAATATGCCAAGTATTCCCTTAGTCTCAGAGAGGTAATAAGGCCCCTTTCACACTGAGGCGCTTCTAAACTGCAAGTAAAACACTGAGCGCTTTTGAAGAGCTTTTAAGGCACTTTTGAAGAGCTTTTCATTCATTTCAATGGAGAGGGGTATTTTTTCACTGCGCTGCCAGCGCACTGCCTCAGTGTGAAAGCATTAATTGATTTGAATGGAAACAGGTTTTCGTGAGCTTTTCAGGTGCTTTTTTTTAGTGTGAAAGTGCCTGAAAAGCGCCTCAGTGTGAAAAAGGTCTTACTGAACTTGTGGATTCCATGCAAAATTTTATAATATGAAGGTATTTGTTTGGGTTTTGGTTCAAAATATGATGGATACCCCCACTGGGCTTTGGCACAGTGAACAGGTTTGGACAGAACCCTTTGAACCTGTCTTGTGGGGGTACTGGCACAACTACTCTCAGAACAGGAGATGGTTCAGGGCATTTTTCAAATCGGACTGTTCTTGGATAGATTTTGGTTAATTTGATGGAAGTGGTGAGTGGGTAGAGTTTTCACCTCGATTTTGTACAGCATTGAAACCACACATTTCTCTCAAAGCTTGGATGTCCCAGACCTAGGGGTTCAGACTTGGCTGACCAAGTCTTATTCTAAAAAGGATAGATTGAACTTTTGAAGTTAGCACCTCTGTGAAATGTTGAGGTGCTCTGCATTTTGATGGAGTAAAGGCCCCTGTGGAAGGGGATTTGTGAACTTTACACTGTTGAAGAACAACGTTCCCTACGAGATATCTTCAATGTTTTTCAAGTGCCTCACCAAAGACGTCCTCCTTCAAAAGGGCGCACATTCGAGCTGTCTTTTATAGGCAGCTTTAGCTGACCTGAGTGAGCCACAAGATTCTGCACATGCGTTGAGAATTAGATCCAATCTAGTATTACGTGTTCAAGGTCATCCACACAAAAAAAAAACTGGCAAAAGGTAATTCCTGTAAATTGCTCAGTTAAAGTATGGCCCTGGAATACATGATCAAGCTGTATGCTTATTGCCCTAGTCTACATAGCTGTAGTTTGACAGAGAAATTGCAGCAACAGCTGGTTGCAGAGCTGGGCCTGCAAGTGTACAAATGTACAAGTGCAAAGAGAGCCTTTAAGAGTCTCAACATTCCTCTCTGCAGAATGTTTGAATCAAGGAACATCTTCAATTGGTACAGCAAGATGTTTGTTTCATCCTTTCACTGCCAGGTCCGTACACTATACAGACCTACAGAAGTGCCTACAGGTGGCCAAGTCCGTATGCCGTACGGACATCATTTCTCCCTCTGCTATAAGCTCATGGTCACTTCAATTACCATAAACTTCTAGCAGAATTGTTCAGCAGACTCTACTCGGTGCAGGTGGGGGTGAAGTTGAGGGGGGCTCGATAAACATGTGTTTACCAAGTTCCCCTTATAGTAGAGAGGGCCGCAGGCAGCGATCACTACAGATCTAGACATCCCACAGACAAATGATAGATAGTAACCGCGATTGTTACTATGTATCAGACTGTCATTTTATGAATGAATGAGCAATCTATACAGATTACGTATTCATTCAAGTAAAGTGCTGTGGAGAAAAAAAAAAAAGATATGGGGTCTGTTTAGACCTCTGATATCTCACCATACATACAACAAAAAAATTAAATAAAAACAAAAAAAAGCAAAAAAAAAAAAAAAACCCTAGTAAGACCAGGTGACTTTTTGGGGAATCCCCAGGTCTGCCCGCACAGTGACCGCCCCCCCCCTCCCCCGCACTCACCCCTCCTTGGCTTCCTTAGGAGAAGCCGGAAGACAACAGCAAGTGGGTGGTTTAAAAGTGCAAAGCTCTGCGTTCAGAGTCCAACCTGTTTCAAGCCATTTAAAGCCTCAGGCTCTAATCATGTGGCTTGAAAAAAAAAAAAAACACAACTCATACAAGTGTGTTAGTCTGGCACCCCTGTGCCCCTAGCTAGCTCTGTCTGCTAATCCCTGCTGAGTTGGCAGATGACAGGTCTGCGTCCACTCCGCTGATGCAAAGCGGACATGGACACAGCCTGCTATTCTCTATGGGGCAGTCAGATGGAAATGGACCGCCTGTGCAGTTCCCTCAGATATCATACGCTTCGATCTGATAGATGGATGGAATACCCATCCCTCTGTTTTTACCAGACTGGACTTGATCGGATGCAGGCGGATCTAAATGGACACATGTCCATTTACGTCAGCCTCTCCACAGAGAACAATGGGTGGTCCGATTGGGCCTGCCTAAAAAAACAGACAGGCAGATCTGATGGGTGTGCTTGTGTGAAAGGGGCCTAAGGCCTTGTGTCACTATTTTGGGACCAGTGACATTTATACAGCTAAAAATAGCCACTGATTACTGTATGAATGTCACTGGCAGAAAAGGGGTTAAACACTATGGGGCGAACAAGGGGTTAAGTGTGTTCCCTGGATGTGTTCTAACTGTAGGGGGGATGGGCTCACTATAACATGACAGATAACTGCTCGAGTTCGTGGGACCCACGGGCATGCTTCCGCGGCCAGCTCGCTAGGTGAGAATTTAAAAGGGACATACGGGTACGCCCTTTTGCCTACCCGTGCCATTCTGCTGATGTAAATCGGCGTGCAGCAGTCAGCATATGGTTAACTCAATACAGGTTAAACTTTTACATTTAAAAAAAAAAAGTGTTTGTATCTGCCAATAATGATTTTCGTGTATTTTTAGAAAAAATATTGCTTTGGTAAACATTTTCCCAAATATCGTGGGGCCTTAAAAATCAATAGAACCTTTTCATTCTACTGGTCCTATGCTTTCAGCAAATTCATGGTTTGGGGGGTCTTTCACGAATTCTGAATACTGTAAGGGAAAAATGAAAACCTTCAGATTGAGAAATTTGTATATTTAAAATTTTTATACTTTAACTTCATACAGGTAAAGCTTTTATATTTAGTTGCAATTTAGCAGGAATTTTGTAATACGAGATGTGTTTTTATCATCATAAACATGTGCGCCAATACCACCAGGCCTAAAAAATAAGTAGCACCTTCTTTTTATTCCAGAGGTCATATGCTTTCAGAAAATATATGGTTTGGGGGATCTTTTACAAACTCTGAAAGCTGTAATTGAAAAATTAAAATCTCCAGATTTTCTGAGAATTTTTTGGGTACGTTCGATTGTCACTATTTTGCAAAAAGGCGCAATTTAAAATGTACAAATATTTGTTATTTATTAACTCCATACAGGTTAAGCTTTTTTATGTAGTAGAAATCTAACAGGAGTAATTTTGTAAAATTAGCTGTGTTTCTATCTGCCAGTAATGGTTTTAGAGTATTGATTGCAAATATATTGGTTTGATAAACATTTGTACAAATACTGTGGGGTCTAGAAAATCAGTAGCACCTTTTTTTCTACTGATCATGTGCTTTCAGAAAATATATGGTTTGTGGGTCTTTTACAAACTCTGAAAGTGAAAAATAATAAATCAAAGGAAAAAATTGCAAAAATGGCCTGGCCACCTCAGTGTACAAAATGGAGCACAGGGCCTGGCAGCAAAAGGGTTGAAGCAGAACTTTACTTAAAAGAGGTAAAGTACAGCCCATCCTCTACTCTACCCCCCCCAACAAACATTTGCAGTTTTTTTCTGGGAATGGATACCTAGTGGCTAGTTGAGAATTACGGAGGTCCGACCCACCACTCTCTATCCATAAGTTCCTGGGACCAGCCTGAAAGCACAGAGGGGAGTCAGCAGTGAAACAGCAGGAAGTCACAGCTGGATTCCCACACCCAAGACCAGCGAAGAACTAGCCCGTGGGAAGACAGTACTGGACTTCTGGACTGGAGAACAGATGTTTATTAAAAGTAGATATAGTATTTGTAGATGCGGACTTACTTTTTTTTTTTATAAAACTAGTGTAGTTCCTCTTTAAGACAGATCACAGGATTAACCACGGAACAGACCACTTTTTCCCACTGGATAGAGCTTGGCAATACAATACAGAGGGGTCAAAATCTTGTCTGGATTGACCATTCATCATACATTGTTCATTCTATTTGTTCATGAACAGGAAATGTCTTTGGGTCAAGAGAGAACTGCTACATTTAAAGAGGCATGATGAGAGGGGGGAGGTTCAAGTGCATCAATGCCAAGGCTTTTGCACTCCGAAGCTGTAGCATCATGTTTATAGGGCCTCCTCCATCATTGTTCACTTCATTCCCTTCTATTGCTGCCTCTTCTAGGCTAGGCATTTTGGGATCAGACTTGGGTACAGATGGTGGTGCTGGAGAAGGAGCCCAGCATTTGAGCCCAGTTAGTCACCAAAAATCCACCTTAGGCTGCTTTCACACTGGGGCATTGGGGGCGTCGGTAGTAAAGCGCTGCTATTTTTAGCGGCACTTTGCTGTCATTTTATCAGCGCTATTCGGCAGCTAGCTGCTGAAAAAGGGCCAAGACTGCCTGCAAAGCGCCGCTGCAAAGATGCTGCTTGCAGGACTTTTTTTTTACCATACTGCAAGCACACTGCTGCAGTGTGAAAGCACTCAGGCTTTCACACTGGAGTGAGGAGAGGCTCTTTACAGGTGCTATTTTTAGCACTATAGTGCCTGTAAAGCGCCTCAGTGTGAAAGCAGTCTTAGTCAGGTAAGCTTCTTACTTGTATGCATCAAATGGAGCTATGCAGATGCAGAAACAGGATCATGCCTAAATAGTATATGGAGGTACATAGTCCCAGAGACTCTTAATAGAACTTTCCCACAGTAGTCCCTTGTGTTGGACATGTCTACAACATAAAGGCTCTATCCCAGGTGTCACTAAATGGTGTACCATGGTCTGGTTACCCCCATTCTACACGGACCGCAGCCTTGCCAAGTAGTTTCCCGTGTTCTCTCCCCGCCACAGTTTAGAGCATGGCAGGTGCAGCAGGTCCGTCTCTTCAGTAATATTGCTGGACTCCCCCCTCACCACACTGCTCGTCTTAGTCACAGAAGACATGATGCGTGGCTGCTCTGGACAAAGGGCAGGACTTTTTAAGTTAAGAATGGGCTTTTGCTGGGACTGCCCCGCTGCCCAGCAACCAATCAATCACCTATCTTTAACGTGAAAAGTTCCATCCCTTGTCTAGAGTGGCCACACTTCACTTGTGTGAATAAGGTAGGGCTCTGTGGAGAGGGAAGAGTGCTGTGTGGTTATGAATGGGGCATGGGTTTAATATCAAGAGAGGCATGTAATGGTGGCACTGTGATTTGGAGGGGGGGGGGGGGGTCAGTCTGTGATGATGGTTCTGTGAATGGGGGGGTCAGTCTGTGATGAGGGTTCTGTGATGGGGGGGGGGGTCAGTCTGATGAGGGTGCTGTGATTGGGGGAGGCCAGTGATGGCAGGTCTGTAATGAGGCAGCCTGTGATGTAAAAGGGGGGATGTGATGTGAAAGGGGGACTGAGGACACTGATGTAAAAGGGGGTCCGATTTCTGCACTAGGAAAAAAACACAGGTCTCTGAGTGCTGAGCAGTGCGGTGCAAAATGCATACTGTTTCTATACACCGCAAATGAGCTGCGGTGCATAAAAATGAATGAAATGTATTTTGACATTTCAATAAAGCAAAGTGTGATGTGTGTGGGACCTAAAGTTGTGTGTGTGTGCTGTGATGTGAAGGGGAGTCTGATGTGGAGGAATAGCACCAAAATGACACTTGGATTTCCACTGGAAGAAACTTTTTCCGACCGGACCCCATGAATTTTAATTCAGTACCCCAGCTCTATGCTATATATTTTCTTGAGCTGCCAACTATTACACAATTCCTGGGACCAGGTGAGGGAAATTGTCAGCAAAAATAAATAAATTTCACTTTTGATGCAATATTTAAAAATAACGCCCTCTCCAATTAGGTGTGTGGTTATGCAAGTGAACAAGGTTAAAACCACTGACAATTTTACAGCTTCCTCCAACCACACGAGAACAATTCCATAAAACTCGGTATTACTTGAATGACCTTACATTTATGCTAGAATATTGGGCTCAGATGTCCACCTAGGGGTAAGGGTAAGTCTACTCACTTATCTCCTTACTACTCTCTTACACTTATATTTTACCCTTCCCTTCCGCCCCTACCTTTCCTGGTATTCCCTCTTTACCCTTCTCGCGCGTTTGTGCTAAGGTTTTCTCCAGAAGGTCTTCAACCTAAAGAACTGTATACAAGGCTCAAAAATATTTGTGGCCTCTTCAAAATAGAAATTAGGTGCAGAACGTGTACATTGATCATCACCTCCTCCTACAAATGGGTAGGGCCAGGGAATATTTCTTCAAAAGCTTGCAACTGCTTGTGCAATCACCTGGTACCAGCAGGACCAATGCAACAATGCAAAAATAGGCATACCTAGAATTTAGATTTAAATGCTCATAGTAATTCCCATGCTTTGAACACTGTGCTTGTTTCCATGGCAATTATATTCCTACGCCGTGAGATAAATTCTTGTACTATGTAAGGGTAAAAGTTAGGTAATTAATTTATCTGTCTTTCACAGTAAACATTATTGTTCTTTTTATTTGAAGAAGTGCAAGACAGACTAAATACCCGGTAATCCTGCCAGTACCCTTGAGAATGAAGGTTTTCAGTTTTTTTTTTATGAACACAGTAACCATGGAAGCAGATTCATGCTAGCATGGTCACATTGTGTACTTACTTCTCTGGAACCTACAGAACAGTGTTCAGATGCCTGGCATGCCTGAAGTCCCGTAATCAGCCTGCAACAGCACAGGTTGAACTACTGCCGGCGCAAATCCCCCCCCCCCCCATCTGATTGGCAGTGACACTGTTAGGCTCCTTCTAATATAAACATGCGCTCCCCCCCACCAAGCAAAAAATATAGGAACGGAATACTTGCAATCATGAGACCACTGGATAAAATATCTTTTTCAGGTTCTTGGAAGCTTTTTTTTATTGAACATTGCAGTGTTTTTGATATTATGGGTAATAACCGTTTTTTTGCAGACCTCACATAAGCCTTAAGGGTTAACGAACTTACAAGCCATCAGGTCTTTTTTCACCACCTAAATATAATGATCTGTTCTTTTGAAAGGTTACCTTAGTCCTATGTCCCTACTGTAATGGGAATAATAATCCATACAGTTGTATGGCAACATTTCAGCAATCCTTGTCAAACCATGGGCCCTTAAGTGGACCATAGAAATTTGGCCGGTTCAGCAGGAACTAGATGCATTTCAATCAGTGTGTGGATGTCCCTTGTTTGACAGAATTCAAGCAATAGGGAATTCCCCCATCCACCTGATTTGTGCTGGCTAAATAAAAAAAAGCTTTACAATTTTCCAAGTAATAGGATAAACTTGATTATCTAGTTTGGGTCCAGAGCAATTTTTTAAATTTTTTGCATACATGTAAAAATCTTAATTGTCTGCAATAAAAATTAAACCCCCAGAGCATTATATATTTTCTCAATACAGAGGCCCTGTAGAATAAAAAGGGGATAGTTGTAGATTTTTGTTTCACATGATATTTTCACAACTGTTTAAAACAAATTTTCAGGAAAAAATATAATAAAATGAACGGTAGTGCAAAACACCACCATATAATACCCACTTTGGGTTAAAACCTAAAAGGAGGTTGCATTGAGTAAATAGATACCAAACATGCCACATCTTAAAATTGCGTGCACCCGCAATATTGCCAAAAACGATTGTGCCCAAAAATCACCATAGGAGTTAGCTAGTAGCTCTTGTGCTAGAATTATTGTTCTCACTCGGACATTCGCGGGCAACAAATCACATGGTGCGACCGCAGTTAACATGCACATCCTGAGCTTGCATTTACTTAGGTGTGTGGGGCTACGGGGGTTTTTGGCAATTTTTTTTTCTATTCCAATATGTTTTTTCTTTTATTTTTTAAATGTGTTTTTTTCTTTTATTTTTATATTTATTTTTACTTCCATGCCATCACAAGGGGTTAATAAACCCCTATGCGATAACATTCGGCAGGTGACAGGTACTCTTTATTGCGACATTAGGGGTCTAAGACTCCAATGTCTCCCCTGCCCTTCACACCATCTAACCAATCACAGATAGTTAGAAGTGTCCCCCTGTTGTGCTGGCGAGGAAAGGGTGCATCTGAAACTGGAAGTGACTTCACTTCCGGTTTCACTGTTCGCAAGTGAGATCGAGGCATGGTCTTACCTCGGCCTCACTGCAGTCTCTATCCCCGAGCCACCGGATGTGTTCCCGGGCCCCCGGTGAGTGCAGGACAGCCCGGGAACCATGGGAGGAAGAGGTGGGGGGGGGGGGGGGCAAGAGGAGTCACCACTGAGCTAGCTGTGTGAAAGCGATCAGCAGCTGTGGAGCTGCCACATCCCTTTCACTTTGAAAGTGTCAGTTTTTCTTTTTTTTTTTTTATTGCTGTCTAGTTCATGTTATGAAGATTTACTTTCATTATTTGTGCTGGTAACTAGCTACTGTTACCAGGACTGAAAGTGAGGGAAAATTCTAAATTTTGAGTGGTCACCAGAACAAGGAGAGAAAACTTCCAATAGCAACACTTGCTCAAGACAACTAAAGGGGCATTGCCCTGATTTTGGAGAGATTTCCTCTCATTTACTGTTGTGTCTAAAGGACAGAGTCAAAGGAAAAGGAAATCTGGGGGGAAAAAACCAAAACTGATAGCAGTTTTAAACATCCCCCCCTGCTGTATCCAAAATGGGAAAAGGGTTGTCTATTTTAGCCAGACATGACCCACATTTTCTAAACAACTCCATACTGCTACATTAACAAAAATTTTGACATGGGGCTGTTGACCCGATATTAGCATGTTTGAGGAAAAATAAGACACCCATCTGCAGTTGGGGAAAGAAGGAATTCTTTACGGTTTCTATAAAAGTTTAAAAACATATCAACAATGGAAGGTTTATAACTTACCAATTATAACCTGGACAAACTTGTTGGCATTTGTCACTTCATAAGCACAACGAATTTCAGAGTATGTGATCCCTCCAATTACGAAAATGATCAGCTTAGACACTGTTTTCCGGTCTTCGCGGCCTATTGTATTGTGTTTCTGTCGGGCACTAAACAAAAAACAGTAATGATTGGTAGAGAAAACGGGTGTAATATTAGGATTTTTGTTTTACATGTAAAAATCATAATTTTTTGATTACATCACAGAACACTGAGGACTTCATGTTGATCACTACTTGGTTTATAGGCTGCCACCTTCAGGTGAATAATCACTGGCCAAAAAGGGCAGGAAATCCCCACCCAGGCATAACCTCTCACAGCTCTGCAAAGACTCAATTTTGTAGCAAGGAATGAGAAACAGACAGCAGGGTAAGCATCTGTGTCCTGTGATTTACTCCAAGAAAAGGGATTTTACAGGAAAACCAAAATTCCTAGTTTCCTGATTGTATATCCACAGGACAGAGGATGACACATAGAAACATAGAAGAGTGAGGACAGGAAAAAAGACCAAGTATACCATCGAGTATGCTTATTTCTTTTTTAAACATATAGTTTTTTTGCGTTTTTGTTTTTTACTTTTTTGTTCGAGTATATATCTATTGTCTCAAGCATGTGTGAATCCATTTACTGTTGACTGACTCACTGCCTCTGCTGGAAATCTATTCCAAGCATAAAACTAATTTTGGTAAAATGCTTTCTAAGATTAATTTTGAATTTTTCTCCTGCTAGTGTGAGGTCATCTCCCCTTGTTCTTGGCTTCATTGATGTAGTTAAAGGATTCAAATCAAGTCTCCCCTTTCCCGGCTTTCCTCCAGACTGTACATATTCAGTTCCTGAAGACTCTCCTAATAGAATGTCCCAAAAGCACAGCAACAAACTAAATACAGGGAACCCAAAAACTGAATAGGGGAAAAACACACTACAAAGCTACCTGGAAAGACCTTTCACCCAAAACTGGCATATGCAGATGAGTGAACAGCTACCTGGTAGAACGTAGAAAACGTGTGAATAGAAGACCATGTAGCAAACCCAAAAACTCTTGACGCTGAATCACCCAGGAAGCACTGACACTCCTGGTGGAATAGGCCCTAAATATGAAAGGATGAACCCTGCCCTTGATACCACAGGCCTGAGAAACAATCCAAATAATTCACATAGAAATAGTGAATCAAGAAGCAGCCGGACCCTTGCAAAGACTCAAGCAGAACAAACAGACAATCAAACTGTTGAAACAACGCTGTATACTTCAGATAAACCTCTAACATCATTCAAAGAGGGAAACGCCTTCTCCTTGGGATGCGGAGGATTAGATCAAAAAAGATGGGAATGCAATGTTCTCATTCAGGTGGAACAAAGAAACCACCTTAGATATGAAAAAGCCTCAAAATCGCTTAATCCTGGCGAAGAACCAGGAAAGGTTTCCCGCAGAACAATTGTAGTGAACGCTGAGACCCAGTGAACAGAAGTAATGTCAACCAAAAGACAACCTTGCACATGAGAAGTGACAAGGAAATCCCTCAGAGGAGGTTCAACAGCAAAAGTCTGCAAAACAGACAAGACCAAAATAAAAAAGGTCCCACAGAGATAAGGGGGCCACAGGCAGAACAAACTGCATGACACACTACACAAAAGGATTGTACTAAGGAATGAGACACTAGAATTCTGAAACAGAATGGCCAAGGCTGAGATCTATCTCTTGATGGTACTTAAAGCGGAGGTCCACCCTAAAATGGACCTCCGCTCATCGGAATCCCCCCCCCCCCCCTCCGGCGCCACAATCGGCACCTTTCAGGGGGGAGGGGGTGCAGTTACCTGGATAATCCAGGTAACTGCACCCACTTCCGGGCTAGCTCTCTGCGGAAAGGGGCGTACGTAACGCCCCTTTCCGCAAGCGCCCGCCCCCTTCAGCAAGTGCCCCGCTGCCTGCTGGGAAACACACTGCTCCCAGAGGCAGCGGGGACCGTCCGGATTGCGCCGCGCGGCTCGCGCATGCGCAGTAGGGAACCGGGAAATGAAGCCGAAAGGCTCCATTGCCTGATTCCCATACCCAAGATGGCGGCGGCACGAGCGAGCGATCGGCTTCGGGTGCTGACATCGCGGGCGCGCTGGACAGGTAAGTGTCACTATTTAAAAGTCAGCAGCTGCAGTATTTGTAGCTGCTGGCTTTTAAAAAAAAAAAAAAAAAAACGCGGAGTCCCGGTGGACTCCCGCTTTAAGACCAGAGACATCGACACCAGATTGGATAAAAAGCCACAAAGCACCTAACAACGCACGACCGAGGTTGAAACATACAAGCATTGCACTAGGCAAAGAAAAGCTTTCAAGTGTTACACCTTCCAGAAGGTTGACACTCCTGCCTTGAGGAAGATTGGGGATTACAGAGAACCACACGCCATTCCCTCAGAATTTGGGCTTCAACAGTCATGCCATCTTATCCAGCCACAACAAAGCAAGATGGAAAATTGGACCCTGTAACGGCAAATCTAACCAATCTGGAAGAGCCTGAGGCTTGTTTGATGCAGACATCCTAAATTTTGTGCCAATCAGAATCACCAGAATGTCCTCCATCTTTATCCTGTGCAACAAGTGAGGAAGAAGCTGCAGTGGAAGAAAGACATAGGTCAGGGAAAGTTTATCCCAAGGAGTCACTAGGGCACCCACCGCTCAATCCCGAGGATTCAGTACATAAACCTGTGTTTTTTTTACCAAATCTGGGACGTGAAGAGTTCAACATCTGGCATCCCCACGGCAGACAAATCTCTGAACACCTCCAACCAATACCATTGCCATGTTGAAGACTAAGTACTTCAGACAGTGCGTCGGAACTAAGACCGACTTATGAAGGATTAAAAACCAAGTGCACCTTTGCAGGACTTGTACCGTCTGCTGGACATTGGTTTTAAGTTTCTGCGCTGGTTGGTCCCTATTAATCAGGTCATCAAGGTATCCCACAACAGTAATACCTTGAGTCTTCCATAATCTCAGAACCAGAGCCAACACCTTGGTAAATACTCTGTGGACTGTGGACAGGCAGAAGGGCCACACCACAACCTGGGACAGGTGATCCTCCACTGTGAATAGCATAAATCACTAGTGAGGATAGAAAATCAAAAGTATAATTATGCATCTTTATTATCCACTGATGCAAGACATATTCCCCTCTGGTACAGGTGCAATGACCCCTGGAACAACAGCCCTTCCGAGTTAGAAAAAACAAAACAAAAAACACTTGTGTCTCCAAAAGATATCCACTGAGTACATAATGCATGGGAGGTGGAAAACGGTGAAACTTCAGTTTGTATTCTCTAGACACCATGTTGCAGACCCAGTTGTTGAAGTTACTGAATCCATGTGGCCACAAAGGCTGACAGACGTTAACCTACTCACGTAAGTGGGGGTTATCTCTTTACTGCGAGCACGACTTGCCTACAGAGCTAGAAGACTTGAGAGCCCAGTTCTTCTTGGACAAAGTCTTTTGCTTTTAAAGCCTGAGCCTGGCTGCTTACAGCATATAAGGAACTCGCCACGGATTCCACAGGCATCGTTTTTTTGACTTGTAACCTTTGTCTTCTTTAGTGGTAAGAGCATGCTTTTAGCCACAGTCACCTTTTGACTAAAGGCATCCAAGGATGGTACAAACAATCATTTACCCTCAAAAGGGCAGCTTAATCATTTTTTTCTTGCAGAGTTCTGCAAATAACACTTGAGCTACAGGATCCTTTTCACATGGACAGACACGGTGCCCACCAGTAAAAGCGGCTATACAGAATTTTCCAAAGAATCTACTGAAACACTTGAGGCTTTCAAAAATCTTTCAGAGAAAGTCAGATAGCAGAATCCCCTGGATTCAATTCTCTGGCACGGAGCATGCGTTTTTGCCCACTCTTCAAGGGCTTGGCAAAATCCCACTGCCAGCCTGCAGAGCCACTCATGGCATCTTTTTTAAAAGACCAGTACCTCATCTACTATGATCGTCAGGGTTCTATTCAAGGAAATGGATGGGTCAACAGCCAGAGAACATTGTTTCTTGTAGAATTCCTCCTCCATGGAGTACTGAGTGAACACTTTGGAGGTGAAAACTTTCTGCAGTGAGCTTAAATGGAATACATCATTTCCTGCAAGCAAGTGTGCACTGGAAAATATTTGGGATGTTTTGGTGGTTGCTAGAACCCAAATCCAGTAAACTTTGGAAAAGAGGTTTCTGGAACTGGCAACTTCAAGTTAGTGTGCACTACCCTCTGCTAGGAAGCAAACTGTGGTCTTCTGTGTCAGACAGCCCCAGACTCCAAGATTCATCTTTGGAGGTCTTGTGTAAAGAGGATTTTCTATCCTCCACTGCTTCCTCCTCTTCCTCGGCTTGAGGATTATCCTCTTAAACCTCATCCTCCTGCACAAGATTAGAAGAGGGAAGGAGAGCACCCACATTTTCATCCTAGGCATTTCAAACCAATGAAAACCCCTGGTCTTGCAAACCAGAAATGGCTGGAGAAAATTTCCTTCTTTGGACACAAGGGAAGTGGAGGCTTGTGCCCAAGACAGAGGAAATACCAGATAAAGGGATGGTCTTCAGAGTTAAACTGACCCTTTGGGAAGGGCTGTGCAGAGGATGCTCCTTCCCAGATAGGGAAATTTGGGGGACGACCCAATTGCTACCCCATCCACTTCTCTGCCTGCACAAAGAATTGGCTTACTGAGGGTCTGCAGGCCTTTTATACTCTACGGGAATGGCCACCCAGCTGACAGGTTGCAGACACAAGCCAAACACCTAAGTGACATAAGTGCTGAAAGCTGCTATGCCAAGCAGGAGCTGTGATAGGATAGCTAAACAACTAGCTGTAATGATTGGGGGGGGGGGGGGGGGGCTTGTGAAGCACATGTCACTGTACCCAGGGAACTAGCAAAATGGCAGACACATGTGATAACATTGTGCCATTCTGACCCTTTTAAACACCAATGGTACGGTGTATCGCTCCAGTTCCAATGCTCAAAGGAAATTATAGGAGAGACTGCCATCTGCTCACCTCTTCCAGAGGCACTCACCAATCCATGCTGCAGGGTCAGCAGGCCAAATCTTTACCCATCCATGGCAGACACAGCACGCTTGGCCTTTCGGGGCTCCACTCCAGGCCTGTACAGCACCCTGCCAGTGGGTTCACCTGGTACACTGAACCATAGAGATAACTAGCTGTAGTGATTGATCCACATGAAGTCCTCCTCTACCCTATCAGGGGTGTTAGGAACAGGCCCAAAAATAGGGAACTAAAGCCCACAGAAGGAAACGTTTAATATGATATAGGTAGGCACATTCACCACCTAAGGACACTAGCTAAACATTAGGAGTTATGAGGGGTTATGCCTAGGTAGGGATTCCTGCCTTTTCAAGCCATGGTCATTTTTACCAGCATATCCAGCAAGTATTTATGAATATGAATTGTCACGTGATGTACGATAAAGAAAATGGTATTGAAAATGAAAAGGTTATGCTTCCTGTACCAAAAAAAATAATAGGAATTGTGACTTAACAGGCAAGTCCATATCTTAATCCCAATACACAAAAGGAAAAGTCTTTCTGGACTCCACCAGCTGTCTTGTGCCCATAGGAGCTTGTTTAGACCAAGAAGAACCTGGTTCTTTTAGGCAACGTCTAGTCCACACTGCAAAAATAAGTGAGCTCACAGAAGAAAGCATATGATTTGAAGACTTTGCTTGTGCCACATATAACGGAGGTGTTGAAAAATCCTCTGCAAGATCCTTTTCTGCATCTCACCTTTTTCCATATCTTCCTTGGAGATTAGGAGGTTTCGGGTCACAGTCCTAAATAGGTTCAGGTGGTGGATAGGCAGAAGGGCACTTTTAGGACCTGGAGGCCAAAGGTTCTAGAAGAGCCAAGAATTTCACAAAGAAATCAGACACAGCTGCAGTGAAATTTACCTTTGTAATATAGACCATGTGTTTAATGCCTGAGAGGGAGTCAGGGGTAGAGCAAAAAGGGAGCGGTGTCCATATAGGACCTTGCTCCAGCGCAGAGGAACAAGTATTGCCCTCAGTGTTTTTCTGGTTTTCTATAGTACCAATTGGCGCATGACTGCTATTAGGCCATTTTTTCTTAGCTCCTTTGCACCTTGTCTCTGCCATTGCTAAATAAGGAGATTCCAAGTAGGATACGCATGAAATTGGTGCTGAAGAAGAGGGTATTAGCGTGGGAAAGAAGCCATGATAACACAGGCACTGACCAATGTCTTGTGACTATCTGTGGAACATCAGGTAGCCAGGAGACCACTAGATGCATTCTTGTGCTCACAATGGAAAATGGGGGCAAAGTGCACCAGCTGAAAGCCATAGTGTAACTATGTCATCACCTAAGCAATAACTCCGGTCCAGTACCGAAGATGTACATCGAAGGAACCTGATCCAGAAACTGCTGATGAGCACTAACCAAATAAGTAGTTAGACCTTGATAAAAGTGTTGAAGTAATAAGAAAGTTAGAAAAAAATGGTTTAGAAAACTTCATGTGAGATGTCCATCACCAAAGTACACTACAAAAAAAACTTGAGTGCCACAGAATGGGTCAGGTTAAATGGGATTGAACTGAGGGCATTCACAAGAAAGTTTTTCCCAGTGTCCAATCACCTGAAGGTAGCAGCATATAACCCACAGTCTACGACTTCCTGTCCTGTGCCTTGCACTGTAAGATTCAGTGCAACATTTAAACCTCATGACACAAACAAAAGAAATAAGAAAAATGCCTTTAACCATTTGCCGACCGGGTAAATTCTGACATTTCTCACATATATGTAAAAATCTGCATGTTACTAGAAAATTAATAAGAAACCCAAAACCTGATATATTTTCTGAACGCAAAGGCCCTGGAGAATAAAATGGTGGTTGTTTATCAAATGCAAATATTTAGGAAAAACATACATTAATGAATTTTAGTGGACACAAACAAAAATATAATAATCAATTTTATGGTAAAATATAAAAAGATGAAGTTACGCCGAGCAATTCGATTCCTAACATGTCACACTTTAACCACTTTCAGACCGGACCAATTTGCTGGTCAAAGACCAGACCACTTTTTGCGATTCGGCACTGCGTCGCTTTAACTGACAATTGCGCGGTCGTGCGACGTGGCTCCCAAACAAAATTGACGTCCTTTTTTTCCCACAAATAGAGCTTTCTTTTGGTGGTATTTGATCACCCCTGCGGTTTTTATTTTTTGCGCTATAAACAAAAATAGAGCGACAATTTTGAAAAAAACGCATTATTTTTTACTTTTTGTTATAATAAATATCCTCCAAAAATATATAAAAAAACTTTTTTTTTCCCTCAATTTAGGCCGATACGTATTCTTCTACATATTTTTGGTAAAAAAAAAATCGCAATAAGCGATTATTGATTGGTTTGCGCAAAAGTTATAGCGTTTACAAAATAGGGATAGTTTTATAGCATTTTTATTAATAATTTTTTATTATTTTTTTTTTACTAGTAATGGCGGCGATCTGCGATTTTTATTGTGACTGCGACATTGTCGGGGACCCATCGGACATTTTTGACACCATTGTCATTTATACAGTAATCACTGCTATATAAATGCAGTGATTCCTGGGTAAATGACACTGGCAGTGAAAGGGTTAACCAGTGGGTGGCAGTGTAGGGGTTAAGTGTTCCTAGGGGTGTGTTACTAACTGTGGGGGGGTTGGGCTTTCATTTAGTGTACACTGATCTCTGCTCCAATCACATGGAGCAGAGATCAGCGTCACTAGTTGCTAGGCAGAATGGAAAAATGTTGTTTATACAGCATTTTCTCCATTCGGCCACTCCGTGAGACGATTGCGGGTCCCGCGACCGGACTCACGGGGGTCCTGACCAGCGCGGGAGCGCGCCGCCGGCGGCGCGCTCCCGATGGCAGGGCAGCATCGAATATTGGACGTACATGTACGCCAATATGCCTGCCCGTGCCATTCTGTTCGACGTACATCGTCGTGCGCTGGTCGGGAAGTGGTTAAAACTGCAAAAACTCAAGCAATGGAGAATAACTACGGTACAATAAATTATCCATAGGCACAGTTTTAAACGTTTTTACAGGTTAGTAAGTTAGGATTTAAAGAGGAGGTCTGATGCTGGGATTATTGCTCTCACTCTGACATTCGTGAGGAAACCTCACATGTGGTGTAACCACCATTTACCCACAGGAGCGGGACCTACATTTGTTCTCGCATTTGCGCATGAGGGGACAGGGGTGTCTTTTACACAGTTTTTTTTAAAACAACTTTATTGCTATCACAACAGATAAACATCACCCACTTGTAATAGCACAGGTAATCTTAACTGAGAAATCTGGGGTCTACTAGTCCCCAGATCGCTTTTCTGCTCTTAAATGCATGACTAAAATAGTTTTGATCAGATGCTTTACAAGTTGGCAACGGCTTGTAAACAAAGAAAAAACAAAAGTGAAGCTTACGGCTTCAGTCATCAGGGGAGAGTACATACAGTATCTCACAAAAGTGAGTACACCTCTCACATTTTTGAAACTATTTTTTTGATTTTTTCATGCGACAACACTGAAGAAATTACACCATGTTATCCAAGCTGTGCACTCACTACTTTACATTGTAGCAGTGTAAATTTGCTGTCACCTCAAAATAACTCAACACACAGCCATTAATGCCTAAACCGTTGGCAACAAGAGTACACCCCAAAGTGAAAATGTACAAATTGGGCCCCAATTAGCCATTTACCATCCCCGTTGTCATGTGACTCGTTTGTGTTACAAGGTCTCAGGTGTGGACAGGGAGCAGGTGTGTTAAATTTGGTGTTATAGTTCTCATTCTCTCATACTGGTCACTGGAAGTTTAACATGGCACCTCGTGGCAAAGAACTCTGAGGAACTGAAAAAAAGAATTGTTGCTCTACATAAAGTTGGCCTGGGCTATAAGAGGACAGCCAAGACCCTGAAACTGAGCTGCAGAACGGTGGCCAAGACCAAACAGCGGTTTAACAGGACAGGTTCCACCCAGAACAGGCATCACCATCGATCAAAGAAGTTGAGTGCACATGCTTAGCGTCATATCCAGCGGTCTTTGGGAAATAGAGGTATGAGTGCTGCCAGCATTGCTGCAGAGGTTAAAGGTGGGGGGTCAGCCTGTCAGTGCTCAGACCATGCATCAAATTGGTCTGCATGGCTGTCGTCCCAGAAGAAACTCTTCTGAAGATGATGCATAAGAAAGCCCACAAACAGTTTGCTAAAGACAAGTAGACTAAAGCTCCGTACACACTATCAGATTGTCTGCTGAGTTTTTCCTTCAGATTTACCAAAACCATGTAGTAGAAGGGCCTGCCTGATTGCATACACATTGAAACTCCTAAGGTTTGACCTCATATTATATGGTTTTGGTAAATCTGAAGGAAAAACTCAGCAGACAATCTGATAGTGTGTACGGGGCTTTAGGACATGAGTTACTGGAACCATGTCCTGCGGTCTGAGACCAAGACAAACTTATATGGTTCAGATGGTATCAAGCCTGTGGCGGCAACCAGGTAAGGAGTACAAAGACAAGTGTGTCTTGCCTACAGTCAGTCAAGCATGGTGGTGGGAGTGTCATGGTCCGGGGCTGCACGAGTGCTGCTGGCCTTGGGGAGCTACAGTTCATTGAGGGAACCATAAATGCCAACATATACTGTGACATACTGAAGCAAAGCATGAATCCCTCCCTTCAGAGACTGGGTCGCAGGGCAGTATTCCAACATAACAACCTCAAACACCCTTCCAAGATGACCACTGCCTCGCTAAAGAAGCTAAGGATAAAGGTGATTGACTGGCCAAGCATGTCTCCAGACCTAAACCCTATTGAGAATCTGTGTGCATCCTCAAAATGGAAGGTGGAGGATCGCAAGGTCTTCAACATCCACCAGCTCTGTGATGTCATTATGGAGGAGTGGAAGTGAACTCCAGTGGCAACCTGTGAAGCTCTGGTAAACTCCATGCCCAAGAGGGTTAAGGCAGTGCTGGAAAATAATAGTGGCCACACAAAATATTGACATTTTGGGCCCAATTTGGACATTTTCCCTTTTGCTGCCAGTGGTTTAGACATCAATAGTGCGTTATAGTAATTTAGTTATTTTGAGGGGACAGCAAATTTACACTGTTATACAAGATGTACGGGGGCGTGACCAGATGTGATCGAGGCAATTCTCTGGCTATTCTGAACATTACTCATTTCAGCCAGTTTGATCGGAGGCAGCTCCATTCCCAAAGCAGCATGACTGCTAGATCCGCCCACACCATCTTGGTTCCTGTGTCCACGCAGAGCAGATGACGTGGAGGATAGGCAAATACGGAGCAATGCGAGGATGGTGGAGCTGCCAGGGGCTGAGGGAACTGCCACAACCACATTTGCTGAAAAGTTATTTAAATCTCTGCTTTCTTTGGGTGATGAAATCCCCCCCCCCCCACATATGTTGTGGAGAGAGCGCACAGAGTTCACACAGGAACAAGACCCTCAGGCTCTCCACCATGGCTGTTGCTAGTCAGGTTTCTTAATTATAGAGACCGTGACATGCTGCTGGCTGCAGCAAGAAAGCATCAACATTTAAAAATTAAAAACGCGCGCATCATGCAGTTCTGATTTCTCTGCGGAGACACAAAGACGACGTTACTCCTTTACAGATGTCAGAGAAGGTTCAGAGAGAAAATTGAAATATAGTATGCTTTACCCTAGCCACCTCTGGGTGCAGTATAAGGGCACAGTGAAAGTCTTTGATACCCCGCAAGATGCCTGCGACTGGCTGGATCAAAACCCATGATACTCCCCCTTCCCGTTTTCTTGACTTCTCCTTGCTCTCTGTTTGACCATGTTCTCTTCATGACTCCTGTGGATTTCAAAATCTTTTTTTCTCCTCCAAACAAGGGCGCAAGTCTGAGGCAGTACATGAACACTGTTACTGGGGAAGTTTTTATGAATGCAGAGCATCACAGAACTGTAAGTCTCTGGTCACTAATGTTATATTGAGCCCACATATGCCCTGCGGTCGATTGGTTGCACAAGTTCACTCACTAATTGAGCAAAGAATCTCATGCAGAGGATGCAAATTTTCAGCTAACAATGCAGAACTATCGACATTTATGGTTGGATTCTACCAGGTTTCTTTAGTTTCTGGGATCAAGCTGCATATCGGACAATTTTATGGTTATTTTTTTAGTTTAGTCGTCTCTGGTACAACAACTTATTTCTTGTCCACTAGCTGAGTTTCTCTGGTTTACATGCACTTTAAATTGTTTAAATGGATAGTGAGATTAAGGTAGTATCATGGAATGTGAGGGGTTTAAACAACACACAAATATCCAGTCAACAGGTCAGATGTCATAAAACCTCACGGTCTCATAACCACCTGCTATTGTCCCGAACAGCAGCGCTAATTAGAGCTATCAAACAATATACTCCTTAGTGAGTAGATATTTGCTGACTCTTAATTATAAAATGCAATCAATATGCAACTATATTGCATACAAATCGTTAATGAAATCAAAAATAATTAATTAACTCCACATCATTATAGCTGTATACACAAATAGTCCAAAAAAAAAAAAAAAAACTAACGAAGAAAGTCTACAAAGTAAATTCTTAAAGCGGAGATCCACCCTAAAGTGGACATTCCGCTCATTGGAATCCCCCCCCCCCTCCGGCGCAACAATTGGCACCTTTCAGGTATCTGCACCCACTTCCGGGATAGCTCTCTGCGGAAAGGGGCGTAGATCTACGCCCCTTTCCGAAAGTCCCCCGCTGCCTGCTGGGAAACACACAGGTCCAAGAGGCAGCGGGTCCATCCTTATTGCGCAGCGCGACTCGCGCATGCGCAGTAGGGAACCGGGAAATGAAGCCGAAAGGCTCCACTTCCTGATTCCCATACCCAAGATGGCGGCGGCAGCACCCGAGACACGATCGAGAGATCGGCTTCGGGTGCCGACATCGCGGGCGCGCTGGGCGGGTAAGTGTCCTTATTTTAAAAGTCAGCAGCTGCTGTATTTGTAGCTGCTGGCTTTTAAAAAAAAACAGCGGACTCTTTAAAGTTGGAATTTCTTCACCGTCACCATTCTTTCACACCACCATCACACATGAATTCCACACTTAGGAGGCTAGTGATCAGTGGAGGCACCCTTTTGGTAATACTCTTACCAAAATGCGCCGGTGAAATCAGCATATCACACATACATTATCTTCATCGGGAATGGTTTTTGGCCATTTGTCTCCTCCCGTTTAATCCTGTTACAGCTTCAAAACATCCCCATGTTTGTTTGCACAAAAAGAATGGAACTATATATATATATATAGTGTAATTCCGACAGATGTCTTTTAAAGACGAAAAGCGTCAGGGCAACGGTGTATGAGATGTGGCGAGCTATATGTGCGATATGCTGATTTCACCGGTGCATTTCGGTAAGAGTATTACCAAAAGGGGGCCTTCACTGATCACTAGCCTCCTAAGTGTGGAATGCACGTGTGATGGTGGTGTGAAAGAATGGTGACGGTGAAGAAATTCCAACCTGAAGAATTTACTCTGTAGACTTTCTTCGTTAGTCCAAAAAAAAAAAAAAAACTATTTATGTATACAGCTATGATGATGTGGAGTTAATGAATTATTTTTGATTTCATTAACGATTTGTATGCAATATAGTTGCACATTGATTGCATTTTATAATTAAGAGTCAGCAAATATCTACTCACTAAGGAGTATATTGTTTGATGGCTCTAATTAGCGCTGCTGTTCGGGACAATAGCGGGTGGTTATGAGACCGTGAGGTTTTATGACATCTGACCTGTTGACTGGATATTTGTGTGTTTTATTTTATGTATTCATTTTTATGAATGATTAATTAAGCAGCTGCTGAGTTCATAATTCCACAGTCCCCAATAGACACACATATTTTTGTGTAAAAAGCGCTTTTGTTTATACATATTGAGGACAGAGGACGTTAACGTATAAACTGCGTTGGGGGTTTAAACAACACATTTAAAAGGGTGGCAGTATTCCAATATCTTAAACAGGTTAAGCTACTGTAAGAGACTCACCTGGAGGGGAGTAAAATTTTGTCCCTATGTAGGCCCCGGATTCAGAAGGCATTCCACTCTACATATTCCACATATGCCAGGGGGGACTCCATTCTGGTCAGCAAGGCTGTTCTCTGTACAATCCACCATGTGCTTACAGATCGGGGGGGGGGGGGGGTTCAATATGTGGCAGTGATACTGGACGTCTGTCATTTTAAAATTTTACCCCCTCCTTTTCAAGCAAAATTACTGTATGACTTGATGTTCACACTATCACCCTATATCCACCTCCCTATACTACTCTTCATCTTAGACCCTGTATTGGACTCATCCAATGCCACTAGGCCAGCCACAGTGGACTTTTGGTCCTGGGTAGCTATGGCAGGCCTGACTGAATTGTGGCGTTGCTTGGAAGAACCCAAACATCACATCTTATTCTCATGTATCCTCTAAGCATAAATCATCAGCTAGAATTGATTTGACGTTTGGCAATGCTCCCATGTTCATGTACTTGCAGGATTCAGAATATTTGGCTGGGGGAACCTCAGACCACAACCCACTCTGTCACCCTAACTTTTCCATTCGGGGGAAGGAGGGGAAGTTGGAAACTATTGCCAGGGTGGTTGCTGGAAGATCAAGCAGTCTCATGCATACAATCCTCCATCGAAACATATTAGTTAACCAATATGGACTCGGCCAAGCAGACAATAGTGTGGGATGCATTCAAGGCAGTGGCAAGGGGAGAGTATCTCTGCAATAAAGGCAGCCAGGAAAACCAAAACTAGAAGGGTGAGCTCCTTCTCGCCAAAGAGAAGGAGAGTGCAAAGATACACGCAGACTCTCAATCGGAGGCTAGTTATGTGTCACTGCTGGAGATGTGGCGCTCTGTGTAACTGCACTTTACAAATCTGGCTCATACTGAGTCTAGGCAGCAGGCAGAGTCTATTTTTGCTAAAGGAGACAAGAATGACAAATTATTGGCCAATTTGGTTGCTGAACAAAAAACACTGGTGAGCATTCCCGTCATAAAAAATGCAGGTTTGGATAGACCCCAGACCTAGATTTTGGAAATCCTTCCAGGACCTACAAAACACTTTTAATTTACCCAAACAGGCCTTCTTTAGTTATCTGCAACTACAGCACTATGCACAATCGTTTGTGGTCAACCTTCGCTTTTCCCCTTTAACTGAATCAGAAAAAATATGTTTGGAGGGCTCTTCCCCAAAGGGTATGATCTCCCGCACCTATCAGCTTCTGATCGTGTCCCTGTCACCGGACGGGCCACGACATGCCTATATGGGCAAGTGGGAGCCGGCCCTGGGTGAAACTATACCCCTAAGCACGTGGCAGCGTATCTGGTCGCAGGCTTCCAGAAGCTCCATCTGCACGCTCTACAATGGAGAACCAATACAAGATCTTATTCCATTGGTATCAGACCCCGGACATGCTCCACTCCATATACCCATTGACTGACTCTCGTTGCTGGCGATGCCATAAAGATAGGGGAACGCTATTCCATATCTACTGGATGTGCCCCCTACTTCTCCCATACTGGCTGATGGTGCAATCCTTGCTCCGATCTATCTTCGGCGCTGAGGTGCCCTTAGATCCCAAAATGTATCTGTTAGGTCTGCCACCCGTCTCCTTCACTAAAATGTCACAGAAACTATTGTCGCATGTGTTAACCGCAGCACGCTGCCTGGTGGCCCTAAAATGAAAACAGACGGACCCCCCCTCCCTATCTGAACTGCACACCAGGATCAGAGATGTTAAGAGAATGGAATACCCGACAGCCTCCCTGAATGATAAGCATGATAGCATATGGGAACCTTGGGTCCTATTGGAGACTCCCCCAGCCTTATGATACACGGCTCTCTTCTCGTGGGCCTAATGCTGCCTGGGGTGGCTGTTTTTGGGACAATCCTGGGCCCCTGGGGCGGGAGGCTGCCTTAACCCTCTTACACCCCATCTCTATTCTTTCTCTCCTTTTCTTGACTTAGCTTTTCCCTCTTCTAATGCTCCTATTTCTATTTGTTGAAGAGACCTGGTACAGGAGGTTCGCTATTGCGGCCCTTTTACTCTATAGTAGCTCACTGTGATGTCAGGGGTCATAAACTTTATGAACCGGCACCTTGTCCTACCCCTAGCTGTGATGCTGGATCAACTGGCAATCTGATGTTGTGATTATTATTGTACTATGCATCCTCCTGCGCTCTTTATTGGAAATGCTTTGTTCTCTTTTTCCCCCCCTTCTTTTTGTTGATCCCCTCTTATTTCTGTTCCCCTCTCGTTTTTTTGAAATTAATAAAATTGTCAGTTTTCAAAAAAAAAAAAAAATAAATAAAAAAAAACGCAGGTTTGGTCTGGTATCTTGGAGGGAATTGTACATTACTACTCATTCCTATACTCTCCTATTCCCCCCTATGACAACACACAAATTCGAGTTGCTACAGGGGCTCTCCCTTCCTAGACTATTGGATTCTGATGTTGCTCTTGTAAATTAAGGTATCTCAGTGTTGGAAATCGAAGAAGCCATACTTGCGTTTCCACCCTAGAAGGCTCCGGGTCCAGATGAATTTCCCGCAGACTTCTACAAAGCATACATGACACAGTTAGCACCCAGACTGAACATGCTTTTCGCTAATTTCTGTGATCAAGGGGCCTTACCGGCTTTAATGATGGAGGCCTATATGGTTTTACTTTTAAAACCAGTCAAGGACCCACAGGAGTGTTCTTCCTATCGTCCTATAGCTTTACTTAACATGGATCTGAAGTTTTGGCATCTCGGTTGGTCATCTCGACATTGGTGGACATTGATCAGACGGAGTTCATGCCCAGAATGTCGACAGACACAAATCTGAGGTGGTTATTCACACATCTGCAGCTGGATACCTTGGATTTCCCCACCTAAGTCATTGTCTCAATAGACATTATAAAAGCTTTTGATTCCGATTGGCAATACATGCAAAAAGTATTGAAAAATATGGGTTTCGGTCCTGGGTTCCGCCGTTGGATCACTCTGTTGCACAGTGACCCACGGATGGCGATTGGGCTACGGTTCTCTTTCTCAGATTTCTTTACCATAGGCAGGGGGTACTAGGCAAGCCTGCCCCCCCCCCCCCCCTATTTCTTTTCGCCTTAATGATGGAACCCATGGCAAGGGCAGTTAAGCATTCCACAGAAGTAGGAGCAATTCTGGTAGGGAATAATAGGGAATGTCGGGCATTGTACACTGATGACTTGCTCCTATTCCTCAGGGACCTGTGGCCATCTCTTCAAGTGGCTCTACTAATACTCAACATGTTTGCCTCCTTTTCAGGCCCCCGGGTGAATTGGGGCAAGTCATCCATTCTGCCAGTGAGCCCTGAAGCACAAAACCTACTGGACGGTAACCTTCTGCTGTGGTGGGTTTCCTCTATCACCTATTTGGGTGTTAAGAAAACTACCAACATTCAAGATTACACGCCACTAAATCAACTCAAGCAAAATAAATCAACTCAAACAAAGAACCCAGGTCTGGAAGCGGTTACCTTCATCTTTGACGGGTCGTATCAGCCTCATCAAAATTAAGATTTTACCAATAATTGTATACTTCTTACGCCATTCTCCTCTGTGGATTCCCAGAGCATTCTTTCAGACATTGAATAGTATCCACACAGTGTCGAGTTACTGGCACTACATGGCCGCTCAGTGGAGTAGGTATGTTGCCTGCTCCGATTTTGTGTTCCATGTTTGAACTGTACTGCATGAAAATTTTATAAAAATAAAAATATACAAGAAGTACACTCACTACTTTACATTGTAGCAAAGTGCCATTTCTCCAGTGTTGTCACATGAAAAGATCTAATAAAATATTTACAAAATGGGAGGTACTGTATGTACCTTCCCTTTCTATACTCAGTTGGCTAGACAGGATGCAGTGGTCCTGGGCTCCCTGATAGCACCGGAGAGCCCAGGAATGACAGGTGGTGCTGGGAGTGGGGCCCCCTCCACACCCTGTAAAAGTGAAAGGGCAGCTGAAGAGCCGTTCAGATCAGAAATTGATACCAGGATTACGGCTACAGCTGCAGTCACAATCCTTGTATACTTGCTTCCTGACAATGAGATATAGAGATAGATATAGATATTTATATTTATTTTTACCCAAGATTTATTTTTTTAAAGTCTCCGATTTTTTTTTTTTTTTATTCAATAATAATCATGGTGAATTCAGGAGAATTTGCTGAGTCACACATTTTTGAGTTTTCTAGATAATAGGTAGATGTGCCTGCTTGCAAATTCCAGAATCCAGGCAACTCAAGTTCAATAATGGTATAATACTCTGCAGACTGGGGAATCTGGACGCATATATTCAGGTTATTGAAAAATTACAGTTGCATATCATCAAGATAATGAAAAATTACAGTTTTCTGAATGATGAACTTGCCTGTCCATAAACAGGTTGCAAATTCTACCTGAGGATACCAATGATTATGCACAAATTAAACTGAAAGTAGGAGACATACGGGTGGCTACCCTTAATCTTACAGTGTGCTCCAGAAGTCCTAAAAACCATGGTAATCAAAAAAGGTGGTCTTTCTCTCGCTCCAAAAACATAACTCTGCTCTATCATCTCTACTAGTCAATGAGGCTGTCCATCACGAGGAGATTGAGATAGCACTGAGTGTGCGAGAGCTCAAATGGAGAGATGACTGAGCAAACCAAAGCATTAATTTTCCAACATTTTTTCAATGGGTCAGATATTCATATGAAGCTTACACTTACCTGACTGCCCCAGAACCATTCCAAGCTGAAGGACATTCTGAACAGTATGGCCACTCCCTGGGGTCTAACTTGTTCTCAATATTGTCCTGTACAAAGATGAAAGGTAAAACCATTGCCGATTCTGATAATGCTATCAAACAACCAGATAAAGTTATTAAACTATATTATCTTATTTCACAATAATGTTATTACAATTTTCAAATACAAGAAGCATATATAAAATTTTGTATTGAGAGGAAGCAAGCAAGTAGGCTACAGAAAAAAAAGATGCTAGACAAAGTGACAGCCATATACAAAAGAGAAACAATATACCTATAACCAGTTAGCTGACTGCTAGTATGGGGATACCAGGGATATGTAGTAAATTGGGGGAAGGGATAAAGATATTGGATCAAAGGGTGGCCCCAATGTCCAGCCAACTGTTTTGACAGCACTTCAGGGATCCACAGGCTGATAAACAGTACATACCACACCAGTCAAATGGTAATAGCCAATGCTGGACTCTCACAGACTCTGCAATCTGTAAAGTGTTAACACCTTTGAACTGCGTTGTGTCTTTAGTAGGTGTGTGTGCACAAAGGGAACGTCTACAATCGGGTTCAGGAGCTGGCTTAGGACAGGCGTATATTATGGATTTGTATCCATTTAAATGCTTGAAAAGAATAGTGGCTTTGTATGCAGGATTTTATCGTTCTATAAAAGAGTGCTGCATAAGGAAAACGCTCTGTCCCGTTATGTTTTTGTGAGGAAAGTAGTGACTCTGACCTGAGTGTTTAACAGCAGTGAAGCAGCATCAGCCTAAGGATGAAAGAAAGTTTTAGGGCAGGAGCTGATTGCAATATGGAGAAGCCCTGTGAAAGACAGGTTGCTGTGAGTCACAAGAAACAACTCTGCCAGGGAGACAATGCTGGATTGCACTTCAAGTTAGGAGGAGAGAGGGAAGCTCGCCACTACTGCCCATTGACAGCAAGGCTGGGAGAGAACTTTTTATAGATTGCAGAGTCTGTGGGGGCCCAGCATTGGCTAATACCATCTGACTGGTGTGGTATGTACTGTTTATTAGCGTGCTTGACTGAAAAGGATAGGAGGGTTTACTTCCACTTTAAGGTGGTTAGCAGATTGGCCTCTACAAATTTGGCAGTGCCCAAAAATAGGGAGCAACTGAGCATGTGCAGCTGGGTGAAACAGCATATTACTGTATTTTAAACAGTATAGGCATTTATTTTTAATGTTTTACATAGCTAGACCTACAAAAAGCCTGAAATAATCCCAAGACTTAAAACTTTTCTGACTAAAGTTCCACTTTAACCTTTTCAGGAGATTGTGAATACCAATATTATCTACATTGTCCACATGCCCAGTTTCATTTATTTTTATATGAGTATTTAAAAATTCTAGACATTTGAGGGATAAGTTGTGTCCCCATGTAAATATTTAGTACCTTTGGTTAACCACCATACAAAAGCCAAAGGATTTTCTATTGCTGGAAGGAATAATTGGTTATGAGAATGGGGGAGATGAGCCTACTGGAAAATTTGACCGAGCTCCATTGCTTTAGCAAGTAACATAGCCTACATAGCCCACTCGGTATTTGTGGACCAATTTGCCCAAGAATTTATTGATTCCATTTGCCAATATTTTAGCAAGCAATTTCAAGTCTGTATTCAAATGGGATATAGGTTGGTAGATGGGCCAAGAGTGAGGGTATTGAGAGGCTTTCAATGCTTCTTAGGGGGGGCCTTTCTGAAAGGAATTAAAGGTTGGCAGTATATCCATCTGGGCCTGTCCTATAATTGGTTTAGAGTAATGTAATAGCACATACAATTTCCTGCAAGCAATAGATTCAGTTTGTAAGGGTTGTATGTATTCACATGAACTGTATACTTTAGTTACCGGGGTTGAGCTTGTAGTCTATTCTGTTGCAATATGCAGACAATTCTAAAAGAACACACACAAAAAAAACAATAGCTGCACCTAGAGTGCTATATGTGTTTGCCACATACAAAATTTCAAAGAAAATAAATAACTTCATCAATATTGCATAGGAAATACATCAGATAGGACCCTCAATGTTAACCTGTAGTGCCTAATTTCCAGAACAGTTAACCTTGCGGCAGACTATTGAGCACAAGTTGTGGAGGAGCCGCCTCCGGTGCACTCAGCCAGCACTGCCAAATTTTTTCAAACTTCTTGGGAGATTTCTTAAGATAATAGGTGTGTTTTTCACGTAAAAAATAATATTATTAACAGTTTGGATCCATTGTTTGATTGGAGTATGGGAGGACAGCCAGTATCTCACTATAAGTTTCCTGCCCAGATAGAGAAATCCAAGAAGAGCAATAAGGAGGTGTATATAGTTCCTCATCCAGGCCACCCAACAAACATGACAAGGGATCCAGTGACAGTTGAACCTGGTATAAAGTATTGATGATCTTGACTACTCTACTCCAAGTTTGGGACATCCCCACAACATGTGAACAAGATCAACTGGGTGGGATGAACACTTAGGGCATATGGGAGAATATCTAATACCCCATTCATGTAATTTTATTGGGGTTCTATAGACTCTATGCAAGATAAACAAATGTGATAGCTTTTGTGATACAGACACTGACACTAGAGGGACAAATTCAAGTATTTGTTCACATTTTTCTCCATCTATTGGGCTGATGTTTCTCCCACTTTTCCCTGCAAGGCAGAACATGGGCCTGTATATGAGTCAATAATTGTGTGTAGGTCCTAGAGATAATAACCTTTTTTTTCCTCCTTGGTATATATAGATTACAAAAAAGAAAATGATGAATGTTGAAGACCCATTCAGTGTCAAATGGGTACTCAAAAATTTGATACATGTATTTAAAGGCTGCTGCCTCCCAACGTGTGTGATCAGTAAGCTTGGCTATCTCTACATAGAATCTGTTTTGCTATATAGGGGTACTGGAGAAAAAGCAGTTTATTCCCAATCTTTGTTTAATGTTTCCCCATAGTTTTTTTAGTAGTTGGGCTGTGGGGCAAAAGGATGTTAGGGAAGCTCTTTTCCATGTGTGAGAGCAGGGTAGATTGTATGCAATTTGTATGCGAACAAACCTCTAACTGGGTCTGATACAGAAGGCAAGTCACACCCTGTAAAGTGTTGCATCTGTGCAGCAAGGAAGTATGTCTGAGCATGGGGAACTGCCCCCTGATCTTCAGGGTATTGCAGGGTAGTTAGCTTAATACGGGCAACCTTGTTTTTCCAGAATAAGGCTCTAAATTAGGAATCTATACGTGGAACCAATATTGTGGAATCCAGACAGGAGCATTAAGTATTCTGTATACTAGTATTCACCAAATTGCTCTATGAGCTGCATTGCCACTGTCAGAGAAACCCCACTGTCACCCAGATGCAACAGTGCATTGTCTGCGTATAGTGATAATTTGTCTTCCCTTTGTCCCCGCTGGAAACCTACAATATCTGGTGATGACCTTATTCTAGACGCTGAAGGCTCTAACGCCAGGGCAAAAAAGCAGGGCAGACAATGGGCACCCCTGCCGAGTGCCCCGGAAAAATGGGAAGGCCTCCAACAGCGAGTCGTTTATGTGTATTCTCATTGTAAGAGCAGAGTATAAGAGCCTTATCCAGAAAATAAATCCAAGAAAATAAATCCTTCACCCAATCTGAATCTGCGCCCACAGATACTTCCACTCCATGCTGTCAAAAGCTTTGCTGGGTTCTCAACCGGGACTTGAATATTAAGGAAGAGCCTCCTAATGTTTAATGCTGTAGATCATGCAGGGATAAAGCCGGATTGGTCAGTATGCACCAGTCTAGATATAACCTTTGCCAGTCTGGTTGCCAATACTCGGGCCAATATCTTGACATCTGAAGTAAGCAACGATATGAGTCAGGTTGTACAGGATCCTTGCCCGGTTTAGGAAGTATTACTGCAACAGCCTCCCCCATGGTCATCGGCAATTGACCGCTTTTCAGGGCCTCATTCAATATACGTAGTAGAGTTGGTAAAAGTGTCTCGTTGTACTGTTTATACGTCTCAAATCGGTAACCCATCAGTTCCCAAAGCTTTGCTATTGGCCATCTATGATACTACCATGGAGAGCTCTTCCAGCTTAAGTGGGGCATTCAACATAATAGCTTCCTTTGCGTAATCTGGATCAATGTTTCATTCCTCAAGTTAACAGGTAAGTGCATCCTTAATAGGACTCACTTTAGAGGTATACACAAAATGTGAGCCATTAGCAGACGTGAGCCATGTGAGCTTAAGCCAAGTTACAAGTATATACCTGTTTAACTGCACTAGGCTCCAGACTAGTTTTGCACCAAATGCACATTATTCTGGGGACACAACACTTTAAAGTGCACTGCTGCCCATACAGGGGTGTATTGACTTACAGGTGTACAGGCCCCCCGGATTAAGCAGTAAATATGCAGTATATAATCAGGACTTGTCTGGCCACAGAGTTCTCCCATAGCAAGTACTCACATGCGGTTATGTCTCAAGGGGCCCTGTTGAACCTGCCATCCACATGGCAAACCTGCCCGCCCCACACCCCCTCCACTTCCTGCCTATATAGAAATAAGCCCCTGCGCCCTCTAGTGGCTGGAGGAGAAACAGAAGCCTATACACCTAATAAGTACACAGAGCATGTTTTAAACAGCACACGACCCCTAGGGGTTACTGAGAGAATACCAGACAGTCAGATCTCTCTCTCTCTCTTTTTTTTTAACCACTTTCAGACCGGACCAATTTGCTGGTCAAAGACCAGACCACTTTTTGCGATTTGGCACTGCGTCGCTTTAACGGACAATTGCGCGGTCGTGCGACGTGGCTCCCAAACAAAATTGACGTCCTTTTTTTCCCACAAATAGAGCTTTCTTTTGGTGGTATTTGATCACCCCTGCGGTTTTTATTTTTTGCGCTATAAACAAAAATAGAGCGACAATTTTGAAAAAAACGCATTATTTTTTACTTTTTGTTATAATAAATATCCCCCAAAAATATATAAAAAAACATTTTTTTCCCTCAATTTAGGCCGATACGTATTCTTCTACATATTTTTGGTAAAAAAAAAAAAAATCGCAATAAGCGATTATTGATTGGTTTGCGCAAAAGTTATAGCGTTTACAAAATAGGGATAGTTTTATAGCATTTTTATTAATAATTTTTTATTATTTTTTTTTACTAGTAATGGCGGCGATCTGCGATTTTTATTGTGACTGCGACATTGTCGGGGACCCATCGGACATTTTTGACACATTTTTGGGACCATTGTCATTTATACAGTAATCACTGCTATATAAATGCAGTGATTCCTGTGTAAATGACACTGGCAGTGAAAGGGTTAACCAGTGGGTGGCAGTGTAGGGGTTAAGTGTTCCTAGGGGTGTGTTACTAACTGTGGGGGGGTTGGGCTTTCATTTAGTGTACACTGATCTCTGCTCCAATCACATGGAGCAGAGATCAGCGTCACTAGTTGCTAGGCAGAATGGAAAAATGTTGTTTATACAGCATTTCCTCCATTCGGCCGCTCCGTGAGACGATCGCGGGGATGCCCGCGGCGATCGAGTCCGCGGGTCCCGCGACCGGACTCACGGGGGTCCCGACCAGCGCGGGAGCGCGCCGCCGCCGGCGCGCTCCCGATGGCAGGGCGGCATCGAATATTGGACGTACATGTACGCCAATATGCCTGCCCGTGCCATTTTGTCGACGTACATCGTCGTGCGCTGGTCGGGAAGTGGTTAAAGACTTACCCATTCCTGTTGCCGGACTTTGAACATAACAGGAATCCAATCTTCATGATGGGCTTTGTCATAAAAGACCTTCAGGGACTGGGTCCCCCTTAATTTGGGGTCCACTCCCCTGGACCTGTATAGCACCCTGCAGGAAAGCACCTTGGTCAGAATAAACACTGCACAGGGTTCTATTATGCAGGGTCCAGCGCTGTAAGGCTGCATTTACAGGCAAACCTTGAGGAATCGTCTCTCCTTCCAATGAGGCTCAAGTACCATCCATTTTTGCTGACAGCTTTTTAGAATGGATCCTAAGTCCATGATTCTAAATAGAACCATCTAGACCTCCAATTATGCTCCAAGAGCACATGTATCACATCAGTGATTACCACCTTACAGACACTGGTGAAAAAAACTGAAGTACTTCCTGTGCAAAAGGGGCTATATAGGGAGGACTTCCTGTTTGACTATCTGCCAGTGTCCATTCACCTACAGGTGGCGTATAACCCAATTATGGCTGCTGTGTCCCGTGATGTACGATAAAGAAAAACTATTATTTCTCAGGATAAATGTCTGTGATGCATACCTAGCTCCTTAAATTATGCTTACTGGCTCCATAAACTCAGCAGGTAAAGCATCCTTAATTTGCATGGCAAAGGACTTTGGGAATAAATGACTCAGCCCAAATTGCTCATGAGAATCTTTCCCACTTGTTTCTTACAAACAATTTGCTTGCCTGTCCCTGCATGAATGGAAAAAGCTGACAAATCAAAGGAATCAATCTCACCTCTAGAACATCTTTTATGATTGGTGTCCATCTGGACAGCTGGAATGTTTCTTCTCTTGATCGGTCCCTCCTGGCTGGTTTACGATGCAAGGACTAGGAAAAAAAAAAAAGGAGTTCATGACACATCAGAAAAAAGTGCGCTAAAGAGAACCTTTCGTTTTTCACACCAGAATGGCTGCTTACAGTGAATTTAACATACACACTTTACTGTGGGTTGCATTAAGGCAGCCCATTTGACTGGGCTGTCTAACACATTGCAAAAAAAAAGCTGAATTTTTGCTAGCACTAGTAATATGTTATGATGCAATGTGGTACGCTGTCATGCAGGTGCAACATAGTTACCAAGATGCAGTGTTGTAGAAGAGCCCTTGAGTGGAAATTGGGAATGCCAGTTAGCCTCTGTTGCCTGGCTATGATTCTGAACCTACTGCTTCAAGGACTTCTGAGTTACTGACCAAAAACAAGTATGGAAATGAGGAGGTTTGACTTCACAATGATGTCACTTGCTGCTTGTTTATACGTTAGTAAGTCAAAAAGGTAGCAGGGCTAGAGATGGACAGCTTATTAGCATTAGTAGCAGAAGATCATCAGCAATCGCAGCCTTCAAATTTAAATTTGGATTTTAAAGCTTTATAGGAGTATGCCACCAGGAGAAAGAAGGGTAATTAAAGCATATTTAGACTTAATTTACTGGATTACATTAGTATCTTTTTTTTTTTTTATTTAACCCGGGGTGTGGTGTGCAAAAAATAAAACACCAAAGTGAACCAAAAAAAAGTACATTTGTATAGCCAATGTTTTAGTTTGAATAGAGTAAGGGAGATAAGAATTGTAGGATTTCACGTCTGTTCAGGGCTCAGAGAGAATTCCCTTAGTTTCCTAACAGCAACCTTTCCAGGAGAGAGGAAGTAAAGTAAACGCTCCAACTGCAACACAGACAGAAGTAAAAAACAGATTTTTGTATTCCCTGTAAACTCCTTTTCTCAGATTTTAATCATAATAATATCATAATTAGCAACCTAGGAAATTGTCTACAGGAGAAATGAACACTTAATAGAAAACGGAATGACAGCTTAGAGCTGCACAATTCTGGATAAAATGAGAATCACTATTTTTTTACTTAGAATAAAGATCGCAGCTCTCGGCGTAGCATCATCTTTCACATTATACAAAAAAATTGTGTTTATTTACGGTTTCGTTTTTTTAATTAATTGAAGTGTATTTTTTCACAAAAAACTGCTTTTGAAAGACTGCTGTACAAATACAGTGCGAAACAAAATATTGCAAAGACCGCCATTTTATTCAAAAATATTTACAGTGGGGAAAATTTTTTGATTTTCTGAAGATTTTGGAAGTTTGCTCACTTACAAAGAAATGAAGGTTCTATCATTGGTGTATTTTAAATAGAACAGCAACCAAAAATCGAGAAAAAAAACATGGAACAAGCGTTATAAATGGAGTTGCATTTCAGTAAGTAAAATAAATTATTTGATCCTCTAGCAAAACATGGCTTAGTACTTGGTGGAGAAACCCATGTTGGCAAGCACAGAGGTAAGATGTCTCTTGTAGTTGGTGACCAGGTTTGCACACATCTCAGGAGGGATTCTGAGCATAATCTTCACAGATCTTTTCTAAATCCTTAAGGTTTCTTGGCTGTCACTTGGCAATTTGGGAGTTTCAGCTCCCTCCACAAATTTTCTAAAGGATTAAGGTCTGCAGATTGGCTAGGCCACTCCATGACCTTACTCTGCTTCTTCTTGAGCCACTCCTTTGTTGACTTGGAGGTATGTTTTGGGTCATTATCATACTAGAAGGCCCATCCACAACTCATCATCAGTGTTCTGGCTGAGGGAAGAAAGTTATTTTCCAAGATTTTACAATACATAGCCCAATCCATTAGCTCCTCAATGCAGCAAAGTCGGCCTGTTCCTTTAGCAAAGAAAAAGCCTTAACGCATAAGGTTTCCCCCTCCATGCTTGGCTGTAGGGATAGTGTTCTTAGGGTCATAATCAGCATTTTCTTCCTCCAAACACAGCAAGTCGAGTTAATGCCAAAGAGCTCAATTTTGGTCTATGACCACAGCATTTTCACTCAATCCTTCTCTAAATAATTTAGATGATCACTGACAAACTTCAGACAGGCCTGTACATGTGCCTTCTTGTGCCATGTTTGAAGGATGAAAAATGCTAACTATGACCCCAAGAACACCATCCTTACAGTCAAGCACGGAGGTGGAAACATTATGCTTTGGGACCGTTTCTCTGCTAAATGTACAGGCTGACTTTGCCGCATTGAGGGGCCAATGGATGGGGTCATGTATTGTAAAATCTTGGATGAGAACCTTCTTCACTCAGCCAGAACACTGAAGATGGGTCATAGATGGGCCTTCCAGCATGACAATAACCCAAAACATACTGCCATGGCAACCAATGAGTGGCTCAAGAAGAAGCACATTAAGGTCAAGGAGTGGCCTAGCCAGTCACCAGACCTTAATCCTATAGAAAATTTATGGAGGGAGCTGAAACTTCAAATTGCCAAAATGACAGCCAAGAAACCTTAAAAAGAGGAAGTCTTCATCTTTAATTTTACCTACATGTAAGCCTATATTTAGTAAGGCTTACCTGTAGGTACTGTAAATATTTCCTAAACTTGCAACGTTTAGGAGATATTTACTATATACGCTGTCACTGACTTCATCAGCGCATGCAATGAACGGCCCCGGCTCATGCTGTCTCTTCAGGACCAGTGTTGTAACTGGCGGCACCCGGGGGAGTGATGTCATAGCGGCTCCGGCCAATCGCAGTGCCAGAGCCTGTGAACCCAGAAGTAACTCCAGGAATGTTGTCGGCCGTGGGAGTGGAACGAGTGAAGCACTGCAGGGCATCGTTCTAAGGTAAGTATTTCATAATGCGCTAGTATGCCACGCATACTAGCTCATTATGCCTTTATTTTATGCCTTTATCTTATGCCTTTATCTTGCAGATATTTTTTTTGCTTTTATTTCATTTACAACCTCTAAAGGAAACATCTTTCCTCTGTGCTTGCCAACAAGGGTTTCTCCACTAAGTACCAAGTCATGTTTTGCTAGGGGCTCAAACACTTTTTACTCACTGAACTACAACTAATTTTTCAACATTTGTATCATGTGTTTGTTCTTGATTTTTGGTTGCTATTCTGTCTCCGTCATTTAAAATACATCTACGATAAAAATAATTGACCCTTCATTTCTTTATAAGTGGGCAAACATACAAAATCTTCAGGTGAGCAAATAATTATTTTCCCCACTGTATATAATTTTCTAGCAAAAAATACTGATTTTAAGCAACAAATGGCAGAAAAGGGTTTCGTCTTTAAGTGGTAAGCTGACCTCATTTGCAGACCGAAGTTTCTCTTTCAGCGCTGAGCAATGTTTGCTTTTTTTTCTTTTTCTTTGACAGCTCTGAGCAGAGAACAACTCTGCACTTACATGAACCGTGGAAATGCTGGATCAAGATTGTGAGGGGTGTTGAATCGAGATCGCAATTTTTTTAACGATTAATCATGCAGCTCTAGGCTAGCCCCATGGAGGCTATAAACAGTTCAAAGAGAAAATGGCATAAGAGGGGACTGAGCCTTGTCCCTCAATGGACATAAAATATTTTTTAAGGGTAGTACAAAGATCCTATTTTCAATATAGCCCATGGAGGAGGAGTTGTATAAAAATTAGTATGGCAGTTCTAGATAAACAGTGCCTGGCTGCCACAGCAGAAGCCAGCCAGAAGGACACAAATATCGCTCACAATCAAATAAAAAGGAGGTTGTCACAGCTCTAAAAAGCTGTATTATAAACAAACTACAGGTGCATCTCAAAAACATTAGAATAAAAAGTTATTTTATTTCAGTAATTCATATCAAAAAGTGAAACTCTTATTATATAGATTGATTACACACAGAGTGATACATTTCAAGCATTTTTCTTTTAATTTTGTTGACTTTATGGCTTAAAGCTAGTGAAAACCCAACATTCAGTATCTCAGAAAATAGAATATTGTGAAAAAGTTCAATATTGTAGACTCATGGCGTCACACTCTAATCAGCTAACTAACTCAAAACACCTGTAAATGTTTCCTGAGCCTTTAAATGGTCTCTTAGCATGGTTCAGTAGGTTACACAATCATGGAGAAGACTGCTGACTTGACAGTTGTCCAGAAGACACAAAATGTCACAAAAGGACATTGCTAAAGAAGATGGCTGTTCAGAAGAGTGCTGTATCCAAGCATATTAATGGAGAGATGAGTGGCAGGAAAGTGTGGTAGAAAAAGGTGCACAAGCAACAGGGATATTTTAGTCTATGCTTTTAAAAATGCCATGAACATTTTATTGTAAATGATAAATGTATGCTCAATATAAATAGTTAAGATGTTGATGGTTTAACACTGTATTAACCGTCTTAAATCTAGAGATTTTTTTAACAAACTTGAGCTGAAATTAGAATAGTCGTCTGTGTGACTAACCAAAAAACTGCACCTTCATGTTGAAAACAGTCACAAAGTATCTGTGGTCACAATGTTAAATCATATATTCATCTCTACACATTTCAATTATTTCTAGCCCACTCCTTTAACCACCTCAATACAGTGCAGTTACACCCCCTTCCTGACCAGACCAATTTTCAGCGCTCTCACAGTTTGAATGACAATTACTCATGAAACACTGTACCCATATGAAACTTGCGTCCTTTTTTCCACACAAATAGAGCTTTCTTTTAGTGGTATTTAATCACTAGTGAGTTTTTTATTTTTTGTGCTATAAATAAAACGTAAATTTTGTGGAAAAAAAAAATGCCTTTTTCTTTGTTTTTGTCATAAATTTTTCTTCATACATTTTGGCCAAAATTTATACTGCTACATATCTTTGGTAAAAATAACCCACATTAGTGTTTATTAGTTGGTCGTTATGAAAGTTATAGAGTCTACAAACTATGGTGCCAATCACTGAAAATTAATCACATCTGATCAGGCCTTCAGTACATCAGGTGTATCTCATTTCTTGAGACACCAACAAGTCAGGAAAGTACAAATACCCCCCAAATGACCCCTTTTGACAAAGTAGACATTCCAAGGTATTAAGTAAGTAGCATGGTGAGTTTTTTTAAGTTGTCATTTCTTCCCACAATTATTTGCAAAATGAAGATTTTTTTTTTATTACTATTTTTTTTTTACAAAATTGTCATATTATCAGGTTATTTGTCACACACAACATATGCATACAACAAACTACACCCCAAAATAGATTCTGCTACTCTACCAGAGTACGGCGATACCACATGTGAGAGACTTTTACACAGCCTGGCCACATACAGAGCACCAACATTGATGTAGTACCTTCAGACGTTCTATGAGCAAAAATGACGCATCTCATTTCTCAACCATCTATTACACTTTTGAAGGCCCGGAATTGCCCACAAAATGACCCCATTTTGGAAAGCAAACATCCCAACGCATATTCTATGAGACATGGGCTGCAAATAGGTACTGGGGTACTCTGATGGCCTGGTGACAGGTACTCGGGTACTCTGATGGCCTGGTGACAGGTACTCGGGTACTCCGATGGCCTGGTGACAGGTACTCGGGTACTCTGATGGCCTGGTGACAGGTACTCGGGTACTCTGATGGCCTGGTGACAGGTACTCGGGTACTCTGATGGACTGGGACAGGTACTCTGATGGACTGTGATTGACAGGTACTATGAGGGGTGGTGACAGGTCCTCTTTATTGCGGGGGGGGGGGCAATCAGTGTGATTGGTGTACACCAAGCGGTAACGAGATGTTACCGCAATCTCCTCCTCACACACGATCAGTGTGTGAGGAGGAGAACAACCCGGTAACATCTAGTTACCGCGGTTTGTTTACATTTTAGTGATCGGCTGTGAAAAGATCACAGCCGATCACGTGGGTAAACAGCCGGCCAATGGCTGTTTACCAGCGTCGGTGATGAGCAGTGTTCCCGGGGAACACGCCGCCACCGACGTGCACCTGCAGCGCGATCTCGCGCATGCGCCGTGCACAGCCGGGGTGTGACCATCTGTGATCGGCCGTGACTTCATCGCGGCCAATCACGTGGTAAACAGCCAATACCAATGGCTGTTCACCCCCTTCGGTGGTGAGCGGTGTCTCCGTGACACGCCACCACCGAAGAAACAGGGATTTAAACGGGAGGACGTCATATGACGGCCGCTCCCGCCACAATAGGTGCGCCGCCTGGCCGTCATTTGACGGACGGCGGTCCGCATCTAGTTAATTAAAACAATCTTGACATTTGTAAACCTACTTGGGGAAGATCCTCACATATTTACTTCCTTGAATTTGTGATACATATTCACTATGCCACGTTGATAGGAACTGCTTTGTCACAGACTTCACAGAGCCCCCCCATTCTGAACTACAGGGGTTCTGAGAGGCAAAGTACATGGAATCATTGCTAGCAGGCATCAAGGTACCATGTGATATGTAGTCTTTGAATTGTTAAAAATAACTAAGGTTTGTATTGCAATTTCATTGTTGACATTGGTAAATTAAAGTGCATGCCATGACTAAATTTTTCTGTAAATCCTTAATTAGGATGCCAAGGCTATAAACCTAAGCATAACTGTCCGGTATGGAAACAACCAAAACTAAAAATGACTGCATACATAAGAATATGAAAAAAGTCCCCATCCCTTCCTTAACCACTTCAATACCGGGCACTTAAACACCTTCCTGCCCAGACCAATTTTGAGCTTTCAGCGCTGTCGCACTTTGAATGACAATTGCGCGGTCATGCTACACTGTACCCAAATGAAATTTTTATCATTTTTTTCCACAAATAGAGCTTTCTTTTGGTGGTATTTGATCACCTCTACGGTTTTTATCTTTTGCGCTACAAATAAAAAAAAAACGAAAATTTTGAAAAAAAAATATGTTTTTGTTGTTTCAGTTTCAAAACTTTGTAAATAAGTACGTTTTCTCCTTCACTGATGGGGCTGCACCGATGGGGCTACACTGATGGGCACCGATGGGGCTGCACCGATGGGCACCGATGGGGCTGCACCGATGGGCACCGATGGGGCTGCACCGATGGGCACCGATGGGGCTGCACCGATGGGCACCGATGGGGCTGCACCGATGGGCACCGATGGGGCTGCACCGATGGGCACCGATGGGGCGGCACCGATGGGCACCGATGGGGCGGCACCGATGGGGCGGCACCGATGGGGCGGCACCGATGGGGCGGCACCGATGGGGCGGCACCGATGGGGCGGCACCGATGGGGCGGCACCGATGGGGCGGCACCGATGGGGCTACACCGATGGGGCGGCACCGATGGGGCTACACCGATGGGCACCGATGGGGCACCAATGAGGCACCAATGAGGCGGCACCGATGGGGCTACACTGATGGGCTACACTGATGGGCTACACTGATGGGCACCGATGGGGCTACACTGATGGGCACCGATGGGGGCTACACTGATGGGCACCGATGGGGGCTACACTGATGGGCACCGATGGGGGCTACACTGATGGGCACCGATGGGGGCTACACCGATGGGCACCGATGGGGGCTACACCGATGGGCACCGATGGGGGCTACACCGATGGGCACCGATGGGGGCTACACCGATGGGCACCGATGGGGGCTACACCGATGGGCACCGATGGGGGCTACACCGATGGGCACCGATGGGGGCTACACCGATGGGCACCGATGGGGGCTACACCGATGGGCACCGATGGGGGCTACACCGATGGGCACCGATGGGGGCTACACCGATGGGCACCGATGGGGGCTACACCGATGGGCACCGATGGGGGCTGCACCGATGGGCACCGATGGGGCGGCACCGATGGGGCGGCACCGATGGGCACCGATGGGGCGGCACCGATGGGGGCTACACCGATGGGCACCGATGGGGCGGCACCGATGGGGCGGCACCGATGGGCACCGATGGGGCGGCACCGATGGGCACCGATGGGGGCTGCACCGATGGGCACCGATGGGGGCTGCACCGATGGGGGCTACACTGATGGGCACCGATGGGGGCTACACTGATGGGCACCGATGGGGGCTACACTGATGGGCACCGATGGGGGCTACACTGATGGGCACCGATGGGGGCTACACTGATGGGCACCGATGGGGGCTACACTGATGGGCACCGATGGGGGCTACACTGATGGGCACCGATGGGGGCTACACTGATGGGCACCGATGGGGGCTACACTGATGGGCACCGATGGGGGCTACACTGATGGGCACCGATGGGGGCTACACTGATGGGCACCGATGGGGGCTACACTGATGGGCACCGATGGGGGCTACACTGATGGGCACCGATGGGGGCTACACTGATGGGCACCGATGGGGGCTACACTGATGGGCACCGATGGGGGCTACACTGATGGGCACCGATGGGGGCTACACTGATGGGCACCGATGGGGGCTACACTGATGGGCACCGATGGGGGCTACACTGATGGGCACCGATGGGGGCTACACTGATGGGCACCGATGGGGGCTACACTGATGGGCACCGATGGGGGCTACACTGATGGGCACCGATGGGGGCTACACTGATGGGCACCGATGGGGGCTACACTGATGGGCACCGATGGGGGCTACACTGATGGGCACCGATGGGGGCTACACTGATGGGCACCGATGGGGGCTACACTGATGGGCACCGATGGGGGCTACACTGATGGGCACCGATGGGGGCTACACTGATGGGCACCGATGGGGGCTACACTGATGGGCACCGATGGGGGCTACACTGATGGGCACCGATGGGGGCTACACTGATGGGCACCGATGGGGGCTACACTGATGGGCACCGATGGGGGCTACACTGATGGGCACCGATGGGGGCTACACTGATGGGCACCGATGGGGGCTACACTGATGGGCACCGATGGGGGCTACACTGATGGGCACCGATGGGGGCTACACTGATGGGCACCGATGGGGGCTACACTGATGGGCACCGATGGGGGCTACACTGATGGGCACCGATGGGGGCTACACTGATGGGCACCGATGGGGGCTACACTGATGGGCACCGATGGGGGCTACACTGATGGGCACCGATGGGGGCTACACTGATGGGCACCGATGGGGGCTACACTGATGGGCACCGATGGGGGCTACACTGATGGGCACCGATGGGGCTACACTGATGGGCACCGATGGGGGCTACACTGATGGGCACCGATGGGGGCTACACTGATGGGCACCGATGAGGCGGCACCGATGGGGCTACACTGATGGGCACCGATGAGGCGGCACCGATGGGGGCTACACTGATGGGCACCGATGGGGGCTACACTGATGGGCACCGATGGGGGCTACACTGATGGGCACCGATGGGGGCTACACTGATGGGCACCGATGGGGGCTACACTGATGGGCACCGATGGGGGCTACACTGATGGGCACCGATGAGGCGGCACCGATGGGGCTACACTGATGGGCACCGATGGGGCGGCACCGATGGGGCTACACTGATGGGCACCGATGGGGCGGCACCGATGGGCGGCACCGATGGGCGGCACCGATGGGCGGCACCGATGGGCGGCACCGATGGGCGGCACCGATGGGCGGCACCGATGGGCGGCACAGATAGCTGGCACCGATGGGCGGCACAGATAGCTGGCACCGATGGGCGGCACAGATAGCTGGCACCGATGGGCGGCACAGATAGCTGGCACGGATGGGCGGCACAGATAGCTGGCACGGATGGGCGGCACAGATAGCTGGCACGGATGGGCGGCACAGATAGCTGGCACGGATGGGCGGCACAGATAGCTGGCACGGATGGGCGGCACAGATAGCTGGCACGGATGGGCGGCACAGATAGCTGGCACGGATGGGCGGCACAGATAGCTGGCACGGATGGGCGGCACAGATAGCTGGCACGGATGGTCACAGATAGGCGGCACGGATGGGCACAGATAGGCGGCACGGATGGGCACAGATAGGCGGCACGGATGGGCACAGATAGGCGGCACGGATGGGCACAGATAGGCGGCACGGATGGGCACAGATAGGCGGCACGGATGGGCACTGATAAGCGGCATTGTATTATGTTATACTGTACTAATGGATGCCGATCAGCACAGACCCCCCCCCCTGTCAGAGGAGCAGCCGATCGGCTCTCCTCTACTCGTGTCTGACAGACGCGAGTGAGGAAAAGCCGATCACCGGCTCTTCCTATTTACACTGTGATCAGCCGTGATTGGACACGGCTGATCACGTGGTAAAGAGTCTCCGTCGGAGACTCTTTACAGAGATCGTAGTTGCGGGGTGTCAGACTGACACCCCGCAACAACGATCGCCGCGATGCGCATCGGCTCATAATCCTGATCACGTCATATGACGTCCGGTCAGGATTATGCAACCACTTTGCCACCATCAATTGCCTATAGGGCGGGCGGCAAGTGGTTAAAATGTCAATTCAGCTTTATAGGAAAAAATAATAAAAAATGAAAAAGTTGATCAATGGACTCCCTCCCCATCCTCCAAGTCTCCGCTGTACTTGGGGTTGCTTAGCTGTCAGAACAAATCCCACAGCCTGTCTAGCAGTCTGGGGATTTGAAATCTCCACTTCTCCAAGCAGAGCTTCTGGGACAGACCAGATCAATTTTGACTGATCAGCACCATTACAGTAAATCTGGTCCATTCCTGGACATTCCGACAGCTCAGAAACCCCAAGGAAAGTTCAGTGGGGACCAGGGGGGGGGGGGGGGGGGGTGGGAAGGGTGTCTGGTGTTCGGTCACCCTTACATTTTTTTTTTCTGTAAAGGTGAACTAACCCTTTGAATTTTAGTATTATAAACTGCATAAATTACTTACCTGTGGAGAAAGCTATAAAATTTTCCACACCCAGGATTTTTTCCACATTGTCCAAAATATCCACAAAGAAGCATTCCTCCAGAATTACCTCCAGAATGAGTATTTAAAGTAGAGCTGCATGGTTAATCATTAAAAAAAAAAAAAAAATTGCGGTCCCGATTCAACCCCCCTCATGATCTTAATCCAGCATTCCCTCGATTCGGTGCAGAGCTCTCTGCTTACAGCTCACATTTGTAAAAAACAAAAAAAACAGGCAGCCAAGTTTATCACAACATTGTCAGCACTGGGAGAGGACTATAAGAAAAAGTATAATTTAGTTATTAGATCAAAAGAAATGAACTTCGGTCTGTAAATGAGGTCAGTTTAACCACTTAAAGACTAAACCTTTTTCTGACACTTGTTGCTTGCAAGTTAAAAATCAGTATTTTCTTTCTAGAAAATTACCTGGAACCTCCACACAATAATATATATATATATATATATATATATATATATATATATATATATAGTCACACTGTATTTACGCAGCGGTCTTTCAAACGCATTTTTTTGGGGGAAAAAATACACTTCAATGAATAAAAAAAAAAAAAATAAGATAAACAGTAAAGTTAGCCCAATTTTTTTTTATATAATTTGAAAGATGAGGTTATGGCCGAGAGAATCGTGATCTTTATTCCAAGCAAAAAAACAAAAAAAACAATAGTGATTCTCATTTTAGCAAGAATCATGCAGCTCTACTTTCAAGCATCTTTTAGTACATTTCAATTTAAGTGGTGGGAATTAATTCAGCGCAGGATTGAGTGCTTTCAGCAGTGACAGCTCTGGCACCCAATAAGGCAAGTATGGCATTCCAGGGGATAAGTTATGATTAGGGTATGGCATTTTTTGTGTAAAATAAGAAGCTATGTTTTAGGGTTAGGGTAGGAAGGTCAATGCATTTTCAGCCCAAACTTTTTCTTTTTCCTTTTTCTTAAATAAAAAACAGGATTTTTAAAAACGGCTTACCTGTAAAATCGTTTTCTTTGAAGTACATCAGGGGACACAGAGAAATAGTAGTTACTATGTGGGTTATAGGTCACATTCAGAAGATGGACACTAGCATGCCCTAAGACGAAAAGGGCACTCCCTATATAACCCCTCCCACTACTGGGAGCACCTCAGTTTTGTAGCCAAGCAATATACATGTATACCAAAGAAGGTAGGTACCTCTGTGTCCCCTAATGTACTGTAAAGAAAATGGATTATACAGCTAAGCCGTTTTTAAAAATCCTGTTTTCTTTTCATACATCAGGGGACACAGAGCCATAGTAGTTACTATATGGGACGTCCCATAGCAATGGCAACTGAAGGGAGGGAGGCAACAAAAAAGGTTGCGTCTCCCACCTTTTAGCTGACCAGACTAAATTAAAATCCGAGGAATCAGGGGTGCCCTGACAGGAGGATTAATCCGAGTTACTCCCTGAATAAAGCTACGCACCAGAGAAGCAAGAGGCCATTGAAAGAATACTGATAAGGCCAAGACCTGGCCCTTGATAGTACTCAGGGCCAGCTTCATTTCAAATCCCATTTGCAGGAATTCAAGGATCCAGTCCTAGCATAAGCTGTGAGGCTTGAATAATATAATCTTTCATTGCATTCACCATAAAAACATAGTGCTTCTGACATGCCAGCGCATTGCTGGGCCTGCTGATCAGGAATAATCTTGAGTATCTCCACAAACTGGTCCTTTATGGACTGAGATACTCCAATCACCGCAAGAGCTGGCTGCACCACTGAACTTGCAAGAGCAATTTTGTTCTTAAAAAGAAATTCCAACTTTTTATCTGTTGTATCCTTCAACATTTGCGCATTGTCTACAGGACAAGTGAGGTTTTTATTTACTGTGGCTATCGCAGCATCGATTGCTGGAAACCCCTATTTCTTATAGAATTCCTCCATAGGATAATGTATAGAAAACTTTTTTGGAGGAAAAAACTGCTTATCTGGGTGTTCCTATTCAGAATACATCAGCTTTTTTAGCCATGAATGGATAGAATGGCATCCCCAGATTGGGGAGGCTTTAGTGATCCCAAACGAGAGATAGGCTCATCAATAGACTGTGCTACAGGCAGCAAAAAAGTTGAGCGAATCAACTTAGTATGGGAGTGTACCAACAGTCTTTCTTGTGAGACTGCTCTCTCCATATTAGGATCCTCTGAAGAAGAGACATCAGCGTCTTCCTGATCCTTTGAAAGAATTTCATGATCCCTTGCTCCTCAGTATGATGGTCCTGAGCACTGGATGGGGATCTGCTACGCTTGGACCCACTATGGAAAGCGACCATAGCATCAATCTTCTGTTCCAAACTTAAAATGGTAGAAGAAAAAACCTCCTAACTAATAAATATAGGGGCTGAAGCGTCCAGCGCTGCTGCCACACCAGTCCCCCCCTGCCGGCTCGCTCTGACCGGCCGCATCACTCTCAGAGAAGAATGACATTTTCTTGGACATGGATTTAGGTCGTCTTAAAACAATCGATCCTCTAGAACCCTTTGAGGTGTTCCTTGTCCCCCTTCCGCTCATAGCCTGATGCACAAAGCAGAGGCATTACCAGAAGGAATGCATACACTGCTAGGGCTAATAGTGCAGCAAAATTGCTGCTATTAATGCCCAGCCTAATGCAGCAGTAACAACGTGTCAAAGGAAATGCCTGTGTCACCAAACCTGATAATGCCACTTCTTTGCTCTTGTGTCCCTCCACAGCCTGCAGCAGCACACAGTGTGCATTTAAAAACTTGTCTCCACGTGCACCTGGCGCAGGAGAACGCCAACGCCGTTAAGCCCCGCACCCCACATTGCCTACAGCTCCACCCCCTATTTTAAAAAGAAGGGTTTTCCCGTGGGAGCAAGTGACTACAGGTGCTCTCAGACCTAGAGAGAGAGCATGGCGGGAGGTTACAAGCCGTCGAGCGGCCGCTGATCGCTCTTCCCTTTTTCCCTCTAAAATCCGAATCCGATCGATTTTACCCCATGAGGGGGAAAATACCAGCATGGGGGGGGGGGGGGGGAAGAGGGATAATAGGCAGGGAGACAACCCCCCCCCCCCCCCCCATTACCGGAGGATCTGCTGCTCGGCTGGAGGAGGTAGTATTTGGCTCCTGACAAAGCACCGTTTTCCAGCATGAGGCGCGAGTGCTCAATACAGTCCCCAGTGGTGACACACAAGCAGGACAATATTATTTTGTTTAAAGGAGACATTCATAAGAAAATTCAAAAGATTTCTTAGAAAACTCAACTTACCTTTCCCGCCGCAGGGTTTTCTGCGGTAAACCAACAGACCCAATCTTCACCCTTCACGGTGGGTTCAGTTAAACCTTCAGGAGAAGGGGATCCTGAAGGTGGCCTATAACCCACATAGTAACTACTATGGCTCTGTGTCCCGTGATGTGCGATAAGAAAGTCCAACACTATTTCCTCAAAGCCCATCTAGGTTTTTCACATACCGTATATACTCGAGTATAGGCCGACCCGAATATAAGCCGAGGCCCCCAATTTACCCCCAAAAAAACTGGCAAACTTATTGACTCGTGTATAAGCCGAGGGTGAGACATGCCTGTCCATCCCTGTGTGTGTGTCCGTCCCTGTGTGTCCGTCCATCCCTGTGTGTCCGTCCATCCCTGTGTGTGTGTGTGTCCATCCATCCATCCCTGTGTGTGTGTGTGTCCATCCATCCATCCATCCCTGTGTGTGTGTGTCTCCATCCATCCATCCATCCCTGTGTGTGTGTGTGTGTCTCCATCCATCCATCCATCCCTGTGTGTGTGTGTGTGTCTCCATCCATCCATCCATCCCTGTGTGTGTGTGTCTCCATCCATCCATCCATCCCTGTGTGTGTGTGTCTCCATCCATCCATCCATCCCTGTGCGTGTGTGTGTCTCCATCCATCCATCCATCCCTGTGTGTGTGTGTCCATCCATCCATCCATCCCTGTGTGTGTGTGTCCATCCATCCATCCATCCCTGTGTGTGTGTGTCCATCCATCCATCCATCCCTGTGTGTGTGTGTCTCCATCCATCCATCCCTGTGTGTGTGTGTCTCCATCCATCCATCCATCCCTGTGTGTGTGTGTGTCTCCATCCATCCATCCATCCCTGTGTGTGTGTGTCTCCATCCATCCATCCATCCCTGTGTGTGTGTGTCTCCATCCATCCATCCATCCCTGTGTGTGTGTGTCTCCATCCATCCCTGTGTGTGTGTGTCCGTGTCCGTGTGTGTCCGTGTCCGTGTGTGTGTGTGTCCGTGTGTGTGTGTGTCCGTGTGTGTGTGTGTCCGTGTGTGTGTGTGTCCGTGTGTGTGTGTGTCCGTGTGTGTGTGTGTCCGTGTGTGTGTGTGTCCGTGTGTGTGTGTGTGTGTGTGTGTCCAGCCTACCTGTGTCCCGAGCCTGTGTCCCGAGCCTCCGTCCCGTGCCTTGCCTCCTTGCCTCCGTCCCGTGCCGTGCCTTGCCTCCGTCCCGTGCCGTGCCTTGCCTCCGTCCCGTCCCGTGCCGTGCCTTGCCTCCGTCCCGTGCCTTGCCAGGATCGCCGCTCTTCGTCGGCGCCTCGGCGGCCATTCTAAAATTCAAAAGCCGCGCCTCCGCCTTCGCCTGTGATAGGCGGAACACTGAATTTCCCAGCAGCCTGTGTTCCGCCTATCACGGACATCGTCTCATCCTCGTACTACGGACGAGGATGAGACGATGTCCGTGATAGGCGGAACACAGGCTGCTGGGAAATTCAGTGTTCCGCCTATCACAGGCGGAGGCGGAGGCGCGGCTTTCGAATTGTAGTATGTCCGCCGTCTGTCTGCTCGATACGCTGATCGAGCAGTCAGACGGCGATGACTCGAGTATAAGCCGAGGGGGGCACTTTCAGCCTCAAAAAAGAGGCTGAAAATCTCGGCTTATACTCGAGTATATACGGTACTCAAATTCTATATCCCTACCTAGCCCTTAAAGCACTTTTGTGTGTAACTAGTAACTACTTGAAAGCTTTATACTATGCCCTCTTCTTTATTACTATTTTATACACCCATAATACAGAGCTTCATTTACTGGTGTTGACTAACACATGAAGGCTCACTGATAGACCTATACACCAGAGTATAAAAACTATATCCTGGCGGTGGATGATTTAAAGCAGATCTTGAGTAAAATAGGTTCATAAAATCACTTTATTTTGTGACCTTTAGCCTTGGCATTTAAAAAGGGATTGTAAAGTCAAATTTTTTATTTTTTTAAAATAACAAACATGTTATACTTACCTCCACTGTGCCACTCATTTTGCACAGAGTGGCCCCGAACCTGCTCTTCTGGGGTCCCTCGGCGGCTGTCTCTGCTTCTTCCCACAGGTGCTTCTCACGTTCATGCGAGCTCCCGCGCATTGGTGAGAAGCACCTGCGGGCGCGCTCCCGTGATACAGCCGGCGGCTATAGCCGCTCACTGTATCACAAGGCCCCGCCCCCGGCGCGCTGCGTCATTGGATGTGAACCAACCGTGAAGGGTGAAGATTGGGTCTGTTGGTTTACCACAGAAAACCCTGCGGCAGAAAAATTAAGTGGAGTTTTCTAAGAAATGGTTTATATTTTATGAATGTGTCCTTCAAATTATTAAATGTTGTCATGCCTATGTGTCACCACTGGGGGCTGTATTGAGCACTTGCTTCTCATGCTTCTCAGAAAGCTCACGTTTGTGTGCAGGAAGCAGCAAGTTTCTCTTCCTTCGGTCAGCAGCAAGACCTCCGGTAAATATGGGGGGGTTAAAAAATAAAAATAAAAAAAGGCACGAACAGCATGCCGCTCGACAGCTTACAGTCTATCACTGAATTGGTCCGCTCCACATTTTTTACTGCCAATAATGCAGTCAATGAGCCCATTTCTGCTTTGGGTTCTCTAAAGTCCCCCCAATCTGTTCATGCGTTTCCTATCCATTCATGGCTAAGAAAGCTTATATCTTCTAAGTGAGCACCCAGATAAACAGTTTTTTACTCTGAAAAAGTTCTCAATACTTTATTCTATCGAGGAACTTAGTTAATGTTTGGGGGTTCTAAGGAACTTACTTAGAACCCCCAAACATTATACATTTTTTTTTCTAACACCCTAGAGACTAAAATGGCAGTCATTGCAATACTTTTTGTCACACTGTATTTGTGCAGCGGTCCTACAAGCACACTTTTCTTGGAAACAATTCACTTTTTTTTTTATAAAAAAAAAAAATAAGACAACAGTAATGTTAGCCCAATTTTTTTTGTGAAAGATAATGTTACACCGAGTAAATTGATACCCAACATGTCACGCTTCAAAATTGCGCCCGCTCGTGGAATGGCATCAAACTTTTACCCTTAAAAATCTCCATTGACGACATTTAAAAAAATTCTACAGGTTGCATGTTTTGAGTTAGAGGTCTAGGGCTAGAATTATTGCACTCGCTGTAACGATTGCAGCGATACCTCACATATGTGGTTTCACCACGGTTTTCATATGCTCGTCGGGACGGGGTGCTTTAAAAATAAATAATGGGTCACTTTTATTCCTATTACAAGGAATGTAAAAATCCCTTGTAATAGAAAAAAGCATGACGACCGGTCCTCTTAAATATGAGATTTGGAGTAAAAAAAAAATTAATAAAAATAATTGTCATTTGAAAAAAAAAGTGCCTTTAAGAGGTATGGGCGGAAGTGACGTTTTGACATCACTTCTGCCCTGCTATGGTATGGAGACGGGTGGAGGCCATCTTAGCCTCACTCGTCTCCATACCAAGGAAGTGATAGGACCCAATTGCCTCCGCCGCTGCCAATGGCTCCGGTAAGCGGCAGAGGGTGTGGGAGAGAGGCGGGAGGGAGGTGGCACCTCTCCCACCGCTGATAACTGATCTTGCTGCGAATCCGCAGCAGAGAATCCACCATTATCTCTGTTGTGGCAGCAGCTCCTGCCGTTACCGAGATATCCCTCTTCAAAAAAAGGGACGTACATCGTCGTGTGACGGTCGGTAAGTGGTTAAAAAAAAAAAAAAAAACATATTTCGCTCGCAGGTTCAGTCATTCAACCAGTGCTGGCAGCGTTCAGAGTATCTCAGTCCTTAAAGGGCCAGCTTATAGTGGTAGTTATTCCTGGTCAGCAGGCCCAGGATTTGGCCGGCATATCAGAAGCGTTCTGTTTTACAGTTGACGCCATGAAAGATTCTATTCTCCAGGCCTCACAGCTCATGCTAGGGCTGGTACATGTGCATAGAATCCTATGGTTGAAAAATTGGTCAGCCAAAGCGCCATGCAAAAAGCTCTTGGCCAGTTTCCCTTTTTATGGTGAACGGTTATTTGGAGACAATCTGGATAAGTATATCCAAAGAATTTCTAATGGGAAAAGTTGTCTTTTTTTTCCGGTTAAGAAGATGTTTTAGTATTTTTCTTTTAAATGTGCTTCTTCTCCAGTGCCAGGGGCATCTGCCTCCAGGCAGTCGCAACGGCCTTCACCATCAGGTTTCAAGAGGTAAACCTCACGGTCAGTTCCAGGGTCAAAAGAGGACCTGGGGGAGGTAACTCACAAAACGAAATACTAAAGCCTTATGAAAGGGCGCCCCCGCTCACCCGAGTGGGGGGAAGGCTTCTACAGTTTAAGGGTCTGCCAGGAACAATGTCAAGACAGATGGGTGGCTTCCTCAATTTCTCTAGGTTACAAACTAGAGTTCCGAGGGTTGCCGTCTCCTCGCTTTCCCAGATCAAACGTTCCCTGAGATCCAGTGAAAAGAAGTCTCTCTTTCTAGCATTGGATCATCTCTGGTCTCAGAGCGATATCAGTGGTCCCCTTGGTAGAGCAAAGATTAAGGTTTTATTCAAAACTTTTCACGGTTCCAAAACCGTACGGAGATGTCAGACCCATTTTGGATCTCAAAGATCTAAACCGGTTTTGAATATCTGGAGCCAACCCGATCAGTAGTCTCCATCCTATAAAAAGGGGGAGAACTTCTGGCGTCAATCGAAATCAAGGATGCTATTTCCATGTGCCGTTTTTCCCCATTCACCAGAAATGTTGACGCTTCTCGTGGAAAATCTTAATTTCCAGTTTGTAGCTCTGCCTTTGGTCTAGCTACCGCACAGAGTGTTTACAAAGGTCCTGTCTCCTCCTTTAGCCAGGTTAAGGGCTCAAGGTAGAACGATAATAGCCTACTTAGACGATCTACTCTTGATAGGTCAATTGGTAGCCAGCTTAAATCCAAAGTTTGGTCTCCACAGTCAGTTACCTGGAATTCTCAACCTAGATAAATCCTCCTTAAAACTATCAAGGAGATGGCAGTACTTGGGGATAATCACAGATAGAGCTCAGGAACGGGTGTTTTTGCCCCAGGAAAGGATCAGTTCCATAAGGGAACCGATTCAGTTGATCAAGACAAAGAACCCTCCTTCTATTCGACTTTGCATGAAATTGTTGGGAAAGATGGTGGCTTCTTCAAGGCCGTTCCTTATGCGCAGTTTCGTTCAAGACTGCTGAAAAACAGTATCCTGTCAACTTGAATCAAGAAGGTCCAAGCTGGACTTCCCAATACGTTTATTCCCCAGAGTGTGTCAGACCCTCAATGATTGGCTGATATCCAAGAATCTTCAGAAAGGAAAATCCTTTCTACCAGTTACCTGGAAGGTGGTAACAACAGATGCCAGCCTTCTGGGCTGGGGAGCAGTCCTGGAAGAAGCGTCTGTTCAAGGAAAATGATTCAAATCAGAGATGACCCTGCCCATCAAAATTCTAGAGATTCATGCAGTACGCCTAGCCCTGGAGGCCTGGACGCTTAGACTACAGAAATGTCCTATCAGCATTCAATCGGATAATGCCACAGCTGTGGCCTATATCAATCACCAAGGGGGCACGAGAAGTCGTGCGGCCCAGAGAGAGGTGAATCATATTCTATCTTGGGAAAACATTCCAATTCAGCAATTCTCATTCCAGAGATAGGGGATTGACAGGCGGACTACTTGAGTCGCCCATAATTGTTCCCGGGAGAATAGTCCCTTCACCCCATTTTTTTTTGTCAATATGCCAAAAAATAGGGAGTTCTGGACTTGGATCTATTTGCATGCAGGTTCAACAACAAGAGCGACAACTTTGTGTCAAGGACAAGGGATCCAATGGCATACGGAACGGATGCCTTGGTTTTTCCGTGGAATCAGTTTTTAATTGATCTATGCATTCCCTCCTGTTCTGCTGCTTCTGCATCTTCTTGCAGGATCAAGAAGGGAAGGGGGCGATTCTTGTGGCCCCAGCGTAGCCCAGATGATCTTGGTTTGCTGAGATCATAAAAATGGCAGTAGGGGACCCTACCGCTATGGCCAGATCTTCTCTCGCAAGGTCTGGAATTCCATCCTACCTTACAAATGCTAAATTTAACAGTTTGACTATTGAGACCCACATTCTGAAAGATCGTGGGCTGTTAGCTTCAGTAGTTTCTACTTTTGGTTAATGCTGGGAAGCCAGCCTCCAGAGTCATAGTCTATAGAATCTGGAAGGCATATATGTCTCCTGGTATGAATCCAGGGGTTGGCACCCCAGGAAATACGTCATAGGTAGGATCCTTGTATTCCTACAGATAGGATAAGAAATGAAGCTAGCCTTAAGAGTGCTATCAAAGGCCAGATGTCGGCCTTCTGTATTTTTTCTACGACCACTTGCTTCACACTCTCTGGCTTGTAACTTTATTCAGGGGGTATTGTGGATTAATCCTCTAGTTAGGGCTCCCCTGAACCCTTGGGACTTAAATTAGTCCTGTCGGCTTTACAGAAGCAGCCTTTTGAGCCAATGAGATATTCCCTTGGTCCTCTTGACGAGGAAAAATAATTTTCTTGGTTGCCATATCTTCTGCAGGAAGAGTATCAGAGTTGGCTGCTCTTTCTTGTAAAGAGCCATATTGGTTCTTCCTGTATTCCTACCGAAGGTAGTATCGGTTTTTCATTTAAACCAGGATAGTGTTCTGCCTTAATTTTTTCCAGAACCTCGTTCTATGGAAGAAGGTCACTACATTCTCTTGATGTGAGCGGTCAAGGTCTATATGAAAGTAACCGCTCAGATTCATAAAACAGAGGTTTTATTTGTGTTGCCAGACGGTCCTAAAAAGGACAGGCAGCGTCAAAATCTACTATTTCTAAATGGATTATTCAAGTGATTGTTCAAGCTTATGGTTTAAAGAGGAAAATTCCTCCTTTCCATATTAAAGCGCACTTTTCCAGGACTGTTATTGCTTCTTGGGCAGTGCATCACCAAGCCTCCATGGCTCAGATCTGCAAGGCTGCAACTTGGTCTTCAGTACATACATTTACCAGATTCTATCAAGTAGATGTAATAGATCATGAGAAGATCGCCTTTGGGCGCTATGTACTGCAGGCTGCAGTATCAATCCTCTAGTCTCTTGGTGCCCTACTTTTGTTGCGTCTCCCTCCCCTCAGTTGGCATTGCTATGGGACATCCCACATAGTAACTACTATGGCTCTGTGTCCCGTGATGTACAATAAGAAAATAGGATTTTTATAACAGCTTACCTGTAAAATCCTTTTCTTTCTAGTACATCACGGGACACAGAGGTCCCTCCCTTCTTTGGTATACACGTGCATTGCTTTGCTACAAAACTGAGGTACTCTCACTAATAAGAGGGGTTATAGAGGGAGTGAACTTTTTAATTTAGGGTGTGCCAGTGTCCATCACCTGAAGGTGGCCTATAAGCCACATAGTAACTACTATGGCTCAGTGTGCCGTGATGTACGTCAAAAAAGGATTTTTACAGGTAAGCCATTATAAAAATCCTATTTTTTCTCCCCGATTTAAACATTAGACTGTCAGAAAAACAAAATAGTAATGTTCAGGTATATATATATAAAAAAAAATAATAATCAAAAAATAATCAAAATTAAGTGTTTGGACAGGCTGGCCATTTTTTTCTATACCAGCAAAATAAATTTGTAGGCGGTGCATGTTGGCATTACCTATAATAAAAAAACAAATCAAAAAAAAAAAAAAAAAGATAAAGTACACTAAATCCACCTCTAACATTATTGGAGAACAAAAACAATCAATTCACCTATTTTGCAAAAGTAAACAATTTGCATTTTTTTGCATTTGAGACTACAAGTGCAGTACCACTTGTGCTCCATTGAGGACTATAGTCGCTCTGCCAGAGTGGCAGAGAAGACTTGTCATTTTTTCATACAGATTCCTTTGAATGAACGACATCACCATGTGGGCAGAGCCATGCATTTATTTCAAATCTGATGGGAACCTGTGGAATAAGAAACCCTAGATTCTGCAGGGGGGGGCAGTTTGAGGGTAAAGGGCTGTGCACACTAAGCATGTTTCAGGTTATACCCTAAATATGGGTGTAAGATGATGCATACTAAGAAAGGTGGAGTTAGCTTTGATCCTTTGATTATGCATCTAATGTATGGTTTAGCATTAAAAATGTACACCTAAAAGGCCCAAATGGAACTTAAAGGATAAAAGGATGTTGCAATATGGGTATGAAAAAAAATTGAGACAGGCTACTTAAAACAGAATAGAATAGAGTAGAGTAGTGGAACAGGTTTCACCATAGTTTTTTTTAGTCCTTCATAGATCAATTCCTACTCCTGTCCTACTGCCAAGTGTGGGACCACCTTCTGGAAAAGTTACCTCAACCAGGTAGAGCGCACAGTGCAGGAAAACAGACTGGGGAAAACTGGGGCACACTCACCTCACACATTTGAGTGGAATGCCCCATAATTTCCCTTTTGCATAGAACAGCAGATTGTTCACTGTAATTTGCCATTTCTCTAATCACAGAATCTTGTGCATGCCTACATGCTTTAATCAGTCTACAGGCAGTTGACGTGTGTGCACACACCATGAAACACAACTGGTAACTGTAAAGTTGATTGCAGCATACAGCATCATTAAAGCAGCATTTGATTTTTAACTGACCTGAATCCCCAGCACAGACAGTCTTAAAGAAATAAAGAAAAGATTAGAAAGGTTAGATGAAGGGGTTAGAAACGGGGCAAGAAAACACACAAAAAAAAAAAAGTGACGAATAACGGATTTGTTTTTGACAATACATGCTTCTTCTGCCGTCCAGCTTAGTGTCAGTCTGCTAATATCGCTGATGGATTTGGGGGGGGGGGGGGGTTGACAGTTACAATAGGATAAAGCATGCAGACTGTTGCCTTGTTGGGTTCAGGTGCCACATAATGAAGACAGTGCTCATAGACAAATTACACTTTATAATGACTAATATAAACATGCATGATCATACCAGCTAAATATTTATATTAGGCACTTAGACACTTGTGGTGATTCTCTTATGTTAGGGGAAGCCTAGTGACTGGCTGGAAAAATACAACCCAAGCCCCCTAGGTACATGAAATGAGGTTATCGGACGAATGATCGTCTTTTTGCATGCAAATCTTAGATCGAATCTGATGAGTTTATTAAAGTCACAAAAAATTCTTGTACAACAGAATTAAAATTTGGAAGTGATGTCATGTGTTGTAATGTATTTGTATTCCATTTGGGAATGAGCGATGTACTGATTAAATGAAAATCGTGCAAAATATATTTTCGTGCATGTCCGATCAAATATTGGATGAACTGTGTTGATCGCCTCTCGAAAGCACTGTACCAACGATCCGATTATCGTACGATCGTTTTGAAAGAGGATTTTTTTTTGTACGATTTTCGGATCATGTGTACCGGACACTAGGCGATGGAAGCTTACCCTAAAATAAGCTGCACCTTGTTTCTGTAAAGATTACAACATGCCCATAGACACATTCCATTAAATTTTGATTGCATCGTTATTTGCTAGAACTGGCAATGATCTGCCTTTATAGTGGTCATTCCTTACCTTTTGGACAATTGGAACACCAATATATTTCCAGTTTTTCAACACCTCTCCATCGCTCTCTATCTTAGCATGTTGTATAAGCCGGTCTAAGTTCTCCTGCGTTGTCCCTTTGGATAAAAGTAAACAAAAAGTTAAAATAAAAAAATTAAAAAAAAAGTTAAAAAAAATAAATAAAATTGTTGCTCTATATAAAGATGGCCTAGGCTAGCCCTGAAACCGAGTTGCAGCACGGTGGCCAAGACCATACAGCGGTTTAACAGGACAGGTTCCACTCAGAACAGGCCTCGCCATGGTCGACCACTGTCTTGCTAAAGAAGCTCAGGGTAAATATGATCGACTGGCCAAGTATGTCTCCAGACCTAAACCTTATTGAGCATCTGTGGGGCATCCTCAAAACGGAAGGTGGAAGAACGCAAGGTCCCAAACATCCACCAGCTCCGTGATGTCAACATGGAGCAGTGGAAGAGGTCTCCAGTGCTAACCTGTGAAGCTCTGGTGAACTCCAAGCCCAAGAGTGTTAAGGCAGTGCTGGAAAATAATGGTGGCACGCAAAATATTGACACTTTGGGCCCAAATTGGACATTATCACAAAAGTGAGTACACCCCTAAGTGAATGAGATATATATATATATATATTAATATTATAGAGAGACATATATATCAATGTGAATAACTGCTAAAACAGATAAAATAAAATAATGCATAAAATAAAACCCCGGAAAACTATCAGATATTTAAAAAAGGGAAAAGCAAAACTTTTTTTGTTAGTTTGGATAGACTGTGGAAGGGTTAGACATTCTCTTAAGGTTTTTTTTTTATATACTGTATCTTTTTATTGGGGGGGGGGGGGTAACCGCTGTCACCAAGAAAGAAAGAGGACATACATTTTAGAATCATCTGTATAAAAAGTAGTAGGGGAAAATGTTCAAAATGGAGACACTTGTCCCAGGGACAAGTCTAATGCGCCGTACACACGGTCGGATTTTCCGAAGGAAAATGTTCGATGGGAGCTTTTTGTTGGAAATTCCGTGTGTAGGCTCCATCGGAATTTCTGTCCCACAAAATTTGAGATCTGGTTCTCAAATTTTCCGACAACAAAATACGTTGACGGAAATTCCGATCATGTGTACACAATTCCAACACAAAGTTCCACGCATGGTCAGAATCAACAGAAGAGCAGCACTGGATATTGAACTTAATTTTTCTCAGCTCGTTGTATGTGTTGGACGTCACCGCGTTCTTGGCGTTTGCAATTTCTGACCAACTTTGTGTGACCGTGTGTATGCAAGACAAGTTTGAGCCAACATCAGTCAGAAAAAAATCCATGAATTTTGTTGTAGGAATGTCCAATCGTGTGTACGCGACATTAGAGGAATTTTTTGGATTTCATCTACTTCACATTAAGTGCAGAGAACGTTTCCCAAAGAACAGAAACAGAACAACGTTTAACTGGTAGGGGTTTTAATCTTTCCTTATTCTATCCAAAATGAAAAAAAATAAAAAAATAAACACACACATTTATCCTTTTCAGGTAGGAGTCCAAAACATTTAGGCTAGGTTCACATATATGCAACTGCGGCAATGCGTGCAAATGACATAAGTTTCCACACCTGCAAGCACCCACAGGCAAATTGCGCTGATATTTAGCAGATGCGCAGGGGTCCCATTAATTCATAGTGGCATTCCCACGCATCCTAAAATGCCCATAAGACACAAAGAATGGTGCTCAACCCTGCCCCCAGCTTCCTCCTACTCGGTGATTGACAGCAGCATGAGTCAATGGCTGCTGCTGCTGTTGTTGTCTAAGTCAATGGAGGCAGAGAGCCAGTGGAGCCTCTTGTGCACATCACTGGATTGAGATGGGGCTCAGGTGAGTATTGGGGGGATAGGGGAGGTCTGGGGGAGCTGTACACAGAAGTTTTTTTACTAGAATGCCTAGAATGCATGAAGGTAAAAACAAAACTTCAGCTTTAAGAGCATATTACAGTGATATAATGTGGAGTCAACATTAAAATAAATGTTGCCCTTTCTTGTGGTACCAACGAAAAGAAAAAAACAATTGAATCAAAAACCTGTACAGCAACATGACAAAATAATGCCAAGCATCTTAATTTTCTTAATAGATATGTGCACATTCTGTAAATAATAAGTATCACAGCAGTAGTATGCATACAGTGCAACCTTTTCATTTGTTTATAGTGGTATTGAATCCACTAATAATTAGCACCTTAAATAAATTGTGTTACCGTATATACTCGAGTATAAGCCGAGATTTTCAGCCTCTTTTTTGAGGCTGAAAGTGCCCCCCTCGGCTTATACTCGAGTCATCGCTGTCTGTCTGCCCGATCAGCGTGTCGAGCAGACAGACAGCGGCCATTCTAGGATTCAAAGGCCGCGCCTCCGTCTCCGCCTTCGCCTGTGATAGGCGGAACACTGAATTTCCCAGCAGTCTGTGTTCCGCCTATCACGGACGTCCTCTCATCCTCGTCCGTAGTATGAGGATGAGCGGACGTCCATGATAGGCGGACCACTGACTGCTGGGAAATTGAGTGTTCCGCCTATCACGGACATCCGATAGGCGGAACACTCAATTTCCCAGCAGTCAGTGGGAAATTGAGTGTTCCGCCTATCACCGACGGAGGCGCGGCTTTTGAATCCTAGAATGGCCACCGACGAAGAGCTGCGGGACGGGCCGGGACGGGACGCAGGCCGGGACGGGACGCAGGCCGGGACGGACACAGGCTGGACGGACACAGGCCGGGACGGACACAGGCCGGGACGGACACAGGCCGGGACGGACACAGGCCGGGACGGACACAGGCCGGACGGACACAGGCTGGACGGACACAGGCTGGACGGACACAGGCTGGACGGACACAGGCAGGCTGGACACAGGTAGGCTGCACGGACACACACACACACACACACACACACACACACACACACACACACACAGGGATGGATGGACACACACGGATGCATGGACACACACACACACACACACACACACGGATGCATGCACACACACAGGGATGGATGGACACACACACACACGGATGCATGGACACACACACACACACACGGATGCATGGACACACACACACACACACGGATGCATGGACACACACACACACGGATGCATGGACACACACACACACGGATGCATGGACACACACAGGGATGGACGACACACAGGGATGGACAGGCATGTCTCACCCTCGGCTTATACACGAGTCAATAATTTTTTCCAGTTTTTTGGGGGTAAATTGGGGACCTCTGCTTATATTCGGGTCGGCCTATACTCGAGTATATACGGTACATAAGACTTATGGGGGTTGATTTATTAAAGAAGTTTGATTAATGAAATGGTCATTTACTTTGTAAACTGATTTCTGGTAATGTTCTAGTAAACATCAAGGTTTCCCTTTTTTTATTTTATTTATTTTTAACCAATTTTTATTGAAGCATAAACATGTGTTTACAGTGTCCAAATAGTGATACATGCATCGAAGCAATCATTGCAGTAGATTGCATGCTTAGCATCACTGTAACATGCTTTTTTATAAAAAGCAACAAAAAAACAGAAACCAGTAAAGATTAAACAAAGCTATTTGAAGTAATTTGCGATACCATTGGTATAGACCCCAAAGGGGGCATGGAGCATTTTGCTGGTGAGAATAGAGTATTGACCTCACATTTTTAACACTTAGCCTCTAAGGAGTCACCAATAGAAAATGGTATTAACCCCTTCAATACCAGGCACTTAAACACCTTCCTGCCCAGACCAATTTTTCAGCGCTGTCGCACTTTGAATGACAATTGCGCGGTCATGCTAAACTGTACCCAAATTACATTTTTATCATTTTTTTCCCACAAATAGAGCTTTCTTTTGGTGGTATTTGATCACCTCTAGTTTTTATTTTTTGCTAAACAAAAAAATGCCGAAAATTTTGAAAAAAATATGTTTTTTTTGTTTCAGTTTCAAAACTTTGTAAATAAATAAGTACGTTTTCTCCTTCACAGATGGGGCGGCACAGATGGGGCGGCACAGATGGGCACTGATAGGCGGCATTGTATTATATTATACTGTACTAATGGATGCCAATCAGTGCCAAACAATAATGCATGCCAATCAGTGATGCCCATTGTGGGCACCCCTGGTGCTGGGCATCCCTGGTGGTTTGGTGGCATCCCTGGGGGTCCAGTGTGGGCATCCTCGTGGGGGGGGGGGCTGCGCTGATAATCGATCAGCACAGACGCCCCCGTCAGAGGAGCAGCCGATCGGCTTTCCTCTACTCGCGTCTGACAGACGGGAGTGAGGAAAAGCCGATCACGGCTCTTACTATTTACACTGTGATCAGCCGTGATTGGACACGGCTGATCACATGGTAAAGAGTCTCCGTCGAGATCGTAGTTGCAGGGTGTCAGACTGACACCCCGCAACAACAATAGCCGCGATGCGTGCCCCCAGCGGCTCAAAATCCTGATCACGTCATATGACGTCCGGTCAGGATTTTCAAACCACTATGCCACCATGTTTCTGTTATAGGGCAGACGGCAGGTTAAATAACTAAACTGTAAACTTTTTTTTTTTTTTTTAAAGAGGGTAGAGAACACATTTCAGTTTTTAATACTGTCTGTGCCCCCATTAGGGAGATTCCCCCTCTCTATTTGCTCGGTTTACAGTCATCAGTGAAAGTAAAAGAAAATCAAAATTTTGGGTTGTCCCCTGAAAATGAAGTGGAAATCCTCCAATGGGGACACTAGTTCTGATGACCTTGAGGTCCCCAAGGAACTCCCTTAATGTGCAGGGATTTCCTCACTTTCAGTCAGGCTGTGGGACAGAAAGTTATGGGAAATCTCCAATGGGCTACAGATGGTGGGAAAAAATAAAAATATCTGACAGATGTTATAACTTCCCCTTGCTTGAGCCAAAAATGGAAAAAAAAATAGGATTTTTATAATAGCTTACCTGTAAAATCCTTTTCTTGGGGTACATCATGGGACACAGCGCACCATAGTAATTACTATGTGGTATATAGGCACCTTCAGGTGATGGACACTGGTATACCCAATACAGGAAGTTCACTCCCTATATAACCCCTCCTCCAACCAGGAGTACCTCAGTTTTTGTAGCAAAGCAATATACTTAAACCCCAGAAAGAGGGGCGGGACTTGTGTCCCGTGATGTACTCCAAGAAAAGGATTTTTACAGGTAAACCGTTATAAAAAGCCTATTTTCTTTATCGTACATAAGGGAACACAGAGCACCATAGTAATTACTATGTGGGACGTCCCATAGCAATGCTATTTGAGTGGAAGGAGACACAACCCATAGGGCACCCCCAGACTTAGACCTAAACTACTGCTGCCTGCAGCAGACTGCACCCAAAGGTGATATCCTCATGTCTTCTTACATCCACCTGATAAAACTTGGTGAATGTACGTACTGGAGACCAGGTTGCGGCTTTACAGATCTGAGCCATGAAGGCCTGGTGACGCACTGCCCAAGAAGCACTAACCGCCCTAGTAGAGCACACTTTGACTTGAAAAGGTGGAATCTTACCCCTTAAATCATAAGTCTGAATTATAACTTGCCAAATCCACTTAGAGACAGTGGATTTCAATGCTGCCTGTCCTTTCTTAGGATCCTCTGGCAGTACAAATAAGACATAGTCTTCCAAATCTGAGCAGTCATCTTTAAATAGACTTTGACTGCTCTCACTACATCAAGACAATGTAGTGACTTCTCTTCCCTGGAACATGGTTTTGGAAAAAACGATGGCAGGACAATATTTGGTTCAGGTGGACACCTGAGAACACTTTTGGCAAAAAACCTGGATGAGGGCGCAACACCACTCTGTCCTCATGAATAATCAAGTATGGCTCTTTACAAGAGCAGCCAATTCCGAAACCCTACTTGCTGAGGATATAGCAACCAAGAACACTAGCTTCCTTGTCAGAAGGACTAAGGGAATATGCTGTATTGGTTCAAATGGCTGTTTTTGTAACACTGACAAAACTAAGTTCAAGTCCCAAGGGTTCAAAGGTGATTTAACTGGCTGATTAAGCCGCATCACCCCTTGCATAAAACCCCGGACTAAAGAATGTGTAGCAATCTGTCTTTGAAATAAGACCGATAAAGCTGAGACTTGGCCCTTAATAATATTCAAGGCCAACTTCATCTCTACCTCGAATTGTAGAAAGGAAAGAATTCTGCCTAGGATATACCTCCGAGAGCACCAAACCTTGGATTCATACCAGGAAACATAAGCCCTCCAGACTCTATAATATATAGTTCTGGAAGCTGGCTTCCTAGCATTAATCAAGGTAGAGATAACTGACCTGAAAAGCCCACGTTTTTTTCAGAATGGGGTTTCAATAGCCAAGCCATTAAATTTAGCGTTTGTAAGGTGTGGAATATCGGCCCCTGTGAGAGTAAGTCTGGCCGTAGTGGAAGGGACCATGGATCCTCCACCGCCATCTTTATGATTTCTGCATACCATGACCTTCTGGGCCACATTGGGGCTACCAGAATTACCGGCTTTCTTTCCAGCTTGATCCTGCAAAGAAGTTGTGGAATCAACTTAATAGGGGGGAATGCATAAATCAGTGAGAACTGATCCCATGGGATCAACAACGCATCTATTTCGCATGCGAGTAGATCCCTTGTCCTGGCAACAAAGTTGACCAACTTCATGTTGAATCTGAATGCCAGAAGATATACGTCCGGAGTCCCCCATCTTTGGCAAAGAGCCCAAAAAATGTCAGGGTGAAGGGACCATTCCGCCAGTCTGCCTGCCAATTCTCTACTCTAATGAAGACTGCCAACAGGCACGGAACATTCCTTTCTGCCCAAGATAAAATATTGCCCACCTCTGTCTGCGCTGCAAGACTCTTGGTGCCCCCTTGGCGATTGATATAGGTCACAGCTGTGGCATTGTCAGATTGGAACCTGACAGGACAATCCCATAGCCTGAAAGTCCAGGCCTTCAGAGGCTGATGCACTGCCCGAATCTCTAAGATGTTGATGGGCATGGTTCTTTTGGTTCTTGACCACTGTCTCTGGACAGTTTTTTCTAGCACTGCTCCCCGGCCTGACAGGCTGTCATCTGTGGTTACCATTTTCCAGATAACTGGTCTGAAGGATTTTCCCTTCAGCAGATTCTGGGTTAGTAACCACCAACTGAGGCTTTGGGGCACCCTTGCGGACAGCCGCATTGGTAAGTCTAAATTTTGAATCGGTTTGTTCCAAGCAGACAGGATACTGTTTTGCAACAGTCTGGAATTGAACTGGGCATAGGGAACCGCTTTGAATGAAGCCACCATCTTTCCCAACTACCTCATGCAAAGGCGAAAGGAGGGATCTCCTTTCGACCTGACCATCCGCACCAGCTCTCTTATGGAGAGGCTAGAACATCTTTTTCTGGGTTGTGTCTATGATCAGGCCCAAATACTCCAGCCTTTTTAGCGGTTTTAAGGAAGACTTCTCTAGGTTGAGAATCCAACCCAGAATTTCCAGGTAACTGGTTGTAATGCATACACTTTGCTCCAAAACTGGCCACAACTGGTCTATTAGGAATAGTTTGTCTAGATACGCCAAGAATGTTATGCCCTGTGCCCTTAATCTGGCTAGAGGTGGGGCCAGCACTTTTGTGAACACCCAGGGTGCTGTAGCTAGCCCGAAAGGCCTTTGACGAGTGGGAAACAGACATGCAGATATGCATCCCTGATGTAGACACCAGAAGATCTCCTTGTAGGATAGAAACCACTGACCTGATCGACTCCATGTGAAAGGAGCGGATCTTCAGGAACTGGATTTAGATTCTTTAGATTGAGTCGGACATCTCCATTCAGTTTTGGTACCATAAAGAGGTTTGAATAAAACCCCAAAACTTGCTCTTCTGTGGGGATTTGTATGAACACCCCTTAAGCCAGTAATCGGTCTAGTGCCGAAAGAGAGATTGCCTTTTCCCTGGATCTTTGGGAACGTTTGACCTCAGAAAACAAGACGTGGAAACTCACAAAATTCTAGTTTGTATCCTAGAGACACCGTGGAGATGAACAATCTGTCCTGAATTTCTTGTGAATGGCAAAAGTGTACTTTCCCCACTAGAAATGATGTGGATGTATTTGTCCAAATCTTCCCCAAATAGCTGATCACCATGAAAGGGAAAACCAGTCAGGAGCCTTTTGCAAGGTGCTTCGGCTGACCAATTTTTTAACCATAGGATCCTACGCATGTGTACTAGCACAAGCACAAGGCGGAGTCTTTCATGGCGTCTATGGCAAAACATAATGCTTTTGGTAGTTCGGCCAATTCCCGGGCTTGTTGTGCAGGGACCTCCTTAACCACTTCAAAACCGCAGTACGTCTATTGACGGCCTGGGGTTTCGGTGGTTATATCTAAATGATGCCTGAGTCCACAGACATCATTTAGATATTGCCGTTTTCAGCCGGCGATTCCCTACACCATAAGAACGATCATAGCGGCTGTTCCGCCGCTTGATCGTTCTTACGGGCGGCGGGAGGGGACGCCCCCCCCCTCCCGCCGCCCTCCGGTGCTTCTACCGACTCACCGTTTCCATCGGTGAGTCGGTCACAGGATCCGTCGGCCCCAGGATGTGATCATAGAGATTTCCGGTGGACTAGATTGTCCCCGGAGTCTCTATGATCGTTCGTAGGCCGGGCGCGATGTTATGACGTCACGCCCGGCCTCGTTATTCAAATTAACGGCGCCAATCTGGCTAGGAAGCCAGGATCGGTTTTTTTTTTTTTTTGTTTTTATTCTGCCCAGCCTAGAGGTGAGATATGGGGTCTTATTGACCCCATATTTCACTGTAAATAGGTCCGATCGTGCCATATTCCTATTACAAGGGATGTTTACATTCCTTGTAATAGGAATAAAAGTCATCAATTTTTTTTTTTTTTTTTAAGTGTAAAACTAAAAAAATAAAAATAAAATTAACAATAAAAAAGAAAAAAAAAATTTTTTAAGAGCCCCTGTCCCCGTGAGCTCGCACACAGAAGCGAACGCATACGTAAGTCCCGCCCACATATGAAAACGGTGTTCAAACCACACATGTGAGGTATCGCCGCGAACGTTGGAGCGAGAGCAATAATTCTAGCCCTAGACCTCCTCTGTAACCCAAAACATGTAACCAGTAAAAAATTTTAAAGCGTCGCCTATGGGGATTTTTAAATACCAAAGTTTGGCGCCATTCCACGAGCGCGTGCAATTTTGAAGCGTGACATGTTGGGTATCTATTTACTCGGCGTATCCTCCTCTTTCACATTATGCAAAAAAATTGGGCTAACTTAACTGATTTGTTTTTTTTTTTTAGCATGAAACTGTTTTTTTTTCTGAAAAAAACGCGTTCGAAAAATTGCTGCGCAAATACCGTGCGAGATAAAAAGTTGCAATGACCGCCATTGTATTCTCTAGGGTCTTTGCTAAAAAAACATATATCATTTTTGGGGGTTCTATGTAATTTTCTAGCAAAAAAATTAGGAATTTTACATGTAGGAGAGAAATGTCAGAATTGGCCTGGGCAGGAAGTGGTTAAGGGCCTGTCTAAACTGGTCATTTAGGGACTGACAGATGCCTAGTGTAGTGACTGCAGGCTGAGCAACAGCACATGCCAAGGGAAAAAGAGGATTTTAACAGGAATTCCAACCTTTTATCTGTTGGATCCTTAAGCATTTGTGCATTGTCTACTGGAAAAGTTAATCTTTTATTCACACTGGAAATCACAGCGTCAACTGCTGATACATTCAATTTTTTGGTGAATATCTCCTCTATGGGATAGAGTGATGTGAATCTATTTGGAGGGAGAAAATGCTTATCCGGGTGATCCCATTCAGGATAAATAAGCTGTTCTAGTAATGCATGGACAGGAAACGCATGCAACGGCTGTGATCACCCGAGGGTAACACCTGATCCTATACCCACTGTTCCCTTGGTAAAGGGTCTGAGGTGGGGGGAGGGGGATCTAACACGCTTCCTATCCTTTTGGATGGAGGATGCGATTAAAGCTGCTAATCTTCCTTCTATGCCCTGCAGGGCAGAGGAAAATGCATCTTCAGTAGAGGTCGACCGATATATCGGGCGGCCGATATATCGGCCGATATTTGCCGTTTTTTAATTAATCGGCCTCCGACGATTGTGCTGATAAAAAGCCGATTTAGAACTACAGTGGGACTTTGAAATGACTTCTGTATAGAAGTCAGTGTAAGTTGCCATAGAAACTTCTTCCTCCTCTCTGGGCAGGCTGCCAAGAAAAGAACAAAATGATACAATGTTTACACTTCAATGAATGAAGTCATCTCAGTGTGTAGAAGTTCTCAGTTTAACCATTTAAAGACTAAATCTTTTCTGACACTTGTTGCTTACAAGTAAAAATCCTGTATTTTCTGCCAGAAAATCACTTAGACCCCCCAAAAATTATATATATTTTTTTAGCAGAGATCCTAGGGAATAAAATAGCGGTTGTTGCAATATTTTATGTCACACGGTATTTGTGCAGAGGTCTTTCAAATGCATTTTTTGGGGAAAAAAATACACTATTAAAAAAATAAAAATAAAATAAAAACAGTAAAGTTAGCCCGTTTTTTTTTGTCCAAAAGTTTTGACTACCTGTTTTTATTTAATACATAGGTTTTTTTTTTTTTTTTATCTAAATCATACATACAAGTAAACTGATTGGAGGTTTGTTTTGTTTAATAAATGTTTAAATGTAAGAAATTTTCTGTATCACTTATGAAGACTGCTTTCACACTGGAGCGGGCAGGCGTTGATGGTAAAACGCAAGTTTTAGCGGCTCTTTACCATCATTTTAGCGGTGCTATTTGGCTGCTAGTGGGGCACATATAACCCAGCTAGCGGCCAAGGAAGAGGTTAAATGCGCCCATGAAGCACTGCTGCCAAATCGCATTGCATGCGCTTCGGCAGTGGTGCCCATTCATATCAATGGGCAGGAGTGGTGGAGGAGCAGTATACACCACTCCAAACGTGCTGCTTGCGGGACTTTTTTTTAAGATCCTGCCAGCGCATTGCCTCAGTGTGAAAGCACTCTGTCTTTCACACAGACTGCAGGGGAGCCATTTTGCAGGCACTTTACAGGCGCTATTTTTAGCCCACAAGCGCCTGAAAAACGCCCCAGTGGGAAAGGTGTGTTACATCAAGGGGGATTTAAAAAAAAATAATATATAAAAAAAGGAAAAAAATAAAGAAATAAAATAAAATCGGCCTAACATATCGTCCCAAAAAAATCGGCATCATATATCGGCTATCGCCGCCATGATTTCTAAATATCGGCATCGGCCAGAGAAAAACCCTTATCGGTCGACCTCTAATCTTCAGTCACATATACTGGGGCTGAGATGTGAGAAGCAGCTGCACCACCAATTGGTTCCAATGACCCACCCTGGCTTGCCATATCTGGTATCTCAGAGGAGGATGACAGTGTGGAGGCACGACTGGAGTTCATAGTGCCTGGGATTGGGATTTTGCTACCTTTGTGGTGTCTTTTTGGGAGCCATAGTGCTGAGCATAAAAAGCAGAGGCATTAAGTAAATGCACAACTCGCTGAGCAAATAGTCTAGCAAACAACAATGCTGCTAATAAAGTTCGCTTTGGTGCTGAGTATAACTGTTATTACCCGTACTGGAAATGCCTGCATGCAACCTTACGTGCCCCCATCGCTGCTGTGTGCCAGACTCCAGCTGGTTAGCGTCTGTCTCTCAGTTGTCCCCAGCGCCTGCGCTGTGTGCTCCTTGTGGACTTACATCCTGCACATGGTGCCACGCCTTAGCCACGCCACCTCCGTCATTGATTCATCCCCCTCTGGTTTAAAAACTAGCCATAGTCCGCGCGCGGACAGCATTTGAAAAAACACACTCCATAGTCAACAGTGCAGACCCAGCGAGAGGGAGGGGAGAGAGAGAGCGAGAGAGAGAAGAAAGAGGGGGGGGGCGAGAGAGAGAGAGAAAGAGGGGGGGGGCGAGAGAGAGAGAGAGAGAGAGAGAGAAAGAGGGGGGGACGAGAGGAGAGAGAGAGAGAGAGAGAGAGAGAAAGAAAGAGGGGGGGACGAGA